>NW_012267319.1:940774-1004159 GCF_000151885.1 Dipodomys ordii
CCACTGACATCTCCAGTCACACTGACCACCTTGGAAACCACATTTTCTTCCTCGGGGCTCTGTTCCTAGCAGCTGTGACTTACTGCACATTTCACTGAAGCTAGTTTAACCAGCACTCACTTGGAACTGTCCATCAGACTGATGAGCTACACTACCACACATAGCTAAGATCAATTTCAAGACCCATGTTTGGCCCAGAAACAAATGTCCAGCTGCCTTCAACCAAGGGCACGTGATACAAAGAATGCCTGTGCGCATTTGAACGTATCATTCTGTGTTCCCTGACCTGGATCCTTGAGAGCAGATGACCCTGAGGACAGGCTGAGGTACTGCTGGCCCTTCACGAGCCACACTAAGAGCTCATTCTGTGTGTAAGAAAACCCTGGGAAAGACAGTCTGTGTGGTGCCCCATTTTATTTATCTTATAATAGGTAGGAAGAAAACTCCACTATCAAACTCCAAAACAAGAGAGAGAAATAAGTGTCATATATGTCTTCAGTTTATATTTAACTTACAATCTACTCTTTTGCTTATTCACTCCAAGAGTATTGGTTTCTTGTTGTTTGTTTTTTCCCCCCAGAAATATGTAGTTGGTCTCTTCCTAGGACTTGAAGGTGAGGGGTAGTAAGTGTGTTTCTTACACAGGAGGGAGGAAGGAGAAGTCCTGGGCAGACCAGGCTTACCAATGACCCTGGAGAGAACAGAAATCACACCCATCCAGGAACTTTACTCATCCACCAGAAAGAATGATGTTGTACCATTTGTGGAGAGATGGACAGACCTAGAATTATATTTAAGTGAAGTAAGTCAGACCCAGAGAGACCAAGTCTACTTGTTTTCCCTCATATGTGGGAACTAGGTTTAGCCTATAAACTTACAAGTAAATACATTGGGTGGTATGCAAGTATACAGATGCATTGTCTGAAATATGGTAGATTCAAGAAGAGCGAGAGAAAGGGTAGGTTGGAAGGGAGGGAGGGACGGGAATGCTGAAGGATGACATTGATCAAGACATACTGTATTCATAAAGGGCTTTGTGAAATGCAGCTCCTTTGTATAACTAAATATAACTTTAAAAGAAGTATTAAAATGTATATAAGTGTATTAACTGAAATATGATAGATTCAAAGGAAATCTCAAATAGTGTAATTCTGTAGAAAGCCAAAAGTAAAGTTCAGCAAAATAAAGAAATCAAGCACAAGAACGTGGGAATTTGAAATGCTGGGGGGGGGGTCAAGGGGCAAGAGGTTGAGGAATGGTGAATTGGGGGAAGGGCAGGGGAGAGAGATGCAGACAAGACTGCATATCTAATCTATATCCTACAAAATTCAGAGGAGTGAGGGCAGGGGTGGGGAGGGGAGGGGCAGGTGAGAACGTTGATCAAGATACACGGTAGTCATAAACTGCATTGTTATGTAGCAACTCCACTGTACAACTATTTAAACATAGTAACAACTTAATAAGGAAATCTAAAAAGAAGCCATCCCTCCTTCACCATGACACCAGTGTCCCTGTTGCCTGCAGACTTTGAAGTGCAACTAATTGGCATTCATGTAACTCTTCAGCTCTGCTCTGTTGCCTTCACAATGTGCTTGAACACCGAGCCCAGGGAATCGCTTCACCACAGGCTCAGGCAAGCCAGGTGAAAAGTGAACCTCATTCTGAATTCATCATGACTAAAGATTTGAAAGATCAATATTGATAATTTATGTGTATGTTGACCACAGCCAGTGTTTTGTATTAGACTCTCCTGATTTAATTTTCCCACAAAGGCCACCACACTCTGCTTAAATTATGCTTTAATTTTAAAATGCGGTAAAAGTGCCCTAAAATAATAGAGGAACAATAATATGAGAGGAACAAAGAAAGTCTCTCTCTGCGTCTGTTTGTCTCTCTGTCTCTGTCTCTCTTTCTCTGTCTCTGACTCTGTCTGTCTCTGTCTCTGTCTCTCTGTCTCTCTCTGTCTCCCTCTCTTTTTATGTGTGTCAAAGGTAGGTCAAGGGATCATGCTAAGTCTTGGCAGGAGCCAGACCCCCCCCAAAAAAAAAGTGGAGGTGAGGGGCAAGAAACAAAGATCTTGGGACCAATCATAGCACTTCAGAAAGAAAAGTAACTTAAGGTGTTGCCAACAATTCTAAAAAGGTCGTTATCTAAATGATAAGCAGTATTAAGAGTTCTACTAAAATAACTACAGTAAGACAAGACTAACAGCCATGGTTTAAGTGGAAGCCCTGTTTCATACACAAAATTCTAGAGCTTTGTCCTTTCCATTGCACATTTCCTGGGTGCTAGTTATTTTACACCATTACTTTATTTTCTTTTCTGGTACTGGGGTGTTAACTCATGGCTTGCTCGGATTGCTTGTTCATAGCTGGCTGTCTACTACTTAAGCCACGACTTCAGTCTGGCGCTTTGCTGGTTATTTTGGACAGGCATTGGATCTCAGCCTCCTGGGCTGCTAAGATTACAGGTGAGAGCTACTAGTCTATTTATTGTAAATAGCAGAGTGTTGATAAGTGAAGTGTAGCCCTGGAACTTAGAAGGATTCGAAGGTGAGCTGTACAGTGACATTTTTCCCCTAATGAGAGAAGAGTGCATTTCTCTGAACTCTAGTAATATCCACAGTAGCTCAGGCCACACCATCTTTTCCACTGCTGCGTTCGCCTCTGTCAGTGGCTGGTGGCCCCGAGCCCTGGCTCACCTCTCACGATGAGCTGGCTCTGGTGCTCCACCGCAGCCGCCTCGTTCCGCGCTATGCACGTATAGTTCCCGTTGTGCATCAGCGAGAGGTTGGAGATCCTCAGGGAGCTGGTGAAGTCGATGTTGTCGATGGTCACCCCGAGGCTGGCGGGGATCGGCCGGCCATCCTTCTGCCAGGTGATGGTGATGGGTAAGTCCCCCGAGACCACCACACACGGGATGAAGACCCGCTGGCCGATGGAGAATCTCGGGAACTCAAAAGGTTGGATAAAAGGTGGAACTGAAAGAGAGAAAGGAGAGGAAAATGACGAAGGAGGAATGACGGGGAGTGGAGTTTATTCCACTTGCTCTTCTTCTTTGACGCTTTCTGGGACCCTGAAGGAGGGGGACTGAAAGCCACAGGCACAGCGTGTAAATACACGGACTCTGGGCGAGACAGAGCTGTGTTCCCGTTATTTGGCTCTTCTCATCATTACAAATGTAGGCAAGGCCGGCCCTCAGCGTTAGCAAATACGATTCATCTGATTCTCCTCAATGCACTTTTGTGAAGTCAATGATCATTTTTGAATGGAAACACTTCAGGCTGCACCCTGCAGTACAAATACTGCACAAGAAGGGCTTGCCAAGCATTTGTACACATCCAAAGCGTCTACAAATGATGCGTGCAAGAAGAGGTCTCTTTCCTGACTTGCTAATATTGACTGGTTCTCCACCCCCAACACAGGACCAGCCACTCTCCTCCGTCTGAAGAAACAGAGAATCCTGTTGTATAGAGACAGTTCTTTTCTGTTGCTTCACAATAGCAACTGTGAATTTCACATATACATGTAGGGACACATTGCGTGTACATGTGTGTGTGTGTGTGTGTGTGTGTGTGTGTGTGTGTGTGTATCACTTAACTTTTATACTCAGTGTGTATGATTTTAACTTAGGAACTGATCAGGGTCAGTTGTCCAAACTGTTGCCACATGTTGCTCATGAAGCTCTAACCTTCAGTCTGGCCAGATGTAGATACAACTGCACTGTACACAGTTGTATCTCCAACCCCACTTACAATTCCAATCTGCCTTCTTGCATTTTGGGATCTCCATCAGTGACTTCCTAGAGAGCTTCAGATGGTATTTGCATTGTAAACGGGTCAACGTGGAGCCAGAGGAGCCCAGTATGGCTTACCTCCAGATCACTGATATGCTATCCCTCATGGGCCAGTAGGTAGCAACATATAATCCTAGTGCATTTAAGGAAACTGAGTCAGAGACAGAGCACCAATGGCTCACGTCTGTAATCCTAGCTTCTCAGGAGGCTGAGATCTGATGATCTTAGTTCAAAGCCAGCCTAGGCAGAAAAATCATTAGTACTTCTATCTCTAATTAACCAGCAAAAAGACAGAAGTAGAGGTGTGCCTCAAGTGGTAGAACACTAACCCTGAGCACAAAAAAAAGCCAAGCAAGAGCCTGAGGCTCTGACTTCAAGCCCCAGTACTGGCACAAGAGGAAGGAAGGAAAGAAGAAAGGAGGGAAGGAAGGATGGGAAGAAGGAAGGAATAAGAGAAAGAAAGAAAGAAAAAAGAAAGGAAGAAAGAATTAAAGGATTATTTGCCCTTAGACTTAAAATTAGGTGGTTGACTGAAGACTCATAGCTAGCTGAGTTCAGAGTCTGCACAGTGTCTTTGTTGGGTTTCTGCATACATTTTTTAAGAAAAAAATTTAAATACAGATTCTTGGAAATGACTAAAGGTACAAATTGAGATTCTTAAGGAAAGGCATAGAATAAGAGAGAAACAGGTGAAACAATACAGCAGAGGGTCCATCCACTGCACTGGAGATGGATGAAAGTGAACTAAGCATCTCAAGGGCAGCCATGGGAGGGAGGGAACAGGAGGGAAAGACAGAACAGCTTACAGAAAGCAAAAGGAAAGAAATGTGCATATCACCTCATTTGGAAGAAAGCTGCACTGTCAAAGTTTGTAGAGTTCACAAGCTTTATAGACCATGATAATGACAATTCTCCTTGTGAAAGTTAAAATGTGTTTGTTACTTCAGCTAAGTGTCACCATCCCACAATATGTAATCACGTCCTCTCAATAAAGAAAGGAAATAAATGCAGAGTCTTGGAAATGAAGAAGGGTACAAATTGAGATAAGCAAGTAGTCACCTCATATACAGCAGTAATTACACAAGACGCATTTAGAGAAAGAAGTTGTTAAATAGCCAGATGTCTATAGAGTTTGCTCATGTATCAATTATAGATTCATTTCTATATCAACTCTGGGAAAAACTGCAAAAGATCCAGCTGAGAAATCTAAGTGGCAAACCATAGCTTTACTTATTATTCATTTACTTAATGGAGTGATTTTATTAGGTGTCTGGTGCTCGGCCCCTCGGTGTGTGTCCAGGCACACAGCACTGAACATAATGTACCAGTCTCTGCCCAGTGTAGGCCCACATGCTGCCAGGCAGCAGGCGGCAGCCGAGCACCACCGTGGCCACTCTGGGACCTAATTACATTAATACCACACACTTGCAAAGGAAGGTGGGAGCTAGAACCCTGCATTGCAAAGAAGGACTAGCTTACAGGTGGCCTCACTGCTTATGAAGGAAATCAGAAAAAAAAAAAAACAAATGAAAGTCACTGACACCACCAATCATCACAGTCAGTATCACAACTACTGTGGAGTCTCATGCCAAGTCAAAGCTCTCTGTCCACAACAATACAGTAAGAATAAAAGACAGAGGAGCGACAGGAGAAGGAAGGTTTGTTTTTTTTTTTCTCCAAGAAGAGAGGCAAGAAATACTCAGAGGAATCAGCATTACAAACAGTAAGAATCCAATGCTTTCTACAACTCCAAGATATCTGCATCTCGCTGATGTGTGTCATTATCAGGAATATAATTATAGTTACACAAGTGTCAGAGAAGCAACTATAAAATACTGCCAAAAAGCAAGAAGCGAGCAGGCACTGCATTGAAAACAAATGTCAACGTGGTAATGCGTAGGTGTCCTTCTGAGAGTATTCTCTTGCTTGGAACATCTTATTTTAAGTCATACGACACTCTCATTTCTTGGTCTAAAGCAGACACTTGAGTTCAGACAAACTAGAAAGCTAGAGGGCAGGAGAATGGGGTGGGCAGTTAGAGAGCAGAGTTGATCCAATGCTCATTTTATCACAGAGAACACTGCACTTAATCCTTCTTTTAATTACTGCCACAATCATAGGACTTAGTTAAGACTGAATTATAAATTATGGTTAATGTCTTCAAAACAAAAGACCTTACAATATGCATAGAGAAATCTATCCAAAATAGTTCACATAAAAACTTGCACATCTAAAGGGGAACTTAGAGGGAAATGTGTCCTCCCAGAACATACCTTCACACTCGGATTTGCCAGCCCTTCTCTTGCTCACCGCGTCTCCACTTTCAGGAGAATTAAATTACCAGACTTATCTGACAACCTCTTCCCTTCTCTCTCCGCTGCTGCTGCTGGCTCTCTCGCTTTGGCCAAGAGTCACAACTTGGCTGAGTAAAACACTTTAAACTTTGTGAGAGGTCCACCCTCTTCTAACTGGCGTTCGTGAGATACACCAGGAGAGGCAAAAACTGATCCAAGCAATTAGGAAGACTCCACGATTTTCGGGAAGGCCTCCTGTTTCAGACACCCTGACACCCCCCCAAACGAGGGGGGCTCTCTGAGCCCCGCTGGCAGTAAGACCCGAGATGCCACAGGAGCAGGCCTCATGCCCAGGGCTCTGACATAACCTTTCCACCAGCAGGGTGTAAATAGCTGCTGAATGTCAGGTATGACCGGGCTTGTCCCTTCTCTGTGGCTCAGAGCAAGTGATCATCGCTGAATGCCACTTTGAACTTTTCTTCTTTCTGAGCCCTTAGTAAGAACCCTCAGAGCAAGCTAACAGATCCCTGCGGCCCGTACCTCAACAATTAATTGCGTATTATTTTTCACGGGGCAATAAGGTATGTTTTTCTTTCACTTGGATGAAAAGAACATGACACATTGAAAAATATCATGAGTTAGATGCTCGGCCATCTTGAACGATTAACTGTGTTATCTTGATTCAGTTTCTTTCTTCTTTTTTTTTTTGGAACTTTCCTATATATATAGATATAGATAGGTATATCTATATCTATATAGATATATATAGCACTAAAAGTATTTTCCAAGGGTTTGTTATCATACAAAACAGGTTCCACTGAACAAAGCAGTTTATAAATACAATATGTCTTGATTAATGTCACCCCTTTCAATGTTATCAACCGCGCCGCCCCTACCCAGCCTTTTCCTCACCGCTTCTTCATTTTATAACACGTACATCTGATTCCTGACTCCATTTTCCCCTTCTTCATTCCTCTTTGGACTTGACTCCCCCACCCTTATCACGTACTGGCTTCCCGGTGTTTTATTTTTGCTGGACTTGAATTTCTAAGCCATTACACTATTTGAGATCTGAAACTCTGTGCTTCTGTATCCTTAAGTGTGCGGTGATCATCATGTACAATGCAGCTCAGGAGACTGTGAGGTGCGACATGGGGGGTCAGCGGGCCAGCAGAGGGGGCTCTGCCAGGCACCTCCTTCCCTCCTCCTCCTCCCTGTGCCTTAATGGTCACATGGTCCATAGTTCACGAGGCAAACCATTTCCCCACCGACGTCACGGTGTTGGACGGCTACTGTCCTTGACTTGTGTGGGTGGGGAGTGCCTAGGATCCAGGTGGAACAGGCCTTGGGCGTCTGTGGCGGTGCTTCCAGAAAAAGTTAACTGGGGAACGCAAGCTTCTCCTTGTGTTCCCTGCAGTGTGTTCTTCAGAGCCACACAAAGGTACCTCACAACTTCCTGTTCCTGGCATCTCATTTTCAGGGGTAAATCTCCAACAGTCCAGTGTCTGCAAATCTCCATGGCTGCTCTAGGTCTCAGACTGTTTGGAAGAGCTTTGCTGAAAGTCAGTGTCTTCTAAGGCCTGGCAGTGGAATCGTTCGTCTTCTCAACCACTTTTCTCTCCAACTCCCTCTTCTCCCTTTTGACTAATGACACCTTTATTTCCGTTCTTTCCTGTTTTAACAGCTCCTTTGCTTTTGGAAGCATCGCATCTTCTAACACCGTTCTTCCTCCGATGGGATATTCTCCTAAATCTGGTCATGGCAATGACGCAAACCCCAAGACTCGCCCCCTCGTCTGCTCCTGCTCCCTGTATAATGCCGGTCCCAAGACTGCATCTTAGTTCTCACGTCACAATCCTCCTGGTCAGGGCTGGCACTGTCCACCTCCATGTGACCTGTGGCACAACCCAAGGAGGCTGGCAAGAGGTGACGCGTGGCTTGCGTCCAGCGCACCGCTTCCCACTCTGCTCAGCGGAAGGCGGGCCCTGTCCAGCCCTCTCCTCATCACACGCCTTCAGCCTCTCACATTTTATATCGCTGACCCTGTAAGATATCGCTCTGTACTTCATACAGATGGCACAGTCCGTTGCTTCCTCCACCCTTTTAGGAACCTGTGTTTAAACTCTACCTGGGACCCATGCCCTCCTTCCGTGGTTGACGTTACATGACCATTCCGTTAAGTGGAGTAACTCGGGAGGATGGATGCAGACCCAATTTAATCTAGTTTAAAAAAAATTCCACATAACCAGTGGAATAAATAATGCCTTGCAAATCTTTATCATAATAATTTCTGAATACCAGGAGGTGGTGATGAACACAGATTGACACTGCGTGAGAGGCAGCCTGGAGTCATTCAGGGTGGCTGACACCCGCGGGCTGCAACGGGGCAGCACACAGGAGCGGGAGGCAGGCGCCCCATCGCAGCCTGATCAGCCTACAGGCCCAGGATTTCCGACCACCGACTCCTCTGAGCCAACTCTCCTGCTATGCCAGGGTAAGCCTCGGAAACTGCCAGCATGGGGCTTGGATTATGTAGCTAGGACACGCGTGCCAACTCGGAATTGCAATGTGGGCTGACTCCGCAGAGATCGGTGACTTCTGCTCAGAGGAGGCCAGGGCTGCCTCCGCTCAGCACAAATTGGGCGGCCAGTACCCGGAGGAGGGTCACGAGCCTGAGATTGGTGGAGCGGCCTGTGATGAGGGCGTGTGGAGGGCGCTGTGGAAGCCTGAAGGCTCAGGAAGAAGCCCGAGCTTCCCCCATGTTCACGGAACAGGGAGGCAGCGTGAGCTCTCACGTCAAAGCCGCTCTCCAGGCTTAGTTTGAACTGATATTAAATGACACTCAAATATTGACCTAGAAATGAAAAGGCCAGAGAGAGCCAGCAGGGAATTCTGTGGCCTCCCTGCCTGCCTGTGAGAAGGCGGGGAAGGGTGACCTTGAAGCACCAAAGAGATGACTTTCATGGCTGATCGCTAAGCTTTCCCGCACGCATCATGTAGAGCACACCTGTACAGGTGCCCAGCACACAAAACAAAGCGAAAGGAGAAAGGCCTGTATTTTTCTCTAGACATAGATCGTAAACAACACATTTGAATTTCTGGGGCTGAGTTTAGTAGCGTTTCAGTGGGTTTAGAGAAATTCACGTTTTAAACAATGATCTGAAGCTTGCTCGAGCAACAAGAGCTCCTCTTCTAAGGAGCTGTAAATGAAAACAGCCAAGCAAAGTTCGCAGAAATAATTTGGCACCAGACACATTCTAAATCTAAAGACATGTTTTCTCCTCTGCACTGGAAAACACGGCTTCCATGTACCTACTGTCCCTGATCTTGGAAAGTTCTAGATCACAAAGCCTGCCATGACTTTAAGAACGATATATGAGCCCCAGAGAGGGTGGCTCTCACCCCGCAGAGGGACAGACACACTGCCTGGTGAGGAGCTATGGAGAAAGAGAGAGGGCTTAGCGTGCAGGGAGACACCATGCAGGCAGCATGTAGAAAATAGACAAGACAGTCAATGGCGTACTGAGCATCAAGAGGAAGAGAGTCTCCATGAACACAGCCATGCATCTAGAATGGACAGTGTTTGTTCATACATAGGCAAGCACAGGTTGGCTTATTTACTTTGCCTGTTGGTACAAGAACATATATCTTATCTACCTACACATGCTAGTATATCATACTATGTATGTTTCAATTATGGATGGACGCCTTTATGCTTGTAACTAAAAATTGCATACCTACTATGCCATATAGTTGCATAAACTACATAATTCTACTGTGCTCATACATTTAATTACTGGACTCTTGTACTAGCCAATGTAAAAGAATCTACTACACAATTTGGAATCATTGAGAGCTGTTTCTTTGATTTAAAATATCATTACTGAAGGATGATTATCAGCACTATCAGAAGGACTTGTCCTTAGGTACACCTGTATAGGGATAAATTTGCAGACATTCATTATACTTTTATTGGTTTTCTTTCTTCCTTTCTCTCCTCTACTTAATTCTCTCCTTTAAATTTCCCATGTTTAGCAAGCCTAGCAAATACTGAGAAACATTACTCCTCCTGGAATTTAGAGTGAACTAAATAAAAGAAGTGCCTTCTTTGACATTATAACAAACTCTGTGCATAGAATGTTTTATCGCCATTGTTGGGGGAAAGCAATTGCAGATAATTTTTATAAAGCATTTAATGATGCATTCCCTTGAAGAGAGGTGTCTGTTTTATTTCCTAGAATACAAGAAGAATTAGGAGTCACTTGATTCTGACACTAGAACAGACTTGTCTGATGGGAGATGTCTATATATGGTACATTCAAAGCTCAGTTCTGACACGTTAACCATGGGAGGGAACCCTTTGCTGCTCCTGCCCCCAAGAACAGCTCCCTGGATGCGTAATAAATGCAGTCATTCATGCACACTTAACAAGAGCCCTTTCTTGGAAAGTTCAGAAAGGAAGAGAGTAAAGTTCCCACTTCATGGGCCTTCTTTTGTGATGATAGGATATATTTAAAATAATACATGAACCCCAAACTAATTGCACATTTAAAGTGATACTTTTATTGTGCCCCCAAATGATTTTTTCTCCTGTATTATTCATAATAGATACAGTGTATCCCCGAAGGAGCTGTTGAAAAATCAATAGAAACTATTTTTTTCCAAATGATTTATTAATGGCTACACAAGGAGCAACTCGAGCAAACAGGCTTTACCTATGTGAAAGATTGCTCGACTTGAATAAAGGACCTAAAAGACAAAGATCACCTTGAAGTGCTTGGCTTTCTGGAATAACATTGTGAATGTCTCCAGTAAGTAGAGAGAGAGAGAATAGAAGAGAGGAGAAAGTAGCTGGCACCCAGAGAGGAAGGCATGCCTTGGAAGGTGGAGGGACTCACAGCGGACTAGAAAATGAGCAACTGCTATGCAGGAGCGGGCACAGCCTGCTCGGGGCTGTAGGCCAAGAAGCCCTGCCCCGGGGCTGCAGGAGCCAGCTGTCGGGAGTCATCACAAGGCTGTATTCCAAAGCAGAGGCTCTGCTGGAGGAAGAGGCATGAGGAGCCTATCTGTGCACTGCTTGCTTTGGAAAGAGGGGCCTGCTCTGCCTCCCAGGCTGGCCTTGAACCAGCACACCTGGCTCAGACCTACTTTTAATGGAACCTTCCTTCCCCAGCTGCAGCACTCAGCATTTTACAGCAACGGTTGAGTCACAGCTTATGACAAACAGCAGTACTAGAGAGTCTATGTCAAGCTCTGCAGAGCAATGTTTTCCGCAGGGTACAGGATATAAAGAAACAGTACCACAGAGTCCAGAATCCTAGTGGCAACCTCTAATTGCTGCTTCATATTAAAGAGTGAACAAGACAGTAGTCTTCAATAAGAAGGGGCTGTGTAACAATTATACTAACTGAAGTACCATTTTTTGCATGTAGTAGGAGGCTACTACACTTACTGACAGAAAGGATATATAAAATAAGGTATTTTTCCACCTGCCAAGTTACCAGTAAAGACACTGTTGGCTCTGGCACACCTTGTTCAAACTCCACAGCAGCAACAAATCAAGGAGCAGAATCACATGCCCACCACCAGTCTGCATTTTCAGCATCATGGCTTCCCTACCCCATTATTGGCAAAACATGATTCTCAAAGCCCATACACAGGAATTGTTATGCCTCCTGCTTCCTAGACACATGTATACCAGTTGTTGTAACCATCTTTCTCGGCTAATCTTAGCCACGTCCCCCAAATCTGCAGCTGAAAATTCCCGTGGTCTGAATTCAAGCGATGGTTCACCAACACTCACCACACTCTTCCTCTGTCTTCCTGGCCCCGGCTTTCGGTACTCCGGCAGCCGGAGACATCTCTAGGATTTCTGGAATCATCTCTCTCATTCTCTCCTAAACACATCCTTCCTTTTCTTCTCCCTAGCTGCCCTTCCCTCTCTTCTTCTCTCCCATCTCCCTCTTGCTCTCTTTGTCTCTTAGATCAGGCCCCCGGGATGCTGTGTGCTACTGAGGAGTCCTCTTCCTTGACTTTTAAATACCTTTCTTCTTCTTTGTCTGTACTTCTCACTCCAACCCTGCCCAGAAGACTCTTCTAGAAGTCACCACAGGGATGCATTGGAATCAAAAGGTGTGGACTTAAACCGGGAATATATTGCTAGCCAACTTGGTGCAAGTCTTCTCTTCCCTTTACCCTTTCCTCTGACTGGTCTCATCTGTATCACAGAGTCACCGTGAGCATTAATTAAGGCAACACATATGGAAGTGTTGTGTAAACTCTAAAGTTTTGTATAAATATAAATAGAAGGTGACATTTTTATCTCGCAGCCAATTAACTTTCTTGGCAGTGTCGGTCTCTAGCAATTATAACACTCAATTAGGCACCGTTCGAGTTCAGTGTGGCACCCCATCTCAGCAGGAAAATGCTTTGAAATGTGTTAAATATAAAACTGCTTGTTAAATTGAAATGAAGTGAAATCAAGGATGGTGGCTTTCATTTCTGCCCCTCGATTTGAAAGTAGCAAAAACGCAATGCTGAATGGTTAAATATATTTCAGAACTGCCTGAGCTTTAGCCTTTATCAATAATTAACGTGCTGTGTAGATCAATCTTTGAGCCTTTTTTCCCCCAGAATGTCTAAGCATAGGCTGCAAAATGAGCAAAAATTCATGAATGCAAAATCGAATCATTTTCAAACATCATCTACACACAAGCACAGAGTACAGGCATACACGTGCACATGTGCGTGCACGCACATGCCCACACTCATGTGCACGCACACAAACACACACATACACACACAACACTATAGTCAGTGTCATAGAGTACCTCCCAGAACCAAGATAAAAAATGATGCAGTTGGGGCTGGGAAGGTGGCTCAGTGGTAGAGCGCTTGCCTTGCATGCGTGAGGCCCTGGGTTCGATTCCCCAGCACCACATAAACGAAAAGAAAAAAAAAGCCAGAAGTGGCACTGTGGCTCAAGTGGTAGAGCGCTAGCCTTGAGCTGAAGAGCTGAGGGACAGTACCCAGGCCCAGAGTTCAGGCCCCACGACTGGACCCCCCCGCCCAAAAATGATGCAGTTGAACACGGGGCAGTACTATGGCTAGCACTAAGTGGGCCAGTTCTTTTCATTGCCAAAGGAAAAGAACATTGGAAGGCTCATACTTGGTCCTCTAAAATTATCTCAGTAAAATATTTACCCTGTGTGAACAGTAGAGCAACAGTGCTGTGTTTATACTAATAAACCCTGGGCCAGGGAGCCCGGAATTCCCTTCCCTGTCAACAATTCAGTTGACTCATTAGCTTCCTTCCCCTGACAGAATAGAAAATACTAAAGATGATTAATCTTAAGAAGTGTTGATGGACGATAGGCTCGGCCCTTGGAGTATGACCTAATTTATGTATTTCGTTTCAAAATATGTGGAGATGCAAATTGAGATGTCCAGAAGTCAGTGTGGTGAGGACTGTTCCAACAGCCAAGTTCAAGCTAAAAATCATCCCTGGTGCATAATTGCTGCTGTAGGTTGAAAGCGAAACGTCCTGGTAAACAAGAAATCTAAGTGGTGCTTTAAACCGAAGGTCTGCAGAGGCCTTTGCCAGGGTGTTGTGTATGGGGGCAGACCAAAAATAAAAGCAATTGGAAGGATCCAGAAGCTACTGTTTGGCATTAAGTAACCCTTCCCTGGCCAAGGCTAAAGCTGCTCTCTGCCCGGACTGAGATTTCCTCTTTCAATATCTGAAGTGCCACTTGTCTAGCTAAAAGAGATGAAATCAAATCAAAGGAAGGTGGGATGTCCTTCAGTGTTGACAGCCAGGATTCTGTTGTATTCTAGTTTATAAAATACTTCCGTATTTCAGGAGGGGGAAAAAAGATTTAAAGTAATGATTAACCAAAAGGTATGTAATCTGCTCTCCACATAGACATGTGCACAGAAAGTTAATGTAGACAAACACCAGATGAACACCTACACTTTGAGCAAATTCTGCATTCTCTGCGTCTTGGCAAACCCACTGATATTCTCTTACTGGCTGGGTGGGGGCAGGGGATGGAAGGGGTGGGTTCCTTGAGGATTTCATTTGTCTCCTAGCTGGTTCACAGTGGAAATGGGCAGGGATGTCTGAGTTTGTGGCCCTGGCTGCTGTATATTCCACAGAGATCTGCTCAGTCCATGTTACCACGTGCTTCCTGGCTTATCACCTGCTCCATTTGCTTACAGTGGTCTCTCCTGCATGGAAGGTTTGCCCGGGAAGGTCTTTGTTACTGTACCCCTCCAGGGCTCAGAGCCAGACACCAGCATGGAGCTCAGGTACTATAAATGGCACAACCACAGGAAGAACTTTCAGGTATCTATTAGCCATTTGGGTTATCAAGAATTTATAATGAGAAAACAAACAAGTCATATGGCAATTTAAGGTTCAAAACTTTTTAAATGAATTTGCATCTCATACATATGCTTATAACAAATAGCATCTAACATGGCCTCTATCTATCTATCTATCTATCTATCTATCTATCTATCTATCTATCTATCTATAATGTGTATTATTTTTATAGGTATACGTATATTTGTAGACATTCCCTTAAAAAGTAAAGCTGGGGCTGGTATTGTAATCCCAGCCTCTCAGGAGATAATATGGGAAGAACACAGTCCAAGTCCAGCTTAGGCAAGAAGTTACCAGGACTCCATGGGGTGTGGTGTCTGTGGCCCCTCCATCCACATGGAGAGCTGAGGCCAGCCCGGGGCAAAAACATACAACCTAAAAGCAAAGTCTTACGGCACCAAAAAAGTTCAGGGGGCCAAGGTAAGCATGGGGAGCCAAATTCAAAACTCAGTGTCACACTCACACAATAGTAAAACTAAAGGTTTGTGGGAAGGAAGGTCGGGGACAATCAAAGAAATGTCACCACAGGGTCCTGAGGAGGATTGGAGGAGGTGTCACTTGGGGAGCTGACCGGGAGCTGGGCGTGGTGGGGGACAGGCGCTGATGGGGAGGATGGCTTTGCATGGTGGACTTCCTAAAGACGTCTGTACAACGGAAAAGGTCCTTTGATCTTCTGAGGAAACTGAGTAGAGAATAGGAAAGATGGTTCCTCAGGCATCGGCCACCAGAGTGGTGTGCTCTACCAGCTTCTGCTGGTAAGGACGCAGGGATAGAACTGGAGGCCCAGAGAGCATGTTGACCGGGGGAGGCCAACACCAGGGTGTGCAGATGGATGGGCTCTGTCGGCCTGGACTTGAATCCCCGATCCCTATCTGCAGTGCTGCCCTCCTCCTCGCTCCACTCAAGAGGAGATCATGGTTTGAGGTTTCTGTCCACTACAGCAAACCTCTCCCAGGTAGGTTTTAAAAAGAATTTGCTTTTAAAAGAACGTGCTTTTGGCTGTGTGCCAGTGGCTCCCCGCTGTCATCCTCGCTCCTCGGGAGGCTGAGGGGTGAGGACTGCTGTTTGAAGCCAGCCAGGGCAGGAGGGCCTGTGTGACTCTGATCTCGAATAACTTTCCAAAAAATCCAGAAGTAGAGTTGTGGCTCAAGTGGTAGATTACTAGCCTTGACAGAAAAAAAAAACTCAAGGACAGTGGCCAGACCCCGAGTTCAAGCCCTAGGACCAGCAGGAAAAAAGATTTTGCTTTTAGGAATCTTTAGGAAAAGAAATGCATGTGTTTGAAAATGAGCTAACAAAGAGCAGACAACCAAGCCAAGACAGCCTTCCTTCCTTCCTTCCTTCCTTCCTTCCTTCCTTCCTTCCTTCCTTCCTTCCTTCCTTACATCCTTCCTTCCTTCCTCTTTCTCTCTCCTTCTCTTTTTTGTGCCATGATTATGTTAGCAACACATTTGCCTCTGGAAAATTAGCCAGCCACAGCCACATTGGGAGAAAACCAGTCCTGTATGCATGTAGTGGCAGGGCAAACTCCACAACCACGTCCTTCCACGGCTTCATGGCTGCCTTCCTCCACCCAGATCCTAGACATCTCCAGACCACTGAAGAGATCCTAGACATCTCCAGACCGCTGGAGATAAAACCAGGCTCCAGGCTGGATTGTGGGGACGGGGTGGGGGGTCAGGGGTCAGGGGTCAGGGTTACCTTTCACCGTCACGTGGACACTCTGGCTGGTGGAGAGCTGTGGCTGCACCAACACGTTACACGTGTACTCGCCCTCATCAACCTCTTTTTGGACATCAGAGAGCTTTAGAGTCCCATTATTCTCAAATGCCACCTGGCGGTGGTTAAAAGGAAGCAGATTGGAGTTCTTGTACCATTTGATGGAGTAATAGGGATAGCCAATCACACGACAGTGAATATATGTGTCCCGTCCTGCTATTGCTGTGATGTTTTTCATGGGTCGGATGCTTGCAGGCCCTGGAAAGACACAAAGAAACTCTTGAAAATAATTCCAGGACACAGACGTCTCAGGTGAAGAAATGGATAGATCTTTCCTTGAGGTGAAAACATTATTTTTCATTGGAGTAAAAAAACAAAAATTTCCCCCCAGCATTTGGCATTTTCTATGGAGAAGAAAAGTCTGCCCTTTTTGGTTAACCAATGAATGTTAAATACTTTTGTTATCAGCTTACGTCTATTAACCTGTCTTAAGGGACAGCCCAGGAGGTGATGGGACCGGTCTCCAGCGGCTGGTCTACGCTACCCCGTCGTGCTGTCTGACCCACGCTGGAAGCAGACAATGGATGGCTAGGTTCTCTCTACAGAGCACAGCATGGAGGTGGAGGCTGTATCAGGCCAGGCTACAAATGTACGCTACATACCATGATGCTCATGGAGGCTTACCATGGTGGACTGAAACAGGAGAGGAGAAGAAAGGAAAAGACATGCAGAGCACAAACCAGGGAAGGAAAGATCCTGGAGACACATCTAAGAGGAAAGATAGAGCTGAAGCTGACTAAGGAAGCGGCAATGCCATGTCCAACACTGACCCGGTCGGTGCCATTCCTGAGTGAGGACAGGAAGGGCGGGAAATGGGAAGGGACGGCCCACCCGGGGGGCATTCTACGCGCATGCACAACCCTTTCTCCACTACAATGGCGTATGTGTGTTTGTTCGAGGAGCTGATTTGACAAGCACCTCTTACGTTTATTCGAGCCTGGTACAGGACGACTCCGGCTGAGTTGTTGGCCGTACAGCGGTACATGCCCCCATCCCGGACCTGAGAGCTGGAGATGTTCAGGTAGCTGACCACGTTCCCTTCGGACGTGATCATCTGGCTGATCCGGTGGCCGCCGCCCTTGAGGATGGGGTCATCGTCCAGGGTCCACGTGATGGTGGGCAGGGGCGTCCCCTTCACGTTGCACATCAGGGACACGGGCTCGGCGGGGCTCACCACCTTCTCGCTGAAGGCAGAGATGATCTTGGGAGTTCCATCTGCAGGACAACACAAGATGGAGAGAGTGGCCCAGACCCATCGCCACACCACTGCCCAGTACCTATGATGATCGCTCAGAAGGCTGACGCAGTGGCCGGTAAACACCAAATTCACGCAGCAGAACAGGGTCTCTCTACTTCCTATTTGCTTTTCTCCCAATCTGTATATATTGTCAAAATTATCTGTATTTTTTTGGTACAAAGGGATTTCAGTTCAACACATCCCTTTAAGAATGCATCTTGGTCCATGTCAACCCTTCCATGAACCTCATCGGCTCCAGAGACGGTCACAGAATCTGTGAGTTGTCCTAAATCACGTCTCCATTTCCTGATGGTTTTAACGAGGACTACGGTCTCACCCAGACATTCACGTTAAACATCCAATGATCCCCAACCAGTCTCTGAAATGGGTACATTCCCATTCAGCCGCTCGCCTGCCACCCACACACAAAGCACAGGTGTGACTTTCTACCTTCTCTTGCTAGCTAGGGATTTCTCAGCAGCACATGAGTGGGAAGAATGAGAGAGAGTAAGAGAGAGAGAGAGAGAGAGAGAGAGAGACTGATAATGCCATCTTTATTATTGCCTCAGGAGTAAGAGTCATTAGAACGTGTCACAGCAAGTGCAAATTGCTGTTCAATAGCCACGCAATCTCTTTTATAATAAGCATCTTCAAAACTATTATAAGCCAAGTATGCATATAATTTATCATCTAATCTGGGGTACTTTTGAGAGTAAAATAGATATTATATGTGGTATATGCTAGGAGAACAGCCGTGAACCAAAACTTCCCCAGCTAAATAGAATCTTAATATTGGAGATGTTTCCAATATGTTAAACAAGGACATGATTTTTATATGCTATTACCTAGGTAGGCTACATCCCTGTTATTACATGGTAGTAGTAAAAAACACATTTTTTAAAATTTTTCATCGATTTCAAAGCTGCTGAGCAAACTCAGAGCCTCATGCATGAAAGTCATCTAGGATGGACTTATACCCCAGCAATGTCACTTTCCTGTTTATGTCTTTCTACTCTTTTAAGACAGAGAGTGTGTGAGAGAAAAAGTCAAGTAATTAACTTTTCTAGTGGATACCAATTTAATTTTTTAAGTATATGTTAATCCAGACCCCCAAAGCTTATGCCTAGAATCCTAGCTACTCAGGAGGCTCAGGTCTGAGGATCTCAGTTCAAAGCCAGCCCAAGCAGGAAAGTCTGCAAGACTCTTATCTCCAATTACCCACCAAAAAGCTGGAAGTGGAGCTATGGTAGATGGAGCATAAAAGCTCAGGGACAGCATCCAGGACTAGCACAAACAGAAAGAAAGACAACCAACATATGGTCAATTACAGGGTCTAATTTTAAAAGATTACTTGATTGTTTTTAAAGCTTTTATTATAGAAAACTTGGCAAATACGGGCAACCTTTAGAGGAAACAAAATTGAGGACTGCTGTCATTTGTCAGAGAAAGCTCAATGCGAATAGCTGGTACTACAACGAGGAAACTCTCTCCTCAGTCAGAGGCTGGTTGTGGGGCCAGAGGTGGGAAGCTGTGGAGATCCCCCAAAGCCTTATGAAGGCAAATATAACGAATTGTTTAATTTTATCCTCCCCATTTCTCTGCTGGCATTTCTTGTGTGTGGATTCCTCAGATACATCTTTTCTTTTCAATCCCTGAACATGTTCTAAATCGCAGCAGTGAAGTCCTTCTCTGCTTTTGTTTTAACATCGGGGTCTTCGCCAAAGTCTGTTTCAGTGAGTTGCGTGGTTTTTCTGTCAATTGGCCACCGCATTCTACTTGGCTTTGTGTTTAGTGTGTCCAGTTGTAGATTTGGATTGCCTCCCACATTGGCCGTTCGGATGCCAACCAGGATTCCAAGGGAGCTTATGTGTAGATCTGGGGGAGACCCCAGTGGTTCCATCCCTGGGACTTCTGCCTCTGCCCCTGGACGTGCAGCTGTGCAGCGGCCCACAGCCCTGTCCTCTGTCACCTGAGTCTTGGGGGAGTCCGCTCTCGGCCTCCTCTCACTTCTGGACTGCATCATGGGGCTGAGCAGGGCCCCAGAGGGACAGCTCTCCGGGCACCTGTCACCCCATCCTTGAGCCTTATCTTCTAAGGGACCGATCCTGCATCGCCTCCGCGCACCTCCCCTCTTCCCAGAGCCCGTCATTTTCAGTGCTAAAAGGACATGGATTCGCACTTGCTTTGTTCTCTATGAGCCCTCCATTTCCCTCTCATTCTGGTTGGTCCAGAATCTATCATGAGTCGTTTCTAGAGCATGTAGGCTCTAGGAAATGCGTGCAGATGTTCCACTCCACTTGTAGTCCCATGGAGTCTGTGGTCTGGTGAGTTCTGCAACTTTATTAACAATCCACATCTTTTTCAGTGGGGAGTACAAGGTTTCCTTAGAGAATGCTCATTAGACACAATTTTACAGCCTGGACCAGCTACCCATTTGCGGTTCCATTTCTGCTCTCTCTCGGAGCATTAGCAACTATCATTTCTCAAAAGAGAGAAAAATAAAATGCAGCTTCTTGTGCTGAATGGGAAATGTCACATGACAATAACTCCGCAAGTGTGTGCTGGGTACCCACCCTGTCTCCCTGTGACAATAACTTCGAGTGTGTGCTGGGTGCCCCGCCCTGTCTCCCTGTTCAGATGACGGGCTCTTTGGAGATGAAAGCAGACGTTATTTTCCCAGTGAGACCCCAGTGTCTTTGAAATCTGTCTTTCTGTCAGTCTTTGATAACCTGAACCCTTTCAGCATCATTAGGGGTGATCAATGTGCTCTTTAGGCTGTCTTAGTCACTGGAGATGGTTACCCGGGTAACGAGGCCTAGACAGGTAATCTCTTTTTTTTTCTACAAGGAATCTAAAAATAGTGGCTGTGAGGCTGAGGGTGTATCCTGATTAGTGAACTGGCTCTGTGCAAACTGATTACTTTCTGTGCTTAATTACCATGTGCAACGTGGTGTCAGGTGTGTTCCAGAAGACAGTGCCCTCAGCCAATTTGGCCTCTACTTAAAATCCTTGCTGCCTGCCATAAAACACTTGAGTCAAAACAGGAATCTCACAGATCAGCAGCTGCTGCTCACAGATCAGCGAAGGTTGAAGAAGCACTAACTCTGCATTGAGGCACCTAAACTTACTGCCAGGTATCAGTGGGCTTTATTTATTCTTCCCCTGGTGTTATGTAAAATCAGTTCTTTTTTTCCTTTGGTGGTGCTGGGATTTGAACTTAGGACCTTGTACTTGCTAGACAGACACTCCACCACTGAGCTTCTTTCTTTCAATCAGTTGATAGCAGATGAACTAAAAATGGTAACAAATGATACAATTTTCAACAACACACACACACATCCACCAAGAGCTAGTTTGATTATTCGGTGATAAGTATATATCTTACTTAACTATTACCTGTCATAATTCTTTCCCTGGCTGATTCCTAAGCCTGAAGATTTACATATGTAAGATTTAGATACTCAGTAGCCAGTTTTAAAAAAAGCAGAGTAAAATATGCTAAAAGCTCATTTCTACAAACAACTCCGCTTATAGTGCAGTGATTGACTGTGTGAATACTCGACTCAGAGACCACAACATAAGCACTATATTAAAATTTTGGTCTATATTTGTCTCTCCCTTGGTATATTGGCTGTGGGCTGGACCTTCCCCTGCCGGGTAGCTTAGTGGGCATGGCCTCGGGGACATTTTGGATTTTTGGCAGGCATGACCTGGAGGGGGTGCTCTTGGTGTCTGGTGGGCAAAGATCAGAGACGCTGCTAGCCAACACCCCACTGTGCCCAGCAAAGCCCCTGAAGGAAGCCATCGCTGAGAGGCCCGGGGTTGGAGGACCCGAGTCGTCCACACCACCCTCAGCTCTTGAGTTTCTGAGTTGGGCCACGTGGATGACTACATGTGTTGCTCAGAAAAAGATTCTGTCCTTCTCAACAGATCATTGATCTTGTTTGGCTGATTTAGCTGGAAAACGAGCGTAGGGTTATTATCTGGAGAGATGGACAGGTTAGGGTCATCAGCCCTGCCGGCCCTTGCTCTCCACCCCTGGGTGTGTGGGACGGGGCTCAGTTCCAGGCACGTGCTCCCTGAGGATCCACTGACCTTCGAGGACCACCTGCACGTAGTCCTGGGCGGACAGCTTGTCCTGGCGCACGAAGCACTGGTAGGCGCCCCCGTCGCTCTTGACCATGTGATCCATGATAAGGTTCTCGTGGTTGATGCCTGTGATCCTCACGTTCTTCCCGGGGTGGAGGATCTCGCCGTTGCGGTACCAGGACAGCTCCTGGCCCTCGGTTCCTGTGACGCTGCAGGACAAAGCCACTTGGCTCCCCACGCTGCTCTTCACCTTCCTGGGGCTGATGGTGGCCTTCAGTGGCTCTGGAGAGTCAGGTGGGAGAGAAGAGGAGAGGAAACCGGTCACTAAGGATCCCTCGGCCTGCCGGGCCTCGGCCAGCCGTGGCTGCACACATTTCTTACGTCAGTCTTATTTGGGGGTCACTATTTTGCTCACAAAAACACCTTCAATGGAATAAACAGAGTGATACTTTATTTGGAACGCAGGTGAGAAAGGTGGTCTGGCTCCACTGACTACAAGCAAAGCAAAGTATTAGAACTTCTAGATCCTGCTTGCCTTCCCAAGGTAGCCGTGGTGGCTCATCTACTCTGCTCTCTCTCCTTTTCCTCTTTCTTTTATCTGTCTGTCTCTCTCCTCTGCAGCTCTGCCTTCTCTCTTGTATGTCTCTATTATCTCTACCTCTGTCCCTCCCTCTACTATATAAACACACACATGTATAAACACACACACACACACACACACACACACACACACACCCTCACTCATTTCCTTATATGTTACTTACACAAAGCCAAAGACACATGGGGTGTGGCCTTAAAACAGATTCTTTCTTTGAGAGAACGAAAGCTGATTTGAGCAGAGATAGGCCTCCCATCCCTAAATTTCTATGTTTTCAACTCAGTAAATTTATAGAAACTATTTACTGAGTAGGTGCCAGGGAGAGAGTTAATCTGACAGATAAACCATGATGAATATTTGCAGTACAACTAGCACATGCTAAACACAATTACCAAACATTTTATATGTTATTTACATAGTTTTTCTATGATTGGAGAATTCCGTGTTTTCTATTTTCTAGAAGAAATGGTTACTAAAGATATTATGAAACTGAGCAAGATCCCCTGGAAAGGCACGCGGCAAAAAAAGAAGAAAAAGAAGGACAAAAGGGAGAAGGAAAGGAATAGAAGGAAGGAAGGAAAGACTGGTACCAGTGGCTCACGCCAGTGATCCTAGCCTCTCAGGAAGCTGAGATCTGAGGATCATGGTTCAAAGCCAGCCCAGACAGGAAAGTTGATGAGACTCTTATTCCAATGAACCACCAGAAAACTGGAAGTGGCATTGTGTCTCAAGGTGGTAGAGTGCTATCCTTGAGCACAAAAGCTCAGGAACAGCACCCAGAACCTGAGTTCAAGCCTCACCACTGACAAATAAAAAGAACAAGAAGAAAGGAAAAGAAAAGAATGAAACAAAAGTTTTCACTCTGGTGTTTTTTATTTAATATCTCAACACACCAGGAAAAGTTTTGGATCCAGGAGAGCTGGTCTCTTGGACTGTCACGGCATTGACACATGGGTTGACACAAGTGCCCAAATAATCAGGAAGATGACCATGGTGCAGGGACTAGCGGAGACCTTTGGGAAATAGAGGAGGCCTACAGGATGAGCAGGAAACTTTCAGATGTCAGCAATGGGGAGAGATTCTCATAGAGTAGGACCCAGGTGAGCCGAAGCATGAAGAACAACAGGCAGGTCTGAAGAAGACTGACTCAATCCAAATGCAATGTAGTGGGGAAGAAAAATAATAGGAGGATTTGTCTGGGACAAGGCTGTAAGATTTAAAAATAAAGTTAGGGCTAACACAAATATTGGAGACTGTCAAGTAAGTGAATGGCACAGTCAAATGGCTTTTAGGAGACTGGTTAGACAAACTGGAGTGGAGAGGACTGGTCAGGAAGACACTGTGACTGTTGGCTGAGGTTACATCTCAGAGTCCCTCTTGGGCAGCACAGAGGTGCAAAGAATACGGCAGAAGCATGATGGAACCTAGCCTCTAAGATTTGGACATGGGAAAGAAAGGCTCAAGGAGGACTCAAGATTTAAAGTTTACCTCTGAGGCCTGAGAGGGGATGGATGTTTCTGAGAAGAGCCACTAGAAGGCAGAGGTGGAGATTGGCTGTGTTCAACGCCAAACGTTGAATTGGACACTCTTGTTGGTATGACAGAAAGCTGAGGCCGAAGGAGGATTTTTCTCTTTTCACGTTACAAGCTTCTAAACTATGCACGTGTTATATTTATAAAACACAGATGTCTGGATAAAAAACAAATTGAAAGGAAATATATAGACTTAACGATAGGAGAAGTCTAAAACGTTGGTATTTCAACTTTCATAGGACTACTTAACAGATGGGTCCTGTTCTATTTATATCAGTGAATAAACATTTATATTCTATGTATTACGTTAAGAAAAATAGAAAGTTGAGGCCAAGTATGCAGACCTGGGCCTTGTTTATAGACAGAAAGGATCTAAAGGTATGGAAACCAACAGAATACTTCCTGTCTCTCTCCCTTACTAGCTTTCTCCTACACAAAGAAGGATGAATGAAAGAGGAAGGGAACCCGGAGGAGCCTCTGGGAAGTTCTGTGGACATGGTGGAGGACTGTCATGGTAAAGAGAAGTCAGACCAATGCCTCTAGAGAGCAATAGGTCAAGGAGACACTGTGAGAGTTTGAGCTGAAGACAATGGCTGTTTGAGATGGTGAGTTTCATTGGCACAGGAAAGATGGGAAGGTTCAGACACAGGTTTAGCGAGTAATCTTCCACATTGCAGTGTGATTTGAGATCAGGAACGTAACAGGCTTGTAATACAAGTAGAACGAAGTTAGATTTGGAAGACTATGGGAGGGAGAGAAGAAAAAGAGGGAGAGACAGAGACAGAGAAAGTTGGTTTCATTGAAATGACTGATTAATCTCAGGTTATAAAATTAATGCAATAGAAAACAGAATCATGTAAGATCTCTGAGCACAACACGAGATTGTAAGCCTTTTCTGGGCCATCTGGTGTTACCCGGCATCATCCACACAGTTCCACAGCTACAGGAGTGTAGTGTGCAGACATTACCAGCCGAGGCTGCTCAGATGACCACTGCAGGACTTGGGCTACATCTCCCAGAGCGCTTTCCTTTGAATGCATTCTCTAGCTTGTGCTGTTCCAGGCAGGGCCCTGGGGTGATTCTGAAGAGGTTGTTCTGTAAACAGGTGCAGGGGTGGGGCACAGCCAGATACGGAGACTCCTCTGTACTCCTTGTCAAATCCTTGCAGTTCCATCTACTCAACTCTGTCCATACAATTTTTATAAATATATGTATTTAAAAAGAAGAGACGCATGATGTTGGCAACTAAGAGAAATCCTGCCTGGTGAGGGCCCTGCTGCCCGTTCTGGGCATGTCATGCTGGTAAGTGATGTTGCTTTGGTTAGGGCATGAGCGTTTGGTTAGGGCAGAGTGCGCCTGCTGTGTCCCGCCCAGGAGGCCTCCCAGCTGGCCCTTGGCATCCCCCTTATGCTCATCCTTGATACAGCCACACCCCAATGGAAGAGGAAGAGACAATGATCTAGCATGCTGAGTGCAAACCCAATTTCAGCTCATCACAGCCCCGTCGAGACATTTAAAATAGTGTCTGCAAACCAGCCAAGAAGACCCCCTTAGACATGCCCCTGTGTGTTCAGAGTTGGGCCGCTGTGCACCCACAGGAAATGTTAACTTGGAAAAGTAGCAGTCCTGGGTCCTAATGAGGATCTCCAGATGTGGACACCAGGCAACCCTGAGCTCAGACTGGGAGAGGAGCGTCGTGGGCCGTCCCTCTGCCGTGGGATGGGGAGGGATGGATGGAACGCTGCGCAGCCCCGCCCACAGCACCGCTGACCATCGCCCCCACTGCTACCCCCACTGCCCGCTACCGCACTATCGTCCAACTTACGTTTCACGTACAGGCGGCCTATCACCTTAGCCGTCCCATAGCGGTTGGACACCTCACACACATAACTGCCAGAGTCTGAGGGCCGGGTGTTCTCGATGAGCAGCCCTGTCACTGTCTTCTGGAACCTCCCGGAAAGTTCCAGGGGCATGTTATCCTTCAGCCAACGGTAGTCGGGCTCTGGGTGTCCAAGGGCTTTGCAAGGCAGCTCCACCCGCTGGCCGGCCATGGCTTTGTGATGGTCGAACCCGTCCAGGATGGATGGGGCCGAGTTCGCTGGGTCTGCAGGAGAAAGGAAACCGTCAGAGCCCGGCCGAGTCCTGCAGGAGTCAGGACGGCAGGCGTCATGAATCCCGTACACCTTAGCAACTATTGAACCGGAGCCTGAAGAGAAAAATGCCCTATTCAGAGAAATGCTTCCCCTTCAGAACTTGCTGAGGACTGAAGCCCGGAGAGAGCATCCACCCTCCATTCCCCACCAGATCGCACAAATACAGATGCCACCATGAGAGTCTTGACCAGGAGAGAAGGTCAGAGCATCGCTCTCCCTAGAGAGCTGATCAACGTCAGTAAAGACCACGTCACAAAAATAAGAATTTCAAATTTGACAATGTATCACTTATTTCTAAAGTGTTTATGCACTTTAATTTTTTTTTTTAGTGTTTGATTAGCTATCAAAAGCACCTTACAGGAAAGCTCCCCACCTACACCCCAGCACATGGGATCTAGAAACAACCAGAACGTCCCTGCAGCCAACGCCCAGGGTGACCGGGGAATTCTCAGCCACGTGGGGACTCACTACTGCCAGGCTCACAGGAAGTGACAGACACCCTGGAGGATCTTCAGGAAAAAAAGTGAGGATTTACACTGCTTGGACTAAGCTTCTCTCCCATTATTCTGATATCTGCTTCATTCACTCAACAAATATGATGGTGGAAGGTCAGCCCAGACTCCGGAACCACAGGTGCATGACATCCTGGGCAACCCCTAAAATTGCTCGCTTGGAGCCACTGATAGGATTGGGGTGGAGAGCGTAAGACCATGGAGACACCAGAGAGAGTCCAGAAGGAGGACTATAGAAATAGCTCCCATGGTTTTGCAGGACAAGTGGCATCTCAAGCCAGCCAGCAAACTTCATTGGTGGGCAAATTGTACATCATTGTGCGTTTTCTACACTAGGGTAAAACTCAGATCCTGTGCCTGCTGAGTATCACACCATGGCCACATCTTCAGCTAAACCAGTGGTAATTCCAACTAAAATGGTTGACCCCCTCCGGATAACAGTGCTGTACAATGAAACGTCCTTTCTAAAGGGGAATCTGGAAACTCCTTCCCACCACATGCATAAACGAACACAACGTGAATCACAGACCGAAGTGTAAGATCTTATAAAACTACAGAGCTTTGGGGGGAAACATAAGGAAAACATCCAGAGTTGTTGGATACAACATGAAAACCTAAGAGACAAAAGTGACATAGTAACCTTTATCAAGCATTTGCATATTCAAAGCTGCATTTAAGCAAGAAAGAGGAACTACTGAGAGAAGATACTTGCAAATCTTATTGTGGAAAAAAGGCTTGTTTTATCGTTTCCATTTTCATCATGAAAAGACATAATTCAATCAAAACTGGGAACACACTTGAATAGCAATGTCACCAAAGACACACAAACGAATAAATTCTGGAACACGTGTTCGGCTCCCCCATGCAGTGGAGCAACATGGAGCAGACGAAAGGGGACACACGCAGCAGTGGGCAGCAGAGGCCCTAGCACATGGCCAGCAGGAACAGAACTCAGCCTGCCCACGAGCTCACCAACACCCTGTCTGACCCAACAAAATCCAGCGGAGTTAGGGGTGAAAGTTGGAACTGAGACGCATGCAGATTCCCCAGATGTAGGAAGGTTCTCATAGCGGTCGTGGTCTGGGGGCCTTAGCTTCCATTTCAAGCCAGCACTTCCGGCTCCTCTGGTCTTCCTCTCCTGTAGCGCTTCACAGGCTGGGATTCTTCAAGCACCTCCCTGGCTCCGCAGTTTCTCTTTTCCACCCTCCATCCTGCAGCTTCCGTTCTGTTCACCCAGAAGGGCCACACGCAGAGCACCTGGTTGCTGTGCGAGGCCTCCCTTCACACCCACCAGCTTCCTCACAATCTCGCCTTGGGCTCCATCACGAGCCCGTGCCCATGCGGCCCTGTGCGGGGCACAGCTCCCTGCTCAGGGAAAGGCTCTGCCTTGGGAGGTGGCCTCTGTCCACTCCTCTGCAGTTTTGAGGCTGGTGAGCGGTCCCCTTCACTGCCCGCCTCCCCACCCCCATCCGCTGTCCTGCCGCTGGTTCTGCTCTCCTGTGGGTGTCGGTAATCTGCTCACATCTGTCCACATGCTAGAGTTTCCATGGATTACAGCGCCTGCGTTTGTGGATGATGCATCTCCTGCCCCTGTTCCATCTATTGCAGTGTCTGGAGAAGTATGGAGACATCAAAACCTGGCTACTAAATTTCCCTGTCGTCATCCTCACTCTATGTGCACAGTTTTCATTTATTTTTGTCAGTCCTGAACTCTGGGCCTGGGCACTGTCCCTCAGCTCTTCAGCTCAAGGCTAGAGCTCTACCACTTGAACCACAGCGCCACTTCTGGCTTTTTCTGCTCATGTGGTGCTGAGGAATCGAACCCAGGCCCTCATGCATGCAAGGCAAGCGCTCTACCACTGAGCCACCTTCCCAGCCCCACTCTATGTGCACATTTGGAAAAAAAAAGTTAAATCTAAATGAAATTCATGTTTCTTCTCTTTGAATACTGAACACATTTTACACAGTGTACTCAGTGTCTTCCTCCTCTCTGTCACCAACAAAAAATCTTTCCCCTCCACTGTTTTGTTAAAATTTCTGTGACCGAAACCATGAATTATTTCTTACACTTGCAAATCACTTGGCCCTCTGGTCTCATTGCAGGACCAGGGTGTGCCCGCACCCACCGGCTTCTCCTCTGCCCGGGCCTTGTGTGTGGCCATCCTGAACAGAACGGCGCTTGTCCTCATCCTATCTTCACAGGGGTCTGATGGTTTCCACACTGACCACATGCTTGTGATGGTGGCTCTGTGGTTGTAACATGAGAGAACCATGCTGAACCTAACACCTTGCGAGAGAAACTTGAGCCATGCCACTTAGCCATTTAGAGTGAAAACGACTGAGCTACCTTAAAACAGAAAACTTAGCACAAAGGTCTTCGGTCCTGCATTTGCCCCTGGATGAACTGTTGCCTTGTTGTAACCTCAAGCTGATCTCATGGTGAGATTTATCCCCCAAACCTTCTCCCTTCTTGTCTCAACACAAGTTCCTCCACAGTGCAAGGGAGACTTTTTCTAGCATATTCTGTAGCCACCAGGGTGAACTTTCTAATATATTCTCCCAATAAGATGTAAGAAGTGAAGAATACTAGGAAGCAGCCACTGATGTGACTGACGGAAGAATATGAGAAGAAAACATGTTTGTGAGGTCAGGAGAACAATCAGGGAGGCGTGGTTGAGAGGCGAATGACATCAGCCGTTCTGAGATGGTGGCTGGCGTACAGAGAACTCCAGGAGGAGACGAGCAGGAAAAGCTTATGCTTTTCCATTTCTTCTCCCCTCTGAGCTTCATCACAAACACAACAAGATCCTCAAGCATTGGCAGCAAAAAAATGGAACGGTCCATTCCATCAGGCTACTGTAACAGAACACACAACTCACCACGCACAGTGACTTTCTATGCCTAAGTTACAAAGGTTATGAGTATTTTAGGCTTAGTTTGCTAGCCCTGAGCTGGATAGATACTTCACAATTCTAAACCAACCGGCCCATGAAACATTAGTTTACCACTCAGTACCTGGGCTGCTAATTTTTTCACAGATGACTCCATAACAAGCCAATTATGAAGATTATATAAGATGTTGTTGATATTTTCTCAACTTAATAACTCCATAAATTTAACAAGTGATCTATTTACCAATATGGAATTCAGATTTCCTTTAGTAGAGAATAATCTTAGAAGGATGCAGCATTTACTTTCAGATAAAGGTGATTTCTCCAAAAGCATTAGACATCACACCAGATCAAAAGCGAGTTTCATATGATCTATTCTTGTCCTTAGACCTCTTCATGGTAGGGAACATGGTATAGGGGTTATAACTGTGGCTAATAAAAAATACACAAATATAGAGGGTAGGTGAAATGCTTCTGAAAGCAAAAGTTTCTTTGGACCAAAGGAATGGAGAGTTTTACCAAACTTGAAATGACTTCACTTAAATATCTGTATTTGGATTACATTGCATTGATATTGGTTTAAGAGATTGATAATTCCTAAAGTATTTTTATGGGAGGGTGTGGAATAAATCCATGAAGATTTTGCTTGCTTCCTAAATTCTGCAGTATTGGTTGAGTGTTCCTAGTGCACCGTTGTATGAGTTCTTACCTGATACAAAGAGTCTCGCACTGTTACTCTGCCTTGTCTCTCCAGTGTACCTGTGCCGCGTGATACAGCGGTAGTTATACAATCCATCTTCATTCTGTACATCTTTAATATACAAGGCTCCCGTGGATGGGATGAGAAATCTAGATCCTGAAAGAGAGGACATGATATCTTGGTTAGATCACCACACAAGCAACCCAGCCCTGCAGACAAAGTCCTTGAGGTTTTGCCAAGGGGGTAAAATTTACTTAAGGCTCCAATCTTCTTCTATGTTTTAACTTGCTTAAAGTAGAGTTTTTTTCATATTTTTTTTGGGTCCGGTCGTGAGGCCTGAACTCTGGGCCTGGGCACTGTCCCTCAGCTCTTCAGTTCAAGGCTAGCCTTCTACCACTTGAGCCATAGCGCCACTTCCGGCTTTTTTCTTTTTTTGCTTATGTGGTGCTGAGGAATCGAACCCAGGGCCTCAGGCATGTAAGGCAAGTGCTCTACCACTGAGCCACCTTCCCAGCCCCTCATATTTTTTTTAGAAAAACAGATGATGCAGGAATCTGAGGGCCCCTCAATCTGAACTTCCATCCTCTCACACTGTAAAATAAGCAGCTAATTTCTGTCATTGGAGCCACCCCACCCCTAGTATTTTGTTATAGCAGATGAAAATGATCAAATCATTGTATTCAAAAGTCTTTCCTTAAGACTTGGGAAAAATTATATTAAGTGAAGTAAGCCAGGCCCAAAGAAACATAGGTCCCATAGTTTCCGTTATTTGCAATATCTAGTATATGTCTGAGTCAAGCAGAAAGGGTCAGATAAGTTGATGTTAGGGAAATGAACCCTAAGATATGTATTCAAATGTTTTTTTTCTTTCATGTGATTGTTTCTAACACATTTATAAGATGATTTCTTTGTTGCTTTGTATGTCCCTCCCCCACAGTATAACCCCCTGCTTTCACTGTATTTGATGTCGGTATAATTTGTGGAGGGAAAGGGGAAAAACAAGTCACTTAAATAGGGATACAGGTGGACCCGTTGCAACAATGAGATGAACAAGTCGTTATGTTGAAAAATGAACTTTACAACTTTGGTGGGGGGAGGGGAAGCGGGGAGGATTGAGTGGGGGGCTGGGGGAGGATGGGAAGGGATGGGAAGGGGAAACAAAGGAGGAGGCTACAATGCTTGATAATAAATGTACTCATTATCTTGCCCATGTAATTGCAACCTCTCTGTACAGTATTTTCACAATAATAAAATAAAAAAAAAGCCTTTCCTTTCCTGGAAAGGGGTGGTCACAGAAACAGCAGTCCCTCCACTGCCAACTGGAAGAGAAATCATTCTTTGCATTCACCTGCCCTGACTGTCTGACTCATGTGAAAATGGCAGCTTCCTGCCTTCCTGACCAGTTGCTGTGATCACCGCCACAGTCAGAGAGAGGTACCATGAAGACCTAGGTGTCCTGATAAAAGTCTAACCACCTAGAACATGGGTGTTACCATCTAGAGGGGCGGGAGCCTAGAAAGAACCGACAGGGAAAGGGACAAAGCCAGTCCACACAGGCACTTCCTGTCTGCCTCCGTGAGTGCCACCGTGGGCAAGCTGCTTGGGTCCCCCACATCGTCCCTGCCAGGATGGACTGCACCCCTGAGACCGTGAGCCCCATCAGTCTTCCTCTCTTAGGTTCATCATGGCATGCATTTGGCCACAGCAGTGCAGACGTATCTAATCAGGGCGATGCTGTTTTCACAGAGAGTTTTAAAGCATACTTGATTTTTCACTTAGAAATATGTCCTCAGGTTGGTTTCTCTGTTTCCTTCTGAACAGTGCTAATAGGAATTAACAGAGCAGATGGTTTTTCTAATAAGATGCCAAATGGTATCACAACGTACTAAAACCATCTCAGCTGTGTCTAACACCTCTCGCTGACAGCTACACTGTGTGACAGAGCTGGGCACCTTCCAAGACCGTTTTTGTAATACAGCGAGGAGTGAGGGGTGCCTGAGATGAACCCCAAGTTCTAAGCCCAGAGTGCTGGAGAGGAGAGGCACCTGCAAATGTTCAGCTGACATTTCCTGGTTGGAAAGTTGAGTTAGCACCGACACAAAAAGAAAGAGAGAGAGAAAAACATACAGCAATGATGACCGGAACGCTAGTGGTGGCTTTTAGTTTGGAGGTGGGTTGAAGGGAATCAGACTCGGAGCTTGGTTTGCACGTGGGTCCTCTTGCATGCCGGGGTTAGACTCAGCACGTGGGGGCTGCAGATCCAACTGGAACAATGAATGGACTGCTGATGACGATTTCTAAAGGATCCCATTGCTGATTTCTAAGACTAAGAGCGGCAGCTATGCGCAGCAGGAACCCTATAGATGCTAAACCAGCTTGCAGATATGGCCTGAAGTCCTCCCCAACCAGAACTTAGATGCAGAATTGCTGAGCCCCTGGGCCTCAGAACAGGTCCTTACTGGAAACAAGATCATTGTAGATGGGACCAATTAGTGTGAGGTCACCCTGATCCAAGATGGGTCCCGATCCACTGTTACTACACTTCCCAGTCACAGCCCGTAGGTGCTGTGCGCTCAGTATGGGCCACGAGTGCTCCATCGTATCCTCACAATCCTCCCAAAGCTCCAAAAGGAGGATCCCATTGTCTGATGAGAAAATCAAGGGCTGAGTGTAGGTGATTCCTTTTGTAAACCACTAAAACCAGGAGGAAGCCCTGGCAGGCAGGTTCCGTGCTCTGCCCTCCCTGTGGTGTTCTTGACTCTGGGCCACAGCAAGCAAGCATGAGGGAGAGTGTTAGAAGACCGTGCAAGACCGCAGCGAGGCCCAGACGCTCCGAGCAGAGAAGCATTTAAACCCAGCAGCCGCAGCATGTGGGTGAAGGGAAACTGAGGACGGGTCTGAAAGACTGAGGAGCAGGGAAGGAAACATAGCTGTCTAAAGAAGTCAGGGGTGCTGGTGGCTCACACCTGCAATCTTTGCTACTTGAAAGGCTGAGAAGGGGACTGGTGTGAGAGATGAACAGAGAAAGCTGGGCGTGAAGTGGTCATTTCAGCTTCACTGCAGAGGCCTTTGAAGAGTTGGGAATTGTAGGGGTAAATAAGTGCATTAGGATACTTCACACTCTGCAGTTATAGGACAGGAGAGCACAGATGTCCAAGACACCATCACCATCACCAACCAGCAATATCAGGTGCAAAGGTAATGGGACGGTATGTGCACATTTGCATATATTTGCATCTATAAACAAACAGAGAAGACCGACCAGCAGACATCCACCAAAAGGTTCGCAGCGGTACCTCAGAATTCATGTGTGGGTTAGGGGAGAAAGAACTGTGCTTCACTTCTGTCATACATTTGAACACCTTACATGAAGACTCTACTGGTTGCTACTTTTAGAGATGAAATTGCTTCTGCAAAAGTTATCCGTAGGTGTCCACCCCCTGACACAACCACACAAGGCCCAAGCCAATTCTATGGGATGGGATGAGAGAGAGGTGATATTTGCACTGGTGAGCTCTGTGTCTGAGGAGCCCTTGATTTTGCTTGGTCTTCAGGCTAGTCACTTCCTGGGCATGGCTAGAAGCAGGAAGGGAGACTCTGAACGCTGATCTTGGTCTTTGTGTCCCTCCCCTCCGAATGCCTCCCTCATACAACCCATCTCCTAGATCGCCCTCAGCATGCTGATCTGGGGTGCTGGTACGGCCTTCCCTCCGGACAGCAACCTGGGAGAACAAGGCAGTGCGCTGCCACCTTCTGACCTAGCCCACTGCTAAACTCAGCGAGGGCTTGGAGAGTGAAGACACTAGTTTTATTGAGGTTTTTCTCAAATTTAGGATCAGACAAAGAAAGCATGGTATTGAGAAGCAGAGCCTCACCTCATCAATTCACCTAGCCTTTATGGGGTCCTCCTCGGTTTCAAAACATGTCCACAAAGACAGCCAAGGAGACTGGTATCCTGAGACTGGAACCTATGACCCAGTTTGGATGTCGAACTTCCTAGAAGTCACTGGACCAGAACTAAAGCCATTCTCTCTGCAATATCGGGGCATATGGAGACTCAGCTAGCACCCTGGCTGCCTCGGTAAGTAAGGAGTCATTTGGGCATATATTTGTTTCAATTCTCTGAAAGCAATTTCATCAAGACATTTTCCTCGTGTAAATAAAATTCTCTCAGTGATTTTCTCCTGCAGTGAAATGAGGCCCAATTATACACTGCTAATTTCAGCCACACAGTGCGCTCCAACTGTATACCTAATTACCCTGTTTAGTTTGTTAATGATCAGATCTCTGCCTGTGCAGATACGGCAGTCTGTCATTAATCTTTGCTCTAGTTAGATGGTTGGAGAAATTAATGAAAAGGAAAGAAAATCCAAAGGAATAGCCCCACAACCATGGTGCAGCTGTGGACGGAGCAATCACCGAGTATGAGGGCCTAGGTTTGACCCCCTCCCCCAGCACCACAATAAAAGTCAAAAAGAAAATAAGGAGAATAAAGGTTAAGGAAGAGTAACAGAGGGAAAAAAATTAATAAACGCACATTATATACATGTAAATCTCACAATGAAACTCCTAGATACATTTAAATGATGTTAAAAATTAATTATAAATAGTTAAAATTGAAAATGTCACAAAATTATAGTACCATCTGAAAAAAATTAGCTATCAGTAGGAAAGTACAATGAAGATCCTTGAAGAAAAGACAAAGATATAACTACAGTTCTAGAGAGAGAAAGGATAGCTGGGAACTTATGGCTCGTGCCTGAATTCCTAGCTACTCAGAAGGCTGAGATCAGAGGGTCAGAGTTTGATCAGCTCAGGCAAAAAAAAATAAAATAAAAATAAAGGCTGAGAGACTTGTCTTCAATTAACCAGCAACCATCAGAAATGAAGGTATAGATAAAAAGCTAAAGGATAGTGCACAGGCCCTGAGTTAAGCCCCAGTACTGGCACAGAAAATAAATAAATAGAAGGAGAAAGAAAAACACGGCAGAGAAGCAGCATGTGGAATGTGTGCCTGACCACTACAACCTTGCTGAGGAACAAGAGGGTTAGCACAGGACTCCCTGGAACCTGAGGGATTTGCTCAGGAAGAAACGAGGTGCGCAGAGGAATGCCGAGGAACAACCCCAACTGCACATTACTCTCGGCGGCGGTGACCGTACTGAGGGACAGGTGTGCCATGTGCAGGATCGCCCGGATGAACCTAGCACACCAGACAGCAAGGTGCCAGAGACAGTGGGAGTCCACAGGATGGGCTGTGATGGCTGTACGTGTCCTCGAGAGCCCGTGGCCGCACTGCGATCCTATCTGGGGGAGAGCAGTCCCCTCAGTCTTCTGTGGCCCTTTCCCAGAGGCCAGCAGGTATTTCGTGTTTGGGAAGCCTAGCTTGTGTGTTACAGGGCATTGGAAGCTGTCACGCTCACAACTTGGCTTCATCCTCACCGGAACTGGGGCTGTCTCAGGCCTCTGTCCGTGGATTTGCCCATGCTGTCTCCTTGACAAGTATTTGATTAGAGTCTAAGCACCATCAACTTTACCTCTGGAAAAAGTCAGTGCAATCGACCACAACGCCCCGCAGGGAGGTGCAGTTAGAGGGCTGGGGTGTGAGGTTTGCCTTCCCAGCTCAGAGACACCCGGACACCCACCCTCCCTCCCCGCTCCTTTCCAGTACATTCCTCCACCCGTGTTCACACTTGGCAAGAGCTTACAAATCTCACGTCCAGCATGCTCATTTTATATCCGTTTTTATTAGCAAGTCTCACAGTGAATACAGCGCAGAATAACCACGCCAGGGCCCTCAGACATCCTCTGAATCCAGAACTGTAAGTTTGTTCTTTCCTTCAATGGAATGCAACGTGCATTTAATAAAAGGAGGATATTCCTGCATAAAAGATGAATTTAAAAAATCCCCAGTGTTTTAAGATAATTTGCTCTCTTCTTAAGCGAGACTATGAAAGGGTTTTCTCCCATGTACATTTTACTCGTTTGGATATCTTCTGATAAATTATGCTCATCTCATGCTGGGGAAATTTCGACTTGTCATTCGAGAGGGATCTGATGAAATCATTTTAATATCTAGCACTGAAGACATTTTCCACTTCTTGATATTAAATTTTAATTAGAGGATATCCTTTTAAGCAACCAATATTTTAGAGAGAAAACGGGGGACATAGAAAAAGATAACGTTATTTAAACTCTAGGACATGACTTGTGGGCACTACTTTCTTTTAGGATATTCTGAAGATATCCATAATTATCCTCAAATACTTCAATAGATTTCAGAAAATCAGTGCCAAATTTCCACCTCAGGTGTTTTAGCATGAATAATATCCAGGTGTATTCATTACCTTCTTTGTTAAATTTGTGGTATCCTGACACTGAAACCCATGACTCAGGCATGGTGGACAATTGTTCCATTCCCAAGCTCTATGCTCACCCCCAAATCATCCCGGTCCTGTCAATCAAGTTGACAAAGATCTTCCCACCCCCCAATCATAGCTAAAGTCTAACACAAATCTGGCTTCAAATGGGCTCAGAGTTACGAATGAAATAACAAACCACACACCAAACTCTTGCTCTGCACAGATGTGACCTGTTATTGTCACCAGATGGATAAGCAATTCCAAAAAGCCTTCCTATGTGGACACAGGGTCAACTTCCGGCCTGCATTATTTGCTAAGGTGCATCATAGGCTCATGTAAGAGAAAACTGTCGAGCAGGGCTTCGAGGTTGATGTGGGTGGGAGAGAACAGAGTAGAGATGAAGGGAACAAGTTTGGATGGATGTATTGCGGGAGGAGGACAGAGCTAGGTGAGGCTCAATGTGTTCCGGGAGGACAGAGCCAGGTTTTCCTGGGGGTCATTACCACAAAGTTTCTTGTTTACCACTGCCTCTAACTCCTGACCACGTGGAAGTCTCCTGGAAAGGGAGTTGGATGGGACGTAGGGGGACACACTGGAGGAATCCCAGTATATCTTCTGAATCCAGTCTCCTTTGACGACTGGCATGCTTTTGCGGGCATGGATATTCATTCTGCTCAGCAGGCAAGTGAGCCCAGTCTCAGTACTCAGCTACCAGCCCAAGCTCAGCTCAACTCTTTTGCATCGCACAGACAGGACCCACTGGGAGCCATCCATCAGTGTTAGGCAACAATGATTTTAGACAGATGTATAATCGCCATCAGAGAGAGCCATCTTCCCTCAAGCTGTCGGTATGTAGAGGAGACTTGCATAATTCCTGGGGAGAGGTGGGATTGGCCTTCGGTGAGCCATGGATGGTACATTTTGTATTGTACTTTGCCTGGCTTCACCTTCAGTGAGGTGCTCGTTTTCATGTCCTAGCTGTGGCAATGGACCACAAACTGGGTGTTTTAAACAACAGAAACTTCTTTTAGGAAGTGGCGCTGTAGCTCAAGTGGTAGAGCGCTCGCCTTGAGCTGAAGAGCTGAAGGACAGCACCCAGGCCCAGAGTTCAAGCCCCACGACCGACAAAAAAAAAAAAAAAGAAACTTCTTTTATCCCAACTTTGGAGGCTAAGAGTTATGAATCAAGTTATCTGTTCGTCCAACTGGTGGCACAGGCATCCTATACATGAGAAAAGCTCTTCTATCAAAGTGGTTTGCTTTCTTGTGACAGACAAACACTCACAAGATGTGAGTGTTTGTCTTGGCCAGGTGCCTTGGCCCTTGTTCATGACATTTTATTTGCATCTTTTCCCTGCTGCACCTTAATTGAGACCTCTTGTGGGAAGCTCCTTGAATTTTAGTTGCATCCTATTAATTAAGATACATCATTCTGCAGAGTGTGAACCCGTGCTCAGCCAATGGGAACAGAGGGGCGGGCCTTCTGGGTTAGGGGTAAACAGGGAGCAGCCTGCCTATTCCCTGTGCTTGCTTGCCTGGCTAATGGTACATGCCCTGGCAGAGGTAAACTTTGCCTTGTTCAATTCCATTCTAGTTGTTGTCCTCGTTCCTCTAACAGCCCGAGCCACTCCTAACATGCAGCATATGTCAACATCAGACACTTTCTACCTGTCCGGACATGTTCCTCTGCATCTGTGTTCAACCCCACCCCCACTCCACTCCAAACACACTCGCCCAGCTCCTGTATAACTTCCCATGAGCCAAATTAACCTGTCTGCAGGGTTTAGATTTCAAAATGAGGTCACATTCTGAGCTACGGGAAGTGAGTGCTTTACTCCATCCCTGAACCCATTTAACACCAAGATCTTCTCCAGCAGCTCAGCACACCCCACCCCACCGCATACCACATGAAAATTAGGTAAGGTAAAGGGCAGCAGACTGCTCGGATAATTCTCTACCTAGGGGATGGGTCTGTGAGCATGCCTTCCATCCCAGGTCCTCAGCCCCTCCCTCCAAGCCGGGTGATCCGGCCATGCCTCACTGCAGCCGGCCCTCAGCCCTGGCCATCCCTCCTCCCACTTCCCTTCCCAGAGCTGTGCTTCACCGCTAGCCCCCAGCGGTATCAGGAAACGCTGCCTAACTCTAACTGCTCGGTGCCATCCTCAGCACACGAGCACACAGAGGGCTTCCTTACTCCATATCTGACCCTGAACAAAGGACGGGTGCCATTTTTCCCTCTCCTACGGGAGAGGTGGCCTTGTCAGCCTCGGCTGGGAAATAAAACTCCTTTTCCTGGATCTGACTGTGTCCCAGGGGTCTTCTGGGATAGGTGCGAGCAGTGTCAATTTCTCTGGGCAATAGCATTCTTATGGGAAGATCATGTCAAGGAACTGGACATTTCCTGTTGGAGGAGAGGGAGCGCAGGAGGTCGCGCGTCTCCCGCCGCACACGCTGTGGAGGGAGCTCTGGCCACACCGGCAGCCGGTGCCGTACGCAGGCTGTGCTCAGACCCCGGATGCTGCTTCACCACGCCAGCCACCGTGAGGCGCACCAGCTCGAGAAGGAATCCGTGCTTACTGAAAAAATCGACACGTGTCTCAGCGCAACACCGAACCCTTCCCATGCTTTACCCCTTTCCTCGCCGAGGTAAGCGCTGGCAGGGCTCTCATGAAGTCAGCAGAGCCCTGGGGAGCCCCTCCCTTCAAGCCGACCGCACAGCCGGCCTGAAGGTACTTTTTGCTTTGGGGGGACTCCCTGGCCTCATCAGGCGAGGGCTGTGGTTGACCCTCGCGCCCCTCTGCACCAGGGGGTGTGCAGCACGGCGACCATGCGCCCATGACACCCAGCATTGTCCCCACCCCCAGAGTCCCACGTGGCAGCAGCCACGCACATGCAACACATCCATGTGCACTGACAGAGCAGAGAGGAGCAGACCATGCCAGGGCTTCCATGAGCAATTTCTCATGACAAACATTGAAAGTCATGTTCCCTCCACACCGTTCCTCTGAGCACGGTACACGGATAGGGTTTGTGTATAAAAGGGGCTGGAAGGGGACCGCAGTCATCTCACCTGACGGGCAGCCACAGCACCTCTCCAAGGTGGAAAGCACAAAGGAGAATGGAATCTGGCTGTGCCAAGCCGCCAACCTGAGGACCAGTCCTCACAGCTCTTCCCTAATTCCTTACTTTATCCCCATGGCTCTTCTTCATATTCTCACCCATCATCCTGTATATTGCTCAACATCATACTTACACATTAGATGAAAACATTCCCAACCAGATAGAGTAGCTTATGCCTACAGTCCCAACTACTTTGGAGGTGGAGATTGAGAGGACTGTGGTTCATGTGAAGTCTGCTTGGCCTGTAACTTAGTGAGACCCATCTCAACCAGGAAGCAGAGCATGGTGACACACACACCTGTAATCCTAGCTATGAAGGAGATTACAGGCAGAAGGATTGCCATCTGAGGCCAAACCTGGGCAAAAAAGGAATGCCCTACCTATAAAACAACCAAAGAAGGAATGGCCAGGGGTGTGGCTCAAGTGCTAGGGCTCCTGCCCCTGAGCACTCAATATTTCTTGAACACGTAATCAATTAACACTATAAAACAATGGATGCCTGCCATTTATACTCAAAATATTCATTATCCCCATTGTGGATTAAAGAGACACAATTTCAAGTAATATTTGGAAATTCGAGCACCAAACATGATTCTCAGGTGGCAAGATCAGAGGCTATGCCCTTTCTGAAATGAAGCATGTTTTAAATGAATAGTTGTGGAACACGATTCGGTGGAAAGCAATCATCTTGCAAAGCCTGAGACTGCAGCTCATTCCTGGGAAGTGCTTCAGGAAGACGTAGAAAGCAATGATCCCTGATTTGTTACAAGAGTCCCTACAGGTCAGGAGAAGAGAACACGGGCTTTTACACTACCTGGACTTCCAGGACAGGATGCTGCCACACCCACTCACCACTGGAAAGAAAGCCTGCCTGTGGAACCCCAGGAAATCTCCACGCACACTCCCAATACCCAGCCTCTCCCAGAAAAGAAACAAGCAACCCCTCCCCCCCCCCACACAGGATGTATCAGCAGTACTGAAACTAGGTGACCTGGTGAGACCTGTAAGCCTACGTGGCCAGAACTTAGCAGAAGAGCATCGGAGGTGGGCGGTGAGGTCAGATATTAATCATGGAAATGTGTTTTAAAACTATGTAGGCTGGAGCTGGGAAGGTGGCTCAGTGGTAGAGTGCTTGCCTTGCATGCATGAGGCCCTGGGTTCGATTCCTGAGCACCACATAAGCAGAAAAAAAGCCAGAAGTGGTGCTGTGGCTCAAGTGGTAGAGCACTTGCCTTGATCTGAAGAGCTGAGGGACAGCGCCCAGGCCCAGAGTTCAGGCCCATGACCAAAAAGCAAAAAACAAAACTACTTGGGCTATTCTCAGCGCCTTCTGCTTTCGTTGTGCTTTGAATAGGATCTTGCTTCTTGTCTGGTGTGGAGACTGACATGGAGTCTCTCCGGCTTTCTGCCTGGACTAGCCTCAGGCTGCGATGCTCTCCACCTCAGCTTCCTGAGCAGCCAGGCTGGCAGGGGTGAGCGGCCCCGCCCGGCATGCCTGCGGCCTCTCAGGGCCCCTCCAGAGGCTCTGCTCCTGCTGACCTTTTCCTCTCTCTCTCTCCACAGGATACTTGCCAGGCTGTGCAGGAAGCCCCATGCATGCAGGGGGTCGCTGGTACCCAGCCCCACAGACACCACAGGCCAGGCCAGTGGTAGCACAGGCAGGTGTCCCAGCGGAGAAAGAAACGAAAAATTAGCACACTCGAAGGGCCGCCACACACACACACACACACACACACACACACACACACACACACACCAGCTATTTCCTGAAGAAACTTGAAGGCAAATGTAAACAAATGAAAGCAAGGATGGACTGCGGTTACCGTGGTTACACGGTTAGATGGAGGGATGCCACACGTCCAAGGACTACAGCTGGCAGAACACCACAGGGCGTCATGCACGCGTGGTCTCCCAGAGGAACCACCTGCTCATGCTCAGGATGCAGAGCCCAGTGCTGGACTGAGGATGTCTGCTCCGTGTTCTCCACCAGGGCGCTGCCCACCACCACCTCAGACACGGCCTTGCCCACAGAACGCCCCAGTGACCCCAGTCGACAGATCTCAAAAATGCCCCTGGTTCTTTCAGGGAAGCACACTAACGTGTGCTTGTTTGGGGGGTGTCATTCGCTTTTCAGGAGGCAGATTTTCACAAAATAAAGGAGAAGGAACCTCTCAGTAGGTCAGACTAGTTAAACCACAACAGAGGGCTTGTCTGCATAGACTTGAGATAATCTGTCGATCTGTCCATCCATTGATCTGTTCATTTACTTATCTGATTGCACCAGGTCAAAATCTATGTAATAAATTCATGAAAAAAGGTGAGTTTACTGTATGCTAAGTACTACTAGTCTTAATTTGACAAGAAATTTGCACTTACATGAGAATTCTTAACGATGGAAAGAAATAGTAACATTACATTTGAACTTGTTCCTTCTTTCTTTTCTTGGAAGTTTGAAAAAGTAGTTTAATGTGAGGCCCATATTTTAACTTGCAAAGAGGCTATTCTGGAATATTTTTTATTTTTATTTTAATGAAAATCTAACCCAAAAACAAAAAAGAATTCAAAGGTCAGGTCTATTTTTAACTTTCTTTGTAAATGTTGTGAGTTCAAATTTAGTTCAATTTTGTGTGTATGTGTGTGCACGCACACACACGTGTGCTCACACATGCAAGTATGTGTGTGTGAGAGAGCTTGAACTCAGGGCCCTGGGATCTTACTTGGCCTTTTTGCTCAAGACTGGCTACTACCTGAGCCACAGCTCCATTTCTGGCTTTATGGTTGATTGGAGATAAGCATCTCCTAGATGTTCCTGTCTGGGCAGCCTTTGAACTGTAACCTCAGAGCTCAGCCTCCTGAGTAGCTCCAGCTCCAGGAGTAAGCCACTGGCACCCACCAGAAAGCTCTTTTCTTTTAATTTTTTTTTTTTTGTCAGTCATGGGGCTTGAACTCTGGGCCTGGGCGCTGTCCCTCAGCTCTTCAGCTCAAGGCGAGAGCTCTGCCACTTGAGCCACAGCGCCACTTCTGGTTTTCTGGTGGTTTATTGGAGATAGGAGTCTCACAGCTTTTCCTGCCCAGGCTGGCTTTGAACTATGATCCTCAGATCTCAACCTCCTAAGTAGCTAGGATTACAGTCCTGAGCCACTGGCGCCTGGCTTTTTTAAGCTCATTTTTTAAAGGCTACTGAAGTCAGTCACAAATGACGAAAGAATACAATATTCTTACAAGCTAACATGGGCATTTGAATGCCCTCTCTACAACTACGTAATGATAACTTAAAAACAAATAAGTGAAAGAATTCAATTTGGAGTCCATGTTCAGACTCCTTTAGTTTTCTCTGACTTGAATCATAAAATTATTTTTAAAAAAGTTGACCACAAATTTCAAAACCTTCTCTACAATGATGAGCACAAAGAGCACATGTAGTAAGTCAAACTTAGGAAAGAACTGTTCTTTATGCACCACATTCTGTGTATGTGCCAGTCTGAGTACCCCGCCTTCTGATCAACGTCAACCTATTGTCATCTTCCCCATCTCTCCCAACCCCACAATCCCCTCAGTGAACTTGGTTCCGTTTTCACATACGTGCATTGAAGATTATACTGCACTCACGCTTTACAACTACTTAATGTTTAAAGCTCTGCACAGCTCCTTTGTCTTTGCAGTTCATTCTATCTCATGTTATTGTTGTTTGCTGTGGGGTGTGTGTGGGGAGGGGGGTACTGGCACTTGCATTATGACCAGGAGGTCATTTCCACTGAGCTCCACATGTGACGCACAGACCCTCAGCAGTGGAGAGCATGAGGGACACGTCACCCTACACCTACGCATCCTTCCAACTGCCTAGTAAGTACTGTGTAAGGGAACTTAGATTTCCCGCTTTAGTGCCTTTGGGACTATGACTGAGGAGCATTCTGAGGTGGATCCCAGTTGTTACACTGACTCTCCCTCAGATGTGGGCCTGGCACGTTTTTTTTTTTTTCCTGTGAATTGAAGTTCACCATCCCCCGGGTCACCACAGCTCAACCAGGCCTGTCTTATTTCAAACAGACGTGTCTGTGACAAGACACAAACGCTGGCAAAAAATAATTCACACTGGCAAAAACGGTCTGCATATGCACAGAGAGAAAAAAAAGTGAAAGAGCACAGACACCAAACGAACCCCAATCTTCCAGATTCTGTGAATGAAGTGGGGCGTGGGGGTAGGGGCTGGACACCTCCATCTTCCCTCAAAGACTTTCGAGGAAGTCTGTGACATCAGCGGGTCATGCTGCAAAGCATTCCTAAGACACAGGCTCTGGGCCTGTTATAAACCGTGGCACGCTGTGTGGCCTCTGGATAACAGAAGACCCGAGGTTTCCTTGGAAACCCGGTGTTGCTCCACACAGCACGGGGCATGCATTTTTCATGAACCATGTATTTTCTAGGCACCTGCGATGTGTCTCTTTATGAATTATACTCCACATAAACGAGTAAACATTAGGAATAGCTCAATGTGTTAATCCCTTCTTCTGAAAGTTTTTATGATTCAGCAAATGAACAGGGCGGATCTTGCACTAGGCTCTCGGCCAGCGTTTGGAGCAGAGCCGTGCGTGGAGGAGGGGACAGACACTCCTTGCTGTCACCATGGAGAGAAATCTCCTCCATTTCCACAGCGGGCATTGCTTGCATCTGACTGGGTTCCATTCTGATTCAATGTCTGGGTCTGCTGGCTAATAGGAATTCTGTGGACATGTCCTCTCTCCACACAGCTACGCTGACTTCATGTGACAGAATCAGAGCAGTGAACGGAACGCCACTGCTGCCCTTCGCTTGGGTGCAGGGGCCTGTGGAGGGAGCATCACTCTCTCTCTGCGAGAGCTTCTGGGTCCTAGGAGGGGACAGAAATATTCCTCCCGCTCAGATATGGGAATGCGCTATGAGGAGGAAATACAACACAATCTTAGCTTCGTTTTTAAAAAATCCGTGTCATCTATACACCTGATAGTGTATGATCTGGAGTCTAGACAACCATGTGTGGTTGAAGACAGAGTTCACTGTGACAGAGTTCACATGTGATGGCGCCATTAGAGTTGAGCTATTTACATCCATTCGGTGACCAGCTAGGAAGCCAGGAGAGCCTGGCGGGGTGGGGGTGGGAGGGGGCAAGCGAGCAGGGACTGAGTGAGGGAAGAGGGGAGACAGGCTTCCACACTGAGCATGTCATTATCTGAACTCCCGACACGGGCAGCTGAGATGCTGCTCTACTCCGGTGAGATCAGAGCAGTTCTCTGACTACTTTATCATTCCGATGCGCTGGAGGCCTCTTCATTATGGGTAGGTTGAGAAGCCGTGCCATCCAGCAAACCTGGAATTGTAATCACCGGTGCATATCTTGGGATATGCATTTAATGATGTTAAAAATAATCCCCACTATAGAAGCTCCGTGACAGTGGTCTGACAAAGATGTGTTGGATAGGATCCCAAAAGCACAGGCAACAAAAGCAAAACATGGACAAAATAAGATTGCCTCAGACCAAAACACTTCTGCAGAGCAAAGAACTGGCAAAGGCTGAAGGCTAGAGGCACAGACTCGCGAATCATACATCAGACAAATAACTTGATTAAAAACATTCCAGCAAGCGGAATGGGTATTTCTTTAAAAGGACATGGGCCTGGATGCCAGTGGCTCATGCCTTTAATCCCAACTATTCAGAAGCCTGAGATCAGAGGATCATTGTGTGAGGACCAGCCCAAGAAGGAGTGTCTTTGAGACCCTTCTCTCCAATCAATCAGCAAAACACTGGAAGTGGTTCTGTGGCTCAAGTGGCAGAGTGCTAGCCTTGAGCAAAAAAGCTCAGGAACAGCACCCAGGCCCTGAACGCAGGCTCCAGTACTAGCACATGTGCGCACACACGCACGCACGCACACACACACACACACACACACCAAACCTTACACAATTTACCATAGAAAATGCCAGAACCAACAAATGAATTTCACAAGGTTACAGAATCATGATAATTTCTATTTTCCTAGCAACAGAATCAAAAGTTAACAACGTTAAACCATACTTTAAAAGTTGTAACTCACAAAACCTATAGGCTATAATCTATAAGACATTAGAGAAATAAAAGACTTAAATACACAGAGGGATAAACTCACAGTCATGGCTTAGAAAACTCAATCTAAATAAGTCCTTAATTCTTCCTAAATGTATTCTTTGATTCAACACAATCTCAACCATACTCCCAAGAGGCAAGTGACAGCTAAGTTCCACCACGTGTGAAGGGGCTGGGAAGAGGTGTCGGCCCTGGATGGGGGATACTGACAAGTTGGCGTCCAAGCTCACTACCAAATGCACGGTTAAGACAGTGTGCTGCACTGGGAAAGTAAACATGAAGGCCAAAGGATTGGACAGAGTCCTTTGGAGGGGAATATATATGTACATTTATAAAATATATGTATACTATGTGTGCATAATTGTATGATACCATATATTATATTATATACTAATATACATGATATTTAGTATATATTCACACATATATACACATGTGTGTATATGTATATGTGTGTATGGGGGGGTGGTTTCCAACAAGTGCACTTGGATAATTCAATATGGAAGAGACCAAAAAAATCTAGTGGATATTCACACAAAAGAAACATATATCTCTATGCCAAAAGGACTTCAATTATTTCTAAAACCAGTATAAATTTAATCACAGGCCTCTACAGCATTTCTAGAAGAAAACTGAACTGACCTTGGAGGACATGAAGATCTTTGTTCTAGTACACAAAATAATGTCAAGTATAAATGGAAAATATGAAATAAATTGTGTCACAGCTTAAAAAATTTCTGCTCTTCCGAAAACACAATTAGGAGAGTAAAATACAATTCAATTGAAGTATACAATATTTATAAAGCTAATTTACGATTCAAATGTTTATTGAGAATCTACATGAAGAATTTTTCACACTCAATTATAAGAAGATACATGTCCCAATTTAAAATACTTGCAATATTTGAGCAGATACTAATAAAAGAAAATACAATAAAAAGAGCATAGGTAGGGTGCTTAGTATCTTGGTCAGAGAAATGCGAAATCAAACCACAATCAAATACCACTACATACGTCCTAGAGGAGCAAAAATTAATGTGTGCTGGTGAGAAAGTGGCCCAAGCACACAGACCACGTGCAGGTGTGCAGAAGGCCCATCAAGAAGTTTTACTTTTCACAAGAGATGCACTTGATTGGTAGTCGATCCTGTCTTACTTTTGGCTTAATGTTGATTGGAAATAGCATATTTACTTCTTTACACGATAATGGCTTGCAACCTGCGGCTTGACATACAAGAATCCACTACAAAGGCCTGCATGAAAACTCACAGGTTCTCATTATCCATGTGCAGAGGAGATCCAGGGGGCAAGTCACTCACCAGCCTCCATGAACCTGTCCACAGCTGTGAGGTGCTCTAATGAAGCACCACCTAAGTCTCCAGGGCAAAGAGCTACAGAGATTTTTGTCAAGATACGGCACAAAGGAAGGAAGGAAGAGGTATTCAAAAGTATCAACTTTGCTTAGTGCATAGCAGGGTTTGTGTCTCTGCCTGGAACTTGTGTCAAGGTCAAGGCTAGAGGAAAGTTAGATGTAAGTCAGCGTTACAATCCAAGAGGAAAATGCCTAGGGTTTTCTGTGGTCCCGTTTCACTCATGTTTAGTCCTCAACAAAATTATTTTGCATTCCAACTAAAAGTTGTCATAAAGAGAATTGGTTTTTCCAACCTAAGACTGTTGTTATAATTTAACAAGGGAGCTGAGATGTTGTCATCATATACAGGAAGACGGGTGAGCCATGTGACATAGCTGGTGCTAATAAGCCATTGTCATCACGGTTTTGTTACCGGAGTTCTCCAAAAGGTGTCAGTCCACTGTGGCACTGTTCACACTATAAACAGAGTGAGGGCCCTGCCGGGCAGGTATACGAAGAGGAAATGGGTCTAGGGTGGGGAAAACAGAGAGCCGTTCTTGTCAGGATAGGCACCCTGCAGGATGACGGAGGAGGCAGACACAGCAGGTGTGAGGTGGCTGCTCAGGTCAGGAGACGGCAGGTGGTAGCAGAAGTGCATTTGCAGTCCTGTAAGGACAGGACCGCCAGCCTACGGTTTGATGTGGATCTTGCAAAGGACCCATAGACATCCGGTCTGTCCAGTGCTCCCACCCCTGAAACAGACTTCTGACTTCCCGCTGAGGACCCCCGTGAGGCCCTCCCGCACCCCGGCTCCCTGGTGGGCCCCAGAGACCCAGCTGCCAGGTTTTCTCCCCTTCCAAATGTCTCAACTACCTGCACCCTGGCCATTAATGCTACACAAATTGGCCTTCCATATGTGTGGGTCCCACAACCATGCATTTTATCAACCATGGATCCGAATACGTGGGACTGACTATGCTCAGATGTTCTCCAGGTCATTAGCCCCAAGGGATATGCTATAACCACTATGTGCACAGCAGCACACAGCACTGTGTACTGTGAATAGGCCAGGGCAGTCAAACCACATGGGAGAACGGCATAGGCTATATGCAAATAGGGTAGTAGTTTCTTATCGTTTACTTTTTCCTTTCATTGCCCATTCTGGGACTTGTTTGCAAGCACCGTCCCTTAGCCTTTTGTGCTTGGCTGGTGCTCTGCCACTTGAATCATAGCTCCACATCCAGCTTTTGGGTGCTTAATTGGAGATAAGAGTCTCATGGACTTTCCTGCCCAAGTTGGCTTTGAACTGTGGTCCTCAGAGCTAAACCTCCCGCGTAGCTAGGATTACATGCAGATGTCAGCCACCAGCACCACTTTAGGGGTATATGATTTTATAGAAGGGGCTTTTGGTATCTCAAGAGATTCTGAAACCAGTGCTTTATGCTACTGAGGGGCAACTGAATGCACACACGCGTGCACAAGCGCGCGTGCGTGTGCACACACACACACACACACACACATGAGGATAGAACTATATTAAGCTCATAGTCACACCTGTTTTTGTTAATGATGTATTTACTTTGAAGCTCCTAATTTTTCTTTAATTTTGTTTTAGCAGCTAAAAGGTTGAGACCTCCTGGCATACAAAATTATACTAAAAATCATGTGAAGTGAAGTAAGTCAAGCCTAAAGAGGCAAAGGATAAGAGTTTTCTCTCACATGTGGAAGCTAGAACTAATCTGTAAATACTTAAGGGCTGCATGCAAGTATACATAAACAAATGAATTGAAATGTAGCATGTTCAGGCAAGAATTGGAATGGTATAGTTCATTAAAAAGGCTAACATAGTACAGCAAAATGAATACCAGGAAACAGGTACTCAAAAAGCAGGAGGTGGTGGTCAGAGGAGGAGGGTAGAGGAATGAAGAGAGGAAGGGGAGGAAGACTATAGCACAATATTTAACACATACCTATAAAATTAAGGAAATTGAGGGGCGGAGGAGGGCTGGGAGGGATGAGGAAGAATAATGATCAATCAAGATGCACTGTATTGATAAACTAAGGTGTCAAATGGCAGCTACATAAAGATAATAAAACAGATAAATAAAATAACGATGAGGGGCCGCTGACCATCGACATCTTGCAGATAAAACAGCCTACGCAAAAGGGAGGTGAAGGGTAAACAAAGGAGGAGGCTGCAATGCTTGGTAAGAAATGTATGCATTATCCTGCCCATGTAATTGTAACCCCTCTGTACAGTATGTTCACAAATAAAATAAAATAATAAACAAACAAACAAAAAAAAAAGCCTATGCCTTCTGTTTCACAGGTGATCTGTGAAGTCTGCTCCGCTTGAATATTTGGACTGTTCCCGTTCTCTTGGTCACCCTTCAGCTCCTCCCTGCCCTTTGAGGTTTGTTCCTGGCTGCTGGATGTCCCAGTCCTCTCGGGAGTCTGCCCCTCCCTTGTTTCCTCCAATGTCTCTACCCAGCTCATTCAGTCCAGGCGTGGCTCTCTGTCTGTCTGTCTGTATGTGATCAGCAGGCTGGAACTGTAATGTCCTAACTGCAGAGATATTTCAGGCCTAAGCCTGCCATATGTTGGCTTTATCTTATAATCAAAATGGACAGTCTTCTGGTCATCTTCTGAATTAATGCTACTATTTTATCAGGCTAATAAGCAGCAAGTATGGAGACAGGAATGAAACATATATATTCGCTTTCAACACAAAGTAAGATGGAAACAGAAAAAGGATACTTAGGTACACTCAGAAATTGAGGCATCGGGGAGGGGAAGCAATCCAACTATTTGCAAGGGAAATTGTGAGGTCTGAGTTGCAAGAATTAGCAAAATAAAGGAAGAGTGAAGATGTGATACTGAAATGCTCTATTTCAGGCATGATGGGGTCTAAATGTGGTACTATAGTACTCCCTACTGGCTGATTACAGAGCAAGAGGCTTCCAGGATAAATGAAGGACTTTCCAGAAAGGAAAAGAGGAAAATGTGTACACCACCTAAGACATTGTTCTTTAATGAATATTTTATGCAAATTTAAGGACTTCTCATGCAACTATCATGGAATATGCAAATTGAGAGCTCTGAAAGCCTTCACGCTCTTTCAGGTCTGTTGTTTAAAAGGTGAGAAGGATCTAACATCACCAAAGCATTGGATTATGTCCATGAGTCTGGCATGTTTATCTTTTTAAAATCATTTTTATCTTTTCATATGTGACAATTTCAAATAGTTCATAGAACCCTTTCTTTAATGGAGTCATAAATCTAACATTTGTCTGAACATCTATTTTTATTTGGTGCTAGATTTTTTATACTATCAACATTTAGTGTATTATACAGATTTTCTGCATTTTGATTAAAGCCACTTTTAAGACTCATGAGATGGAATTGATAAGTTGATCAACATTTTGCCAAGAAAGAGCATATTTATGAGTGTGACACAAAGCATGCTAGCATCCATATCAGAACCTCTCTGCAAACTTATCATTGTGTCATAAGTAAAGCAAGGATGACCAAATTTCTTGACTGAACTAAGAAAAACAAAGAGGTTCATTGCATCATGCTGGGTGCTGGGGTGGCTCATGCCTGTAATCTTAGCTATTCAGGAGGCTGAGATCTGAGGATCGAGGTTCAAAGCCAGCCTAGGCAGGAAAGTCTGTGAGACTCCAATTAACCACTAGAAAACTGGAAGTGGTGCTGTGGCTCAAGTGGTAGAGTGCTGGCCTTGAGCTGAAGAGCTGAGGGACAGCGCCCAGGCCCAGAGTTCAGGCCCATGACTGAAAAAAAAAAAAAGAAAGAAAGAAATACATTGTGCCACAGATGTGTCTGTACCAAGCGGTACATGATATCAACTTTTATCTTATTGTTGTACAGTGAATTTCCATCATAGTAATCACCCAGATTTTTTAATAGGGGTCCAGGGAGACAGGACATAGTTCACTGCTTAATTCAGCAAATAATTGATGTGCTTAGTTCATATCAGTCAAAAGAAAGATTGAAACATTTTTGAAGTAAAATCCTTACTAGATAGATAAGTCAGTCATTGAAGGCAATGAACGTGTCTCATTGATTCCATTGTCTGCCTCATCCCATAGACCCACTCCATGGATGGCTCACAGGCCTTATTCATGGACTAATGACCTGCTGGCAGCCAGGGCAGACATCACTAATCAATCACCTTACCCTTTTCTTTATAATGTATACAGCCTCAGGCATTTCAATATAGAAAAATAAAAAGGACCCCAGAATGCCTCTCAGCTCTACATTCTAGGCAGACTCCACCAATGGAAGGGTGCTAGCATTCAAAATACAATTTATTTCAAGACATATTCTGTAAAGACCCACACTTTGTATTGACACATTTAGGTACTTTTAATCTCATGTACATGATTTGAAAACCTAATTTTAAAAATTGGTATGTGAGAACTAAATTTTCAAAGTGTATGGATTGTAGAGTTTGGGATTTTCAACAGTTTAGAGGAATCCTCTCTTCAGGTTTCTTTCTCCAAATGAGGCAGCATCAAACCAAAAATCTCCTTGTGACAGATTTTTCCAGGAGGGACAGGATTTTGCAGGAAAATCATACTAGTTCCCAATGCATCATCAATATACTAGATAATAAACCTCAAAATCCGTGTGTCTACAGACAGAGAACACTGTTGCCTAATCAGGTCTTTTACTAAGTAATTATCATGACACAATTTTATCAGTAAAGGTTAAGTATCTTTGTCTGAGTAGAATCCAATGAAATTAGTCCTGATGTAATAAGGACCATTTGTCACCATTAGTGCAGGCTGTGTCGGCAGGCACATGTTGCCCTGGCAACCCCGGAGTTCCATTTCTTTTTCCCTGTAACCTTAGACACTAAAGAGGCGTGAACGTCCAGAGGGCAGAGCAGGTCTTGCATGAGTAATTTGTTTATTCCCATGCCAGAGACATGGAAGCAGCAGGAGGCAAATAGGAATCTGCTCCCAGTGTTCACACTACTAATGGTAGCTGGGAACAGAAGTATACAGGTCTTTGTTAACAAGGGCAGGGACTAATTGCTAACTAGCTTGTTATCTTCAAGTTGAGACACAGAGAAGAATATATATACAGAGAGAGCAAAATAGACACATATATACAGAAAAGAGGAATATATATATATATATGTATACACATTCACATGTATATTTGTACATTAAATAGAGATCAAGCCTAAAAAATTTCCTTAGTCAGAAAATAAACAACCAAACAAAACCCTGTGACCCATGTGCAGTCTAACCCTGCTTAGTTTGCAGGCATAAGTAAATGCCTACACTAGGAAAATAAAAAGAAGCTAAATTAACCAGAAGCAGTCAACAAACTCACCCAGTGGGCTGCACCTTGCAAGGCAGCTGTAGGTGACCTGTTGGATCTTTGCTCTCCTCTGTCTGTACGCTGGTCCTAGAAAAGCCCACAGGGGCGACTCTGTGGAGCTTCCTAATTCATGAATTACTTTTTGTTTGTTTGTTTTAGGACCAAGACAGAGACTCAAATTCGGTACCTGCCGCCCTTGCTCACTGGCTAGCGCTCTAGTAACTGAGCCCCACCTCCAACCCTCTCATTAGTTAGAAATTCATTCAGTAAACAACTGAATATAGATTTATCCGCTGGTTTTTATTTGTAAAAAATAAAAAAATCCCCAAACATGTCCCACTAAAATTAAGTATTTTTAACAAAGTGCTATGTGGACGTTCGAGAGCATCATCTGTACTTTTTTTTTTCTTTTTTTTTTTTTTGTCGGTCATGGGCCTGAACTCTGGGTCTGGGCGCTGTCCCTCAGCTCTTCAGCTCAAGGCTAGTGCTCTACTACTTGAGCCACAGCACCACTTCTGGCTTTTTATTTCTGCTTATGTGGTGCTGAGGAATCGAACCCAGGGCCTCATGCGTGCGAGGCAAGCGCTCTACCTCTGAGCTGCCTTCCCCATCTGTACTTTTACGTTAGGCATCCTCCTGCCTCTCGGAATCCATATGTGCAATGGCTTATCTTGCACTGGAGAAACATGCTCAGCCCTGCAGTTTTGCTGGGGATGAAGTGTCTCTCGACTCCCCCATGGCAGTCTGTGAAGTTGGCCTGACTCTGAGCTTCCTAAGGGAAGAGATTTTTATCTTCTCGCCATTTCTCCTTCGAAGGCTGGGCACGGAAGTTCATGACTGTCACACTGACTACTTAGGGGGCAGAGAACAGGAGGGCTGCGGGTTCGAGGCCAGTCCTGGGCCAAAAAAAAAAAAAAAGCGCAGGACTCCACCTGGATGCGCCCGTGGAGGCCGGTGCAATGATTCTGACGCAGGACGCTGCGGGACCACGGGAGAGTCCAGAACCTTCCCCACGGGCCTCGCTGGCACCTGCCCCTGGCGAAGGCCGGCTGCGTCTTCCCGGGGAATGGCGCGCACTCGCCCAGGCCGCGGTCCCTGGCTCTGTGACGTCACCCCGGGGCGGTGACGTCATCCAGGGGCCGGCGTCCTGAGTGGGCATGGCGTCATCGGAGAAGAAAACTTGCGCCCGGAGTGTCCGGTCTCCAGGCGGCCAAGCCCAGCCCACGCCCGGCCGGGCACGCCAGGGCGCAGCGGGAGCAGCCCTGCTTCCACGCCCCTGGGGCCGACCTTGGGCTGACCTTGGACTGATGTTGGGCTGTCCTTCGGGCTGACCTTGGGCCGACCTTGGACTGACGTTGGGCTGTCCTTCGGGCTGACCTTGGGCTGCAGGTCCCGAGGGCCTGGCTGCTCAGCCCAGGCCCACGCAGCCCTGCGCAGCATCAGGACGCGCATGCGCTCTGGCACAGGACGCTTGGCGTCTGGTCGCGCATGCGCTCGGCCCGTGCTGCCTGGCGTCAGGTCGCGCATGCGCTCCTACGCGTGGCATGCTGGAGGTGGACTCGCCGGTAAGTGCCGACCGCGCCTCCAGGGCCGGCTCCCGGAGCCCCGCACCACGCCCGTGTGCAAGGACGGGCTGCGGTCAGCGCGGGGCGGGCCGGGCCTGCGTGGGCATGCGCTCCGCCCCGCGAGCCACGCACCCGGCCCCGAGCGGCAGTCAGGGAACCGAGCGACACGCATGCGACACGCATCAGGACGCGGGGTTCGGGCGCTTGTGTCACGATCAGCAGCAGTGGCGTCCAGCAGGCTCGGGGGGCGGGTGCGGACGCCGGTCCGCCCTCGCAGCGAGGTCAGCGAGGTCACCGCCGGTGCCCGCGGGCCGGGGACGGGGCGGGGCCCCGGGGTCCCCTGCTTTCCAGACCTACAGTGTTCTAGAAGGTGATCCAGCAGTGGAATGGATCAGCAACAGCCGGGCCTGAAGGGCACCCAGGAGCTGCATCCCTGGGTGGGCAGAAAAGTTCGCTTACGCCAGGGCGGCTCTTTCTGGCCATCAGCGTCGGCCTGGTGTCCCCGCAGGTCCCCGCAGATCCCGCAAGCCCCATAGGGGCTGCTGACCATCAGCGTCGGCCCTGTGTCCCCGCAGGCCCCGCAGGCCCCGCTCTCTCCACCCCCACTGTGGGGGCTGCTGACCATCAGCGCCGGCCTGGTGTCCCCGCAGGCCCCGCTCTCTCCACCCCCACTGTGGGGGCTACTGGCCACTTGGCACAGGTCTCTCAAGGTTCAAAAGCCACACAGACTTTCCGTGTGACTTAGACACACAAACATATCAGTTTTATAGTTTTGTATGTTACACGTCAGCCTGTGGTCAGTTGAGCTCAAATTTGCCTAAGATATTCACCTTGAGGTCAGGATTCAGTTTACTGTGGCTTACAGTTATGCCCTTAACCATGTGTCATGTGCTGAGAGCAAGATGATCTTTCCTACTTGGTATTGCTTCTGATATGCTCTCAACAGGGAGCATATTCGTGGGAGGCCTTGCTTGGGGGTGATCAGTCCTGCTGTGTCTATCCTCTTGCCAATACTATGGAAGTAAAAGTGTATCTGCACCAGTTACAGCAACACATTTCATCTAAAATACATTTATAACACAGACACACATATATACATATGGACTATATATTCATATCTATGTGTATGCATACATGTGTATATGAATATGAATACATATAAGTTTTGGGGAATTTCCCCCTCAAAAATGATAGTGTAAGGCTGGGAAGGTGGTTCAGTGGTAGAGCACTTGCCTTGCATGCCTGAGGCCCTGGGTTCGATTCCTCAGCACCACATAAGCAAAAAGAAAAAAGCCGGAAGTGGTGCTGTGGCTCAAGTGGTAGAGTGCTAGCCTTGAGCTGAAGAGCTGAGGGACAGCGCCCAGGCCCAGAGTTCAGACCCCACGGACTCCCCCCCCCCCAAAAAAAATGATAGCTTACTCTATTTATAGTCATCCCTCAGTACCCAGTTGGACCTTGTTTTCAGGACCCTGGACAGATACCGATGTCCACAGATAGTGAAGCCCCTTGTATAAAGGATCATAGTAGGAGCCAGGCACAAGGGCTCACGCCTGTAACCCTAACTACTCAGGAGGCTGAGATCTGAGGATCCAGTTCAAAGCCAGTCGGGGGAAGGAATGTCCATGAGATTCTTTTTTAAAAATTTTTTATTGTGAAAATACTGTACAGAGGGGTTACAATTACATGGGCAAGATAATGAGTGCATTTATTATCAAGCATTGTAGCCTCCTCCTTTGTTTCCCCTTCCCATCCCTTCCCATCCTCCCCCCCCATTCTTATCTCCAATAAACCACCAGCAAATGACAATTGGCACTGTGGCTCAAGTGGTATAATGCCCACCTTGAGCTAAAGAGCTGAGGGACAGCACCCATTATCCAAAAAGAAATCAACCCATACCTGACTTACGTAATGTCAATCCTCCTGCATATCACTTTTATAATAACGATTTTAAAGCCTTATGATCTGAAAAAGAGCATTGTGCTCATGTATCACCCACACACTTGCTACTGTTCACCTGCCACCTTCTCCGCATCACTAGTTGCACCTAACACACAATAAGTGCTCTGAAAATCATTATCATGCAGTATTGATTAGCAAACAATTACAAGAAAAAGAGTTCTGTACATGTTGAGTACAGATCCCACATTTTCCCAAATATTTTTGTTTGGCAGTTTGTTAAATCCACAGACTTGTGAAAAGTATACCTTTAAAATTTATTTTCTGGTCTAAGCACCTCATTACATCCCTTGGGGAAAACTTGGATCTGGTTGTTAAATGAGGCTGGAATGAATTTCTTCACCTGGACTTCAGCAGCCTGGCTCATGCTGTCATCTAGTGGTGTGTGGCTACATTTAGATTAGAAGTCTGATGCATACTTTTTGCAATCAAGACACATCCCAAACTCTTTCCTGTCTGCCTCTCACTAATCAAGATGGGAGGAAGCAGGCCGGGGAATCTTACGGAGACTGTTCAGCAGAATTCAGGTTCTTTAGGTGATGATAAAGTACATCAGAAGCCAATGAGCAACTTGCAGGACACAATGCTAAGTAGAATGTGCCTATTCCCTCCATGAGGAAATAACACTTCCAAGAAGACAAGAGGGGTCTCTATGCTGAGACCTGGGAGGTAAGAGGGCACGTTCCTGGGAGACGACTTAGTTCACACCAGAAGTCAGCTTTCAGGCTTGCTTCACATTCAAATTGTAGAACTCATCTTTCCAGTACCTTATTGGTTTCCAGCTTCTACCTCACAGGCTATGGTAAATTTTGAGTTTCCAAGAAGGGGCAATACTATTTCAAATGGACTTGGGTATGCAGGTGTTCATGTGCACCTGTGAGCATGTTTATGTGTCTTGTGTGCATGTGTAATATGTGTGCATGCATTAGTGTGTGCATGTGTGCTACATGTGTTCATTTGTGTATGGCATGTACATGTGTTTGTACATATGTGTCTGCATGCATGTAGGCATGTGCATGGTGTCTTGTGTGCATATATAGTATGTATATGTGATCAGCATGCAGGTGTGGTGTGTAGCATTTGTGTGTGGCATGTACATGTGTTTATATGTGTGCATATGTGTCTGCATGCATGTGGGGCATGTATATATGTGTCTTGTGTGTATATGTGGTTTGGATGTGTTCAGTGTGCACATGTGATGTTGTAAAGCATGGTGTGTACATGTGTTTGTATATATGTGATGTGGGTATGCATGTATGTTTATGTGTACTGTGTGCATATATGTTTGGGTGTGCATGTATGCGTGTGTCTTAGGATTATTTGGGAGAAATAGTTGCACTCAGTGCAAATATACTTTTTTACCTATACTTTTACTTTTCATGCAATAGCTAAAGATGCAGGAAATAGATCCCATCTGTCTGAATATAGGAAGGCTTTTTTTTTTCTAGTCCTGGTACTTGAACTCTGGGTCTGGTTGCTGTCCCTTTTGCTCAAGGCTAGCACTTTACCATCTGAAACCACAGTTTCACATCTGGCTGTTTTTTGTGCTAATTGGAAATAAGAGTCTCATGGACTTCTGCCTGGGCTGGCTTTGAACTGTGATCCTCAGATCTCAGTTTCCTGAGTAGCTCAGCTTACAAGTCACAAGTGCCTGGCTCTAAATTAAAGTCTTAAAACAATTCCCCAAATGGTCACACAGCTCTGGGGTCATCTCCATCTAGCCAGCAAGGAACTGAGACACAAAAACCTACCCAAGTTCACCCACCTAAAAGCCAGAAGAGGAACACCCCAGTGACAATGCCAACCCCACATGCAGACAGATGACCCTATATGGTAGATAGGCAATACTGAGCAACACTGAACACCAGCATCTCCTCCATTGACCCAGGGGCCCTTTGTGACCTGTCCCTGAGCTCCTGTGCTGAGCTCCGGGAATGATGTGGAATTAGATGGGCATCAGGCGTCCCTGTCAGGGACCAGCCTGACCGCCATTCCCTCACTGTGCAAAATGGATACACCAGGCTTGTCAGGTCATTCAGCTTCACCCTTACATGGCCTGGCTCAAACCCAAACAGAGACTGCGTTAGAGAGTCATGGGAGATCTCTTTTATTGCCAGGTGACATGCAAGACTGTCACTGTCACATGTACTGTCCTTAAGTAGTTATACCAAGGGGCTTCAATTCAACAAATCAGTTTGTGAGGGCAGTCCATCTTGATCAATGTCACCCCCCCCAATCTCTCCCAAATGACATGTTTTCCCTAAAAGTCCCACTTCCTACTTTTTTGGTTTTAAGGGTATAGGATCCAAGGGTATAGGTATCCATATATGTAGAACAACAAAATATATGCTATGTAAAGAACCATCAGAAAGACATATTCATTATGTACTGGGCACTGTTCCTCACCATATACTTAATGATTTAAAAATAATTAGCCTTCTCTATTTAAGGTTGAAGTGGATAAAAATAACTGAAGATTAGAAAATGTTATTCAGTTAGGGAAAAAAGTAGTTTAGTCATTTCAGAACCATAGAAGAGTAGTTCTAGTTTATGAAGTGAAATAGTAGCACTAATTTCCCTTTTTGTTTTCTTAAGAAAAAAAGTATTCCTTATATTACATATGTCATTTCCTGATGGTGGCAAGTTCTGAATACATTTGCACTTCCAGCAGTGGTAAGAATGGTTTTAAAGAATGGCCAGATTTCTGATAGGGGTTGGCTGGCTTTCTTTCCCTCCAAATTGAAATGTATTTGGAGAACCTGGAACTGGTGGCTTATACCTGCAGTCCTTGCAAGTGGAGATTGAGATCTGAAGGTCCTGCTTTGAAGCCAGCCCGGGGAAGACAAATCTTTGAGATTCTATTTTCAATTACCTAAAAACATACCAGACTGGAAGAATGGCTCAAGTGGTAGAGCACCAACTATGAGTAAAAGAAGCCAAGAGAAAGCATGAGGCCCTGAGTTCAAGACCCTGTACCTGCACAAAAAATAATAAACTGCTTTGTTGAATGGTAACTCCTTTGTACAGCTACAGCTTTTCATATATGTATACACATACATATATGAAAAATGTGTGATTGTAGAGCTGCATAGTATGACGTTTTGATGCTTCTATCATCCAACCTCAAAGCTACCTGGAATTTTTGAAGACAAATAGCCTTCTACTTGTACATGACTGATTTGCTTTTCAAACCATGTATGTTTTTCCAAACAACAGTTTTGATCAATGAGATTTTTGTCCCTGTAGTTAGTGAAATACTGTTATCTACTTAACCATTTCTTATGAATCTCAAGTAAAACAATGTGAAGGGAAAATTCCTTCAACACTTACCTCCACACAGAAATCAACCATAATCTATAGTCTGTGCCTCTTGGGTGATCATGGATTGTGTCACTTTAACTGGGTCAGAACTGAACTGGGTGAAGGGATGGCCAGATAGCTGGTAAAAGACCAAGTCTGGAAGTGTCTGAGTAGGAGTTTCTAGACGGGACGGCACTCGAGTCAAACTGCCCAGTAACCAAGTGTTGCCAGGATCACCGACCGAGTCTCCTGCAGACCAGAGCAGAGCAAAAGGTTGTCCTTGCCTCTGTGTGTCCTTGAGCAAGGGGAGCTGCTTGAGCTGCCCTGGCACGCTAGGCCTTCCGATTCTGGAACAAAAACCCATGCACATCACCTCTGGTTCTGAAGCGCTGAAACATGGCTTCCTAGGCTCTGCGTCGTAGAACACAGACTGGCTTCCTGCATTCTCCAGTGTGCATCTGATTGACTTAAAACTTGGTGCCATAAATATGAGTGCTATCTATCTACCTACCTACCTACCTACCTAGCATGTCTATCCACCCACCTATTATTCAACTGTCTACTTATCTAGTCTCCTATTGTTTCCCTGAAGAACTTGGAATGCTATACTCTGCTAATATAATATAGGTTTCTTTTGTATTAAGAGCTGTATATCAACAAAACATATCTCCAAAATATAATTGTCAAAGAGATGGGGTGGGGAAGCTAAATCAGACTCATAGCTGTGTTAGGAAATTGCCAAAATGGCCTTTGGTGATCGACCTTTGGTGACCAGAAATTGCACATACCTCTCACTGGACTTCCTGCATATCAGAGCTTCTAAGAACAAATTCCCTTTAGAGCACTGTGTTGGTTTGCAGGACTTTGTTTTTTTGTTTTTGTTTTTTTCTTCATTCCTTCTAGCTTCCAGAACTTGCTAGAAATTGTGGCCAGAATCTTATTGAATCATGGGTAGCCGCATGATGATTCTCAGTGTTTTGCTTTTAGAAACATGGTGTTATTTACTAATACATGCAACCTGATGACCTTGAAAAGGAACATTCAGTGCCCAGAAGAGTGATGTGTGCTGGCAATCCAGGGACTCAGGAGAATCTCTGTGCAAGTCTGGCCTTGGACAATCGCTCAAGATCCTAAAGTAAATCAAAAGGTCTAGAGATTTGACTCATGTCTAGAACACCTGCCTAGCAAGTTCAGAGTTCACCAGTACTACAGGAAAAGCAATGGCAGGTGTGAGACCAGTACCTTAAGAGTTCATGTAACTTCACAGATGGTGACTCTTCCACCACTGAATCATAACCCATATTTTTTAACTGAGGTTTTAGTATTCAAGCTAAACTTCAGTCTTGTTTTCTGAAGCTTCAGCATTTCTATGGAGTAAGGCTATGTAAGCCATTGGGATCACAAGGCCTACATTCCATATAATCTTATCAAGTACACTAAGACTTTACAGAAGGTGTATTTAGTGGGTTGCTCATTTGTTAGACATTCTTATAGCTCAGAACGGGTGCTTGCTAACTCAGGGCTTCCTATGGTATTTCTGATGCCGCTGAACAGCACTAATTTGTTTTCATTTGGTTTTGCACCTCAGGGCCTTGACAGTAGTTTGTAAATGTGTGAGGAGCTGGTGAGTCACCCGGGCTCAATGTTGCCCTGAGGGTGGAGTTCTGGTCAGCTGGTTGGGCCACTCCAGCTTTGTTCATCCTTTGAGACCAGACCTACAAACACTGATGCTGTTTTCCACCCAGTATGATGCAGACAGGGCAGGGGGTGGGAGAGGGCAGGCCCGGAGCTTTCTAAGGTGTTTAGCAAGTCCTCTCTGGATACTCCTCCTCTCCATCCATAGAACCTGCCCACTCAGGTCTCCCTGAGGTTAAAGTATTCAGACTCCAAAGAACCAAGATGTGAGAGAAGAACAAACTCTGGGGCTGCAAAAGAAAGCTGAGGGGATTTTAATGACAGGAGAGAACTCCCATCCCAGGCCTGCTCTGGGGGACCGTGCACACTGGCCCAGACAGCCTTTCTCTTTGAAAGAAACGTACATCTATAAAAAGATGCGTGTGGCTACTTTCATGATGCATGAAAGGTGCTAAAAGGATTTCCACATGAACACAGGAGATAATAATTGAGTGTTTTGTGGTCTTACCTGTGTGGCGCATTCACAGGGACCTTTGCAAATATGCATGTTCGGTTTCCATTAGATTATGTCTGTATCAGGTATGTGTAGTTGTCAGGACACATTAAACTGAAATTGTTCTTCAATGCCATGAAACGCCAGTGTGAAAAACACAATAATGACAGTAATGTAGCCTTACCCATCTCTAGAACACATGTCAGCATGCATGGGAGTGCGTAAGTAAATCAAATCACTATGGGGCTGGGAAGGTGGCTTGCATGCCTGAGGCCCTGGGTTCAATTCCTCAGCACCATATAAGCAAAAAGAAAAAAAGCTGGAAGTGGCACTGTGGCTCAAGTGGTAGAGCGCTAGCCTTGAGCTGAAGAGCTGAGGGACAGCGCCCATGCCCAGAGTTCAGGCCCCACGACCGGACCCCCCCCAAAAAAAAATCACTATGGTGAGAATTTCAGGGCATCTCCATTTTGTGTGTATGCTAGAAACAATGGAGAAAAAAACAAGATATCCCCTGATGGATGGAGTTACAGGCACTAACTGGAAACACAGGGAGCTGGACAAATACCTTCTATCAGTGTCACTAGTGAGGTAACATTTAAGTGTTTAAAATGATTTCCAAACAATTTTTTTTTTACTTTCCAACCGTTGTAGGAAATTGTGGATACGTTGAGGGTATATATTGAGGTTAAGATATTAAATAGTGGTGTCCCATGCAGCCCTTGCTTTACCTTATAAAGATTTCTATATTTAAAATTAACATTGATAGTGATTCAAATGACCTCTTAGTATTACTCAAAGCATAAACCACGCCAGCTGGCAATGGACAGGACAGTTGCCGACTTCATTCCCAGTGGCCATCTGGCCATTGTACCCCCGTAAGTAAGGGGCCAGGACCAGAGAAAGGAGCATCTAGATGTGTGAGACCTGGGCTCGCAAAACAAGAAGAGACTAGGGTCAAGGATCCCCTTCTTTTCATTTTTTTCTTTTTTGATGCATGGTTCAAGCCACCCTCTCTCACCTCACACACGCTGATTTCAGTGTGATCCAGGGTTTGGGCCGAATATTGCATTTTGTGTAAATTTGTATAAAAATTTATACAATTTCTGCTAGGGCTGAAATTAGTAACTTACATTTTCATTGTATTAGATAAAATTAGGTAGTTCTACATTAAACTCAAAATGACATTTAAGTTAGTTCTGATATTTTTAAGTGTTTTTGAACACTGAGAGTGCTGGTATGTGTGTATGCACAAACACACACATTCACAATTTCACACACACATGCAACCTTTACATTTTCACACACACACACACACACACACACACACACACACACACACACACACACACCCTTTACAGTTCTATACCCACAGGCAATGCACCCTCTTGAAATCACTGTCTGGATTGAGGTTAACTGCACCCACACTTTGCACATGGTTTCCAATAGGTGGCAAGTATACTTCCTTCTCTCTTTTGAATGAATTCTCTCTCAAGATAAGGAGAGACCTGCTGTATAGCAGTGCACAATTCTGTCTCAATGTCTCAATGTGATATAAAATATCCTGACATGCTGTTCTCAAAAAGGCCACACCAACTCTGACTGGCAAGTAACCATTATCAAGGCACAAAGTACAGCAACACAAAATGCCGGATTTCCTCTGCATTCACCTCTGAAAACTTCAACAGACCTCAACCACTTCCCAGCTCTTTACAATGAGAACTCTGCAATCCATCTGAGTCTTGGTCAGTACTAATGCCAACAACTACTTCTGTGGCTGCCGATGATGACAGATAAATAAAAATATGACACTCAAAGTGCAAGAACTCATTCTGTAGCAACACATAATGTTTAATTAAGAAACACTGTAGCACAGATAACGTTCAATTAGAAAGCATTTATACAGCCTCTAAAACATACCAGCTGTACAAAGAGCCATCAGTCTTTGCCCTCTTGTAAAATGTTTCTAAGTAAAAAGATTAGAGATGTGTAGATTGCTTACTAACAAGACTGAAAAAGAAGTCAAGTGTTCATCCTTAAATGAGCCAAGTACTGGGGTCTGGGAAGGTGGCTCAGTGGCAGAGCGCTTGCCTTGCATGCATGAGGCCCTGGGTTCAAGTCCTCAGCACCACATAAGCAAAAAGAAAAAAGCTGGAAGTGGCGCTGTGGCTCAAGTGATAGAGCACTAGCCT
>NW_012267319.1:1007619-1027356 GCF_000151885.1 Dipodomys ordii
AAGCAAAAAGAAAAAAGCTGGAAGTGGCGCTGTGGCTCAAGTGGTCGAGCGCTAGCCTTGAGCTATAAGAGCTGAGGGACAGCGCCCAGGGTTCAGGCCCCACGACTGGACCCCCCCCAAAAAAAACAACAACAGTCATTCTTTCTTTTCTGTGCCCTTCTGTGGATATGCCATTTCCTTCTCAGATGCACTTCTAAGTACCATAGTAGTTTAATTGTAATTTATTTAATTATATAACCGGAACACAGCTTTTCCCCTTTCCTTTCTGATACCCAAGGAGGAAAACTGCCAATGTTGAAGACATTCTGGAGGTCAGGAAGTTCATCAATTGTTGCAAGGAGACATGGTACGGACTCCACTATTACCTGAATTCAATACCACAAAACCGTGATTTAACAGAATTTTCTACCTGGAATTGACTCTAAGATCACCACATCACCAAAGCAGGGATCTAAGATGACCTGCAAAGTAATATTAAGATTACCGTTCATGTCAGACCTATGCAACATGGCACATGCAATGTTCAGAAGATTTTTTTGTCCTCTTGTACATTTATATAAACAATGAATGAAAATAAAGGACTTAAACATTCCATTGAAAGATGTAGAAAAGAAATTAATAAAATTTACTAATAATGGAAAGTAAGTCCAAGAATTGATATACTAGAAAAAATACTGTTGGAGCCATGAAAGAAATTCAAATTGTAAAGAAATTAGTACAAATAAATAAATAAACACAAGAATAAGTGGATTAAAATAGATTGATTTTAGAGCTATTAAACAAGTCTAAAAATGTAAAATAATTAGTAAGCTGGATCGTGTTGTAGGTGGAGCTAATTGGGAAAATTCTAGCAAAAGATACAGAATTAGAAATGAGAATGAGAAACAGATCACAGATCCTAATGAAATCAAATGCTGTGATAAGCAGCCTGGTAGGGGAAACAACCAGAAATGTGCATATTAAAAAAAGAGAAGAAAAATTAGCCTTATTTGCATTCAATATAATTGCATATATGAAAAATGCATGAGTATCAATTAGGGAAATATGTCAAATGGTAAAGACACCTCGGTAGAGTGGCCGTGTGTGCAACACAGCCCTGTGAATTCAGGTCTCAGTCACATCGGGAATAAAGGAAGACATACAGACATGCAAGAGACGTGCGGACATGTGTGGGGAGCCACATGAACATTTAGACTCTGGAGGAGATAATTCTTGAATTGATCTATACATTTCAGAGCTACACTGCTATAGTACTAAGCAGACTTCCCTCCAACCATCAGTAATCTGATGTTAAAGTAGACATGCAAAAACACAGACAAGAGAAAAAATCTTCCAAAAATGAGTAATAAATCACTAAATGGAGTTTTGGATATGATGCATGTGTATGAATTATCAGGAAACAGAACAGGAAGAAGAGACCAGGGAGACACATAATTATAAAATTCTAGCACGTAATAAAGGGGAAGCGATTTAAATAAAAGAATAATTATCCAGTAACTGGTGTTGAGGTATCTGGAAATTTGGGGGATACTGAAACTGAACCTCTACCTGGTTCATCAAAAAAAGCAAGTTCCAGAGATTCAAACAACAATAAAAGCATATAATGATCCTAAAGAAATTGTGTTATGCAATGTAGGATAAGGAAGGTCTTTCTCAGTATAATATATAGATATATAAAGACAAACCTGGCAATATTTATCAAATCTTAAGATGATCATCACCTTTGAGTAAAAAAATTTATGTTACCAGGAGCTGGTGGCTCATGCCTGTAATCCTAGCTACTTAGGAGAGTGAGATCTGAAGATCTTGGTTCAAAGCCAGCTCAGGAAGGAAAGTCCATGAGACTTTTATCTCCAATAAACCACTCTAAAACCAGAAGTGGCACTGTGGCTCAAGTGGTAGAGAGCTTGCCTTGAGCTGAAGAGTGCAGGGACAGCGCCCAGGCCTAGATTTCAAGCCCCATGCCTGACAAAAAAAATGTAATAAATAATCAGGTACAAGTGCAATGTTTCGATTTGTAAGACTATTAATTACAGTCCTGCTCATAATGGCAAAAGATCTCAACACGAAATAGCAGACCATCCATCATTCCTGAAACTTCAACTGCCTAAAAATAGTATTTCTGCAAGGCGAAATCAGAAAGTAAACAACATGAGGATTTTTTGGTAATTCATATCACAGAGATCTTTCCTTAAACCATGATTAAATCTTACTAAATAATCATTAAAAGGGAAAGAACCAACCACCCCAAAACAGGATGGTTGAGTGATGCAGAATGTTGGTTAATTGAGAAGTCTGATTTTATAAGGATGGGAGAAAAGAAACTGGATCCATTCACAAAAGAGAGATGATGCTAAGATGGACCACAGTTCCCCCTCTGAACAGCAGCACAAAGAATGTCCACTGACAGGAACAAGCCAATGAAAGCACACACCCAAGATGCACGGGGCCCATGAGGGAGAGGAAGAGGAGAGAGAAAGAGAGAAAGAGGAGAGAGAGAGAGGAGAAAGAAGAGAGAGAGGGAGGAGAGAGGAGAGGAGAGGGAGAGAGAGAGAGAGAGAGAGAGAGAGAGAGAGATCTGGTAACATCTATAAAATCTTAAAATGTCTGTCACCTTTGATCCAGAGACTTCCAAGGCTTTCCATAACCTACACAGCATGTGCCAAAGTATTGATTTCTAAGACTCTTAGTTACAACCTTGTTGGTGATTGCAAAAAAGGAAAACATTCAAAGATCACCCATAAAAGAAGGTGCAAATAGAAAGTGCATTCATAAAACAGAACGACCTGACTATTTAAAAGAGAAAAAAAAAAACTAATGCAGGAAAGTATCTTTAGGAAGGAGTAAATATTCCACAATAAACCACATATCTGCCTTTGCTCCTGTGTACAGCGCAGGTCCCTGCCGAGTGCCAGCCAGGCTTGCCTAGGAACTGAGCAACCCAGTGACGGGAATTACAATTCCTAATCAAAGAGAAGGCAATGAGAACTAGATCAACCTTCTTCTTGTCCAGGACCTGGCACGGACGCGTCGTGAATCGCTCACCTAGGTGATGCGACCCTCATCGGCTGTGAGGCAGACCCTTCAACCCCCTGGGTTGTTGTTGTATAGAGAAGTGGAGCCACCGCCCTGGTGACTCAGGTCAGAGGCAGGCGGAGCTGGCTCTAACCGCTGCCCCTGGAGCGTGGATCCCAGATAGAAAAGCAGAAGAGTGCCCTGCAGCCCAAGAAGCCCCCATTCCAATCTCCAGAACTTGTGCTGTTAGGTTCCAGCCCTCTTTAAAGTAGAAAGATTGAGCCGGGACTGTCCAGGATAATTCTGGAGATTCAGAGCCAGGATCCTGGCCCTGCATTGGCAGAGAAACTGGACGGGCTTCCCTGGCTTCGAAGTGGGACCAGGAAAGGCAGCTACTTGGTCTAAAGAAGGAAGAGAATGCCAGGAAACAACCTTCAGGCGGGCAGTCCAGGACGCAATCCTCCCACTCAGCTCCTTGGGCCAGCAAGGCCAATGAGCCCACCGGACACAGCTGGGGGCTAACTGCATGTCTTACCTAAGCCACTGTACCATTCGTTCAAGCAGCAACGGGAGGAGAACAGCAAATGAGACCGGCCATGTGGCCGGGGAAAGCCGGCGAGTTAAACCCACCTCTCTCCTCCAGGCAGCTCTTCCTGCAGGGTGGTCCGGGTTTTGTGCAGTGGATCACTTGCAAGCTGGGCTCTGGGAGCCCAGGCCTTCTCCACCCCAGGCCAGCAGCTCCCGCACCCCCTTCTGACCTTAGGAGGCCGACTGACCCTGTGGGTAGCCGCTGACCCTGTGGGCTCACAAGCCTTCTGGAGCAGTGCGGGTTTCAGAACCACTGTCACAGGTGGCGTGGACTTAGCAGGGCTTCCTACACATTGTGCTCATTGGAATCACATGGCAGCCTTTTTAAAACCCTGGTGTCCCAGCTGCAGCCCAGACCGGTGGGTGGGTTTAGAACGCAGGGTGTAGAGGTGGTCGGGGCAGTCAATGGCCCTGGCTGAGCACCCGCCAGGCAGCTTGGAGGAGATCAGGTCGGTGGCTCTTGGTCTTGGCACGTTCCGGGCTCAGCTCTGGATCATGCCGCACCAGAGACCCAACCGAGGACCTCAGGGGATCCCACACACACAGCCAAGGCCGGAGCTGCAGGGGACTGCAAGTTCCACCTGTGTGTTATTCTACAGAGGTCAAACTATTTTCAAGATGCCCTTCATTGTATCCTTATGGCTGTCGTGAATGTTTTCTTTTTGCAAGACACTCTGTTGGAAACCTTGCTATGATTTCCCAGGCCTTTTGGCTCACTGCCTGTGATCCCAGCTACTCAGGAGGCTGAGATCTGAGAATTCATTGACATCTAGAGCCAGCCTAGGCAGACAAATCCAAGAGACTCATCTTCAGTTAACCAGGTAAAAAGCCAGAACCAGAGGTGTGGTTCGAGGGGTAGAGCATCAGCTGTGATGGGAAAAGCTGCTTGAAAATGCAAGGTTCTGGCTCGTAAAGGCTTCGAGTCTGAGGAGTACCAGCACAAAGCAATTAACGTGTTTAACAACCTGAAACTGTTCCATCTGCCCAAAGGTGACATTAAAAAACAAAAAAACAAAAACAACACCCCACCCCACCCCGGCAATTACCTTTCATTCAGCCTAATATGTCAGCATAGTTGGGCTACTTCTTTTGGATATCAAAACAATGATCAAAGTCATTTAAAGAATCCAAGGAGGTATGAAGGCAGTTCCAAATATATCTTTGGAAAGAAATGTTACGCGCCTACATGAACTAAATGTGGAAATGATAGCTGGACACCGGGACAATGGATTCTAGTCTCTGCTATCCCGTTGGTGGTCTCATTTTACTTAGAAATGTGGGGCTCTGTGATCACCAAAGCCATGCTGGGTAGCCCCGAACATCGGCTCATCCATCCGTTGGTCAGCCGCCTGCCCTCCGTCCTTCCACCGGGTCCTCTGAAGTCCCCTCCAGGGCCAGCCAGCTGAGCTCCGGCCTCCCCAGCAGCCCGCCTGTAACGTTGGAGGCCCCCACAGACCTCTGGCAGGGCAAGCTCATTCCCGCTCACTCCTCAGGGCTGGACAGAGGTGGTCCCTTTCTGGCCTGCACTTTCTACCAGATCACCGATGGACACTGCCTATCACTGCAGGCAGAAAGCCGGCCACCAGCCGCTGCAGCCACCCCTTCCTGTGTCCTGAGCTCTCTTCCCCGGAGCTCACACCCCGCACCCTGGCACAGGGGGCACCACAGTGAACTTCGCTGGAAATAGCACTGAGAGCCCTGTTTCCCCGGAGCGCCTGTCAATATGCCGAGACTCCCAGTGCTGTGAACTCAGTACCCCCAAGGCCAGGACTCCCAGTGCTGTGAACTCAGTACCCCCAAGGCCAGGACTCCCAGTGCTGTGAATTCAATACCCCCAAGGCCAGGACTCCCAGTGCTGTGAACTCAGTACCCCCAAGGCCAGGACTCCTAGTGCTGTGAACTCAGTACCCCCAAGGCCAGGACTCCCAGTGCTGTGAACTCAGTACCCCCAAGGCCAGGACTCACAGTGAACTCAGTACCCCCAAGGCCAGGACTCCCAGTGCTGTGAACTCAGTACCCCCAAGGCCAGGACTCCCAGTGCTGTGAACTCAGTACCCCCAAGGCCAGGACTCAGGCGTGCATTCCTCACAGGGGCGGCACTGGGCACGCGGCCAGCACACCTCCCTCCTAATCTGGTCGGCCTGCCTGCCCTGGCTTCACTCGGAGCAAAGGGACATCTGGAGTCTCAGGAGCTGTGGGGACAGCTGGGCCAGTCCAGTACAGTGTCCAGGGGACCGTCACAGCTCCGTGGCCTCATATGGGTTTGTTTCTGTCAGGCTCCACAAATATGTAAAGAAGTTGGCTGAGACCTGCTGGCGTCAGCTCCACCCTTCAGACAACTTTCTCCTGTTTACTTCATTTTTTTTTTGCCAGCCCTGGGTCTTGAACTCAGGGCCTGGGCACTGTCCCTGAGCCTCTCTTTGCTCAAGGCTAGCATACTACCAATTGAGCTACAGACCCACTTCCGGCTTTTTCTGTGTAGGTGATACTGAGGAATCGAACCCAGGGCTTCATGCGTGCTAGGCAAGCACTCTACCACTAACCCACCTTCCATGCCGTCTACTTCATTTTGTTCACCTGAGTTCTGTTGTTGTTTCTCATTTCAGTTCCAAGGTGCTGGGAATGGAGCCTAGGGTCTCCTACACCAGCTAGGACTCTATCCACGAGCCACGTCTCTGCCGCCATTGATTTTCTTTGAAACCCTATGTTTTCAGACACATCAAAATAATTAGATCTTGATTCAAAACAAGCCAAAGGAGGGTATCTTTTTGTCTGTAACCAAAGGCATTTTGGCCACCAGAGGGCTCCCATATTTTGATGGTTAGTTAGTTCCTTACTTTTATTCAAACAGTCAAGAAAAGACTGGCCTTCCAGGAAGGACAATGTCATCTGAATGTGACCTGTTGTGACACAAAGATACATCAGGATCTCTCTCTCTCCCTCTCTCTCTCTCTCTCACACACACACACACACACACACACACACCCCAATCTGGTTAGTGTACCTCTTCATCTCAACATGCTGTACAACCCTGTGCACAATGGTTTAGCACATAAAATAATTAAGACTTTACTGGTTTTCCATTATGGATTTGTAGAAGATTTTATTATTTGCTTTCCTTTATCTGCAGAAATCATCAAGTCATTCATATGAAGTAGTGAATGCACTGTCTTCTGGAAAGCAGAGTTTGCAGAAGGCATATATTGAGATGTACAAATGACAACAAGACATTCACTTTCCTATCGAAGTAGAAATGGTGGCAATAACAGTTACCACTGGGGACGGTGAGAGAACTGCCGACATGTTGGTATATTCTTGCCAGAAATTTGGAAGTGTTAAAGTATGGGATATTGCAAAGCCTACCGGACTTCAGAACACACACTAACCGGTCTAGGAATCAGGAGACATACACATGCTGGGGTTTCTAACAGCGATGTGTATGACAGGAAAGTGAGGGAAGGGGAAATGGAATTCCAGTGCAACGATGGAAGTTCACCGCCAAGACAGTGAAGGAAGGGAATGCACTGCAGAGACACAGTGTCTCAGGGCAGCTGGGAAACATCACAACTCAACCCTCTCCCAAGTCCGATGCTGGGGGTGGGGCCTCAGGCCTGTGGAGGCCCAGGCCCAGGGAGACGATGGCCGGGCCCTACCACTGCTTAGTTTTTGTCCTGCACAGAGAACCCTGGAACATCTCAGAAATCAGGGACACCGGAGTCCTGTGAACTTGAACTCTGGAGTGAGGGAGGGGCTGTCCCCACCAGCACGTGACCAGGCCCCACCTCCCCCACTGTCACTGCCTGAGCTGAACCCCAACTCTCAGGTGTTCAATAGGTCAGTGGGGACATCGTTTACATGGTAATACAAAGTCAAAGGCGAATGTGAAGACTTTTTCTGGCATGTCAAAAATAAAATGAATTTTGTACGATAACGTGATAAAAGATTTTTTTTTTTGAAAATTATCTGCCCCCTATCGGGAAGTCAAACATCAGAGCCGTAATTCCAGCTGGAGAAGACAGGATGGTGTTCGACAAGAGGAAGAGGGACCAGCCTCACTGGCAGGGGGAGGACGCAAAAGAGGGGTTCATGGCACGGTGTTTGAATTGGGTGCAAAGCGTCTTAGCGGAATTAAACAAGCTACAGCAGCACAGCAACTCGACTAGCTGGCTACAAGTCTCCCGCGGCTTTATGGATGGGGAAGCTGAGGGACAAGGGCTATATTAACCACCTCCCCAGCACACACAGAGGAGAATATCAAGTCGGCATGCACGCCAGCACCCGTGCCAAAGTCCGCTGTTCCTCACCCCAAAACACGGACCCTGAGCACTGAGAGGGAAGCAGCCGCAGCCCCCCTCCTCCTAGCTGGAGCGACGGAGGTGCCAAAGCCTTGAATCCCCCTTGTTTCTTGTCGAGTGATGGAGCCAGCCCACGGCTCAGCTCGCTGACCTTTCGTGTCTTTGTGACAGCACCGAGATCCATTATGTCATTTGCACATCTCCAGGAAATGAGCTTGCGTCTGTGCATAAATTTGGGAAATGTGGACACTTCGTCCTTTGGTGCTTAAATTTAGCTGGCAAGATTACATCACATTTCAAAACATATGCTCCTAAGAAGATGAGTGTGAAATTTTTTTCACATTGAATCATATTTTAAATCCACTAAGAGCTATTTAAAGCAATCCTTGAGAAAAATCATTCTTAAACTTTTAGGGAAAAATCATCTTTTAATCTATTGGGGTATAAATTCTACATTTCACAGATGTGTTTCATTTACCTGGAGATTCACATATCTCTGCTTTATTGAGCATGTTGTTTTCTAAACATCAAAAATAAGGAGAAATATCACTTTTGAGACAATCTGGTCTTAAGAATTTTAGCTACCAAGAAATGCTAGAGCAGCTGGAACATTGAATAACTCAAACATGGGGACAATTAATTAGAATTGTTTCAACATGTGTGTGTGTGTGTACATGTACATTTTATGAGTGCTGGTTTGCTTTCATTGTTTAGATGTTTAATTGAATCTTGGTTGAGCTGTGAAGGGCCACTGGTCCTCACTGCCCTTCATTTGGTTCTCTTCCAGAGCAGCTGTTCCTCCGGGGTGGCACCTGCGGCAGAGCTGGGTACAGAGAAGGCACACCATCACGACACAGAAGGGAACACAGAACGCCACCCCTTCACCTGCGCACAATCCCCCCGCGCACGCAGCACTTCTGTAGCTCCGGCGGCTCAGCTGAGCTCTATCACTGGTGTTTTCAACCTATTGCTCTGAAATAAAATAAAATAAAACAATCCATCTGGAGCACTAATTGATTTGGGCCTTAGTATTTACATATTTCACGGGGAACAGAGGAAAGGCTTACCACACTAGCAAAGCTTAAAGGTGACCACAGCACCTCAGCCTACCTGCCGGAAAGAAGGCCAGCTCCGTTTCTGATCATGCCTAGGAATTTACCAGCCCAACTGAAATAGCCAACCACAATGCCTGCATGCAAGGAGGCGTGGTCTTTGACTAAGTCTGGACCTGTATGTGAAGTTGTGGGAAATGAGTGACTTGAATCTAGAGGCAAATGCACAGGAAGTAACCGGGTAGAAAGGCGGGTGTAGGAAAAGCCATCTGACAAATGCAGACACAAGCGCTAACCCAGGGACTCAACCCCCTGAGCCAAAGCCTCGGTGTCACCACCATGGTGAGCAGGACAGCCACGGACGGCCCTGCAACGCAGGCAGAATGAGGCAGGGATGCTAAGATGTGATCCGTGACACACTGAGCTGTGCCCTCCCTGTTCCCCTCAGCAGGCCACTCACTGCATGAGGTTCTTGAACCCTAAAAGATGAAGCACTGGGGGAGGTTTGTGGTGTGGGGGCGTGCCCTGAGAAGGGGTGGAGGGAGCTCCTGCGGCTGGGAAGTGGTTATCAACCCCAGCCTCGCCCCTGCCAGCTCACCCACTCCTGGTCTGGCTTCTCTTGCTCCTGCTGAGGTTCACACCACCACCATCACCATGGCCGTGATGGGACAAAGCCGGGAGGCACCCTCACCAAGACTCGGCTCGGGCAGGTGCCAGACTTCAACTCCGTCAGACGTAAGTTGAATCGACCTCTTCTCTTCTTTGGCAGTGCCAGGTATTTTACTGTAGTCATGGATCGCTGAGGATCAGGGCCGTCTACAGCTCAATGAGGGAGGCCTGGATCAGTCACCCTGGGCTTCCCAAGCCAGAACGGTGGGAGAATAGCTTCCTCTTGTGTAAGCCACATAGTCCTTAGTCTGCGCTACATTTTAATTCCTTTTTCCCTCTCTCCCCTGGAGTTTCGGACCACTCCACTACTGTGTTGCTAGGAGGAAAACTGCATGCCACCATGCTAACTTTTCATTGGTTGAGATGAGGTCTCCTGAGCTGTTTGCCTGGGCTGGCCTTGAACCACCATCCTCCAGATTTCAGTCTCCCCAATAGCTAGGATTACAGATGTCAGCCCCACGTTACTTGGCTAGGGAAGCCCAGGACACGCTTACCGAGGATCACTAAAATAAACACACGAGACTGGAGGTGGAGAGCACTCGCCCAGCGCGCACAGGCCTGTGTTCCATCCACAGTATATCCGCAAGCAAACAACCGCAAAACCCTGCACACTCACACCTGTCCAAGACCCACTGTGGCGCACTCCTCTGCAGCCCAGCGTTTGAGGCTTTTTGGGGTTGGTTTGTAGGCAACACTTGCTTGTCTTCATGCAGGATCCCAGTGGGGTGAGGGGCAGATAGACCCGGAGAACAGCTACCTTGCAGCAGCACCGGCGGGAGCGCGGGCCTCCCCCGCGGCCGCTCCTCCACGTCGTCTGGTTTGTCACCGCATTCAGGCCTCCCTCGTGCGGCCTCCTTCCAGGCCTGGCCCGGCACGCTGGGGGCGGCGGGGGCCTGGCCTGCACGCTGGGGGCGGCGGGGGCCTGGCCTGCGCGGTCCGGCGGGGCGCTGGCCGGCCGCCCTCCTCTGGGGACTCATCGCGCTCTCCGGGGTGCGCCAGGAGACCGCAGACCCTGGCCAAACCAGTCGGGCCCGGGACTCCCGGTTCCCCTAGGCCCTTACCCGGTTGTGTATCCGGTTTTGACTTAGCCAGGCCATTGATTCACCCATGCTTCCTCACACCGGAGGAGCGGGCCGCTTGTCTAGTTAATGATACCACGCACGGGACGAGCCCGCTCAGGATGCGCCTGGAACCCCACGGAAGGAGCGCCAGCGCCCCAGCCCGCGCTTCCTGTCTTCTGAAGGTCCCCACTTAAAGGCCCCTGGTGAAGGAAGGCCGGTCCATGTTGGGGGGACAGTCACTTGTGAACTTGAACCCCAGCTCAGCCATTACCAGATGGACCATTTTAAAAAACTTCCTCAACTTTTCCCAAGGCCCACCCTAGAGGCTAATACCGAGTCGTTGAGAAGCCTGGTGTCTAAATAACATTCATGTTTCTTTAACACGTGCAAAACGTGTGGCTAGGGGCTGGGTCCATGCTGGCCCATCTATGACACTGATGCTGAAGATGGCGGTGGTGATGGTGGTGGTGATAATGGCGATGATGATGGTGGTGGTGATAATGGCGGTGATGATGGTGGTGGTGATAATGGCGATGATGATGGTGGTGGTGATAATGGCGATGGTGGTGGTGATAATGGCGGTGGTGATGGTGGTGGTGGGTGGGACTACTCCCTATGTGGTCCCTTCCAGGCAAGAGGGACAGAATCTTAGAAGCCACTGCTTCTGAGCAGAAGCAGCCTTCCCTTCCCTCCCTGTAGCTGACTTCCCCTCCCCATCCACATCCCTCCCTGTGCACACGAAAGGCTCTAGTCACAGGAGCAATGGCTTCCTTATCTCTGATAACCTTTAAGGTGCGTACTCAAAACACAATGGCCATATACATATCCAGGGTTGGAAGCACTTTTTAATAGATACTGAACTCTGTGCAGGAGTGCTACAGTCAAGCATGAGTGACAGACTCCGACATGTGTTCTCTGAATGCCAGTAATAAACCATATGATGGCTTCACACCATGCATGGCCACACCCGACTCGGCTCCTGCCGCCTGTAGGCTCAATATGCTTTTTGTTCCAATGCCAGGAACTTCTCGAAATATTGACTTGTGACAATACAGCTGTTATTGCAACAATTTCTGTTTGGGAAATTGGGAGAAAGAAAAACTTGATTGTTCTGAAGAACTGAGACCAGACATATCACTATTTTCACACCCTCTGGAGCCATTTCAAAAGGCATCAAAGCAGATGGTAACGCGTATTCCCAGGACTTGGGCAGTAAGTGCTTTCATGCTAGAATTGTTGATTTTCTTTGTTTCTATATTACATGCAAGGCTCCTATGATTTTTTTTCCCAATGAACTTCAGCAAGACAATTTATAGCTCTTAGCACTGTGCCTAACACTCTTAGAGGTGTAAGATGGGGACGTGGAGTGACTGCTTTCCAACAGATGTGTGCATGGGAACTAGGTGACAGTGCGGAGAAGCTAATGACACGCAGCCTGCCTAATTGTGAAATGTAATTAAGGCAGGGATGCTATTCTCTGCATGTAATTATTTTTTAAAGTACAACTGCATTGCTTTCCTTCTGTGAAACGGCTATGACGGTGAAAGATATCTCACACAATTTGACATCAAATTAGTTGCGATTTACTTTTTTTTAAATCACATGCAGTTCTTAGTTTTAGAAGTTAGAACACACATTGGAAACTAATTTCATGGAAAAGTAGACATGCGTGTGCATACTGAGATAAACAAGTTCCTAATAAATTAGCAAGTATCTACATAAAAAAATTTTCCCCAAATCTGTCACCATTCTGAGATCTTAGTTTAACTTAATATTGAGTCTATTTGCATAGGAAATAGGAAACACTAACCATTTCTTGTGCATTTATAATGGGCAGATATGGTTTGGGGCATTTAAAATACTATTTTAAGAAAAATCATCACGCTTAACAGGCAGTATATTTATTTAAATGTAACCTGTTCAACTAACCCTTATCTTACTTAAGAATGGCTGCCCAGTTCAAGAACAGTGAGGTTGTTAATTCAGATACTCCCAAGGAGAGCATGGCAGCTTCCTCCGAGGTAGCAGTGAATGTTCTTGGAGAAAACACAAGTTGCAGGCTTGGGTTGCTAAGATCTGCACAGAGAGGCGGAGCCCGCGTTCCAGGTTGCAGTGTATTTCATCACCAGATATTGTTGCTCACCCTTCACCATGCCTAATTCATTAATGGGATGGCCTATGGATGCATAGGCAGAGGGATGGCAGGAGTTGGTGCTGTGCCTCGGGTCTCAGGGAGCCACCGGAAGTCTTAGAACCTGAGCCCTGTGGTTAAAGGGGACAACTTTGTTTTGACTCTGTAGAGTCAGATAAGGGACCTAGCGAATGAAATATATTACTGTGGCTTTTCTTTTCAAGAATGTCCCAACCTTACCCTCATTATGATCTTCTGCATTCTTCTTTCCTCAAAACCCAACTCAAAAGACCATGACTTATGGTTAAACCCAGAGCCTTCCCCCGACATTTCACCATTTCAATATATACTGTCAGAAAAAGATGTGAATCACAGAGATGGGGAAAAACTGGAATATGTGTTTGGTGCCCTCCCTAGCTCATCCATGCTGACAATGTCTTGGCTTGCATTTGATTAGAGTGTTGCTGATTCAATAGAGAGAGTTTAACTATGGAAAAGTTACAGCAGTGCACACTGGCCATCACAGATGCCAAGGATTACTGCCCAGGATGCTGTAAATAATCTTGTCCCATGGAGAATATGAATCACTGCAGATCACAATCTCTATGGACCTAGTGCAATAGCTTGGCAATTTCTGCATTAAAGATTTAAAATCTTTGATGGGCATTTGCTATTTGGATGAAAGTTGTGATTTTTACCTACTCACAAAGAAAGAAAGAAAGAAAGAGTAAGGGGAGATGGAGAGAGAGGGAGAGGGGGAGAGAGAGAGAGAGAAAATCTTTAAATCCGTAATAATGTTCTCAGGGGCCTTTGATCGGGTTTCCTGCTGGCAGGCCAGTCTTGCACCTGGGTCCCATCTCCATCTGGTGTGATGCCAGGCATGAAGCACAACTGCTTCTCCTTCCTTCCTTCCTTTCCCAGGGCACTGCTGACATCAGGCTGCAGTGCCTGCCTTGGTTGTTTGGAGGACATGAAAAAAGTTGCCAGCACGGCACAACAATGAAAAACTCCTACAAGAAATGGTAGGTATTATTATTTAGAATTCTCCTCCATCTCTGCTACTGTGAGCCATTCAGGGGTGCCTGGCATCAGAGCCGGAAGCCCCCACCTCCTCTGCTCCAGGGTCTCCTGTCTTCATCTCATTTGCATGTCCTTGGAATAACCTTGAAACTGGCTCCTAAAGCTTCAAAGACCCTTCCTGAGTCTTTCCTTCTTGTGTAGGGTATGATTTTGTTAAAAACCAAATCATATCCATCTCTTTCTTTCATTCACATTTTTACCATACCAGCTGTATAAGGAATGGTAAGGAAAGCTAATTATCATTAGTTTTTGAATCTGCCTATAATTTAGGAATCAATGGATATGTACACTTAACCAATTTGACTTCAGAGGACAAGTAGTATAATCAAATATAGCATTTAATTGATTATTTATATTTATACATTTATTTTGAAATGTTTGAATATCTGTCTTTAAGTGTAATTAAATATATGGATGTAAATGTTGTTTATCACATATTACTATCTATTGATATATAAACAAACATACACACTCACCTTTTACACATTCACACCCACATTAGTAATTATACCTTTTGAGTACTGACTCTTTTCTGTTCTCATTTTTGGAAGAGGAGGTACTGAGGATTTAAATTCATGGCTTTGTGGTGATGGGATGGGCTGGAGTAATATCAGTGAGGCACAACTCCAGCCCTGTTTTAGGGTAGGGTCTATCTTCCTGCCCAGGTCCTAGCCTGAGCTATGATCTGCTTCCTATCATTGCTAGATTATAGGTGTTCACCACTGCATAGGTGCTCATCCCCTCCTTCAGTGGGGATAGACAGGTGCCACTGCACCCAACCATGGATTAAGGAAGGATATTGTGATACATTGTGCCTGGAATGATCTCAGACAAAAAGCTTCCTATTCTCAAACTCCCAAATAGCTGTGACTACAGGCATGAGCCTCTAGTTTCTGGCTTTATTATAAAATATTTTCAATTGGAGCCTCATTGAAATCTATTGTATTTTACGTTCTTGTGTGAAAAGTAATTTAAGACAGCTCACAAAAATACACATTACTAACTCCATGCATCATGAATAAAATAAACACGGAGCTGTGGTTAGTATTCAAAACACAGAGCACAAGTTTGTAGCTGGTCCCAAGGGCCAACCACAGACGGAGGAAAGAAGGAGAGAAGAGAGGAAGCCATCAGGAGGAGCTGGGGGTGGGTGGTCCAGAGGGGTATGAGCTCGTATTCTAAACTTCACTTGTACAGTGTACCCTGATCTTGTATGCTGACCATCATGTCACAATGCTGTAGCAGGAAAACTAAGGCTATGTGTGGCAATGGCATGAGCTGCTCTTCCATCACGCCCTGCAGCTCAGCCCTCTTCATGTCCTGGAATGTCATGTGCCATCATTCATCAGCTCAGCACCCCTCAGCAGCAAGCAGCAGGAAACAAGCCCTCTTCAGAGTGTGTGCACGTATTGCAGCATCAGCACCCATGGCTGGGCTGGGCTCCTCCAAGCCTGTGTGTAGCTTGGGAAGATTTCTGCAACTCCCACCTCATGATCTGCCCTGGGCTCTGGGGTATTCAGCAACTCTACCTGTGCTTACCGTAGGCCTACTTTGCTGGGAGTGATGGGCTAATGGCATGTGTGTGCACACCAGAAATTCAAACAGAGAAACTGCTTACCAATGAAAGTCTTAAGACAGAGGACTCTTCATCTTAATCCTCCCTTTCATTAGCCTTTTCTGTGGATTCTGGATGTGTCCTCCCTGTGGAGTAACAAGCTTTTCCCAGGGTGAGAAGGTCTCTCTGTGCCCTCCTACTCCTGCTAACATATGTGTGTGTGTGCTACTATATGTGTGTAGGCAGAAGGTAAGGCCTCTGCCAACCTACCTAAGCAGACCTGATGCTATAGGAGGTAACACTAGAGGAGTCCATCTGATGACACCTAGATGGCTGGGTGTACCCATAGAATGATGGGAGTTACTCATCTGCTCAGCAGAGGTAAGGCTTTCTTGAATTTTAACAAGATCAGCGTGGGTGCAGAGTAGGGAATCCACTGAAAGGAGCAAAAGGAAAGCCACCCAAAAGGGCCCATGGAAGGGTGGATCAGAAAAGGTGGACAAGAGGGAAGTAGAAGGGTGCAAAATCTGGTTGAGGCTGAGGCAGCATCCCAGAGAGACACCCAGGGCTCTGGGCCAGGTGTTAACAGACTGCTTTGCTACTCAGGGATAAAGAACATGGAAAAGAGAACCAGCGTTATAGTGAGCTGGCAGGAGTAGGTTCTTGTGCACAAACAAGAGCCAGGCGCTACTTGAAGTGGTTCTAGTACACTCTAGACGGGGCTCCCAGCCCATGTACCAGTGCCTTCCCTACACTCTGTGAAAGCTGACTGTCAGGAGAGGGCCAGGAGGTGTTGCTCGGACTATGGGTCCAGGGGCAGCCCACTGATGAAGGTCTGAGGCTGCAGGCCCAGGGGTAATATGGAACCAGGGGCAGAACTTTTAATGAAGGTCTCCTTGCTCAGGGTTTCCAGGATCTTATCATGATAAGCTCTGCAGGCAAATCACTGCTCCGTCCTCTTGCAGGTAGCTAGCAGCTGGCTAGCAGATATCACACTCTCTGTTGAGCACCCAGGGTAAAGCTCTGAGTCTCTGTACTCCTCATTCCACAGTGAGGATAGAATGCTGTGCTGAAGGGTGCTTTGCTGATGGCTTCCATGGAGATGATTGTTCTACCCCTTGCTGGGGATACAGGAGCGTTGCCTTTCTATCTCTGGCTATCTCTCCACATCAGAAAGCTTGACAGTTTGAATAAGCAACCAACCTCTCAGCTCTGAAACTGAGGGAGAGGAATATGACCCTTTGCTGATTTCATGGGCACCAGTGGGTACACATATATTCATATGCCTGGTTAAGAAGAAGAGAAAGCCATCACCTCAAAGGAGAAAAACCATTCATCAAAGCATCAGGGAAATGCAAATCAAAACTGCCATGAGCTCTTAGTTTGCTTCCAGAAAGAATGGCTGTTAGTAAAGAGATGGAAATTGGCAAATACTAAGGAGGTTGTGTGAGAAGGGAACCCTTTCACACTGGGAGTAGGAAGGTAAATTGCTACCACTAGATGTTAATGTTCCTCATGACTAAAAACAGAGAACTATCACATAATCCAGAAATCCAACTTCTGAGTAAATATTCAAGGAGAATAAATCATCATGTCAAAGAGACCTCTGCTTCCAAGTTGTAGGACAGATTGATTCACAATAGCTAAGAAATGGAAACAAGCTAAATGCCCACTGACTGATGCATGAAGGAAAGGTAGTTTTGAAACACAATAAAATACTATTTAACCATAAAAGAAGAATGAAGTTCTGTCTTTTGTGAAAAGATGAATGAAATTGGGCATCATTGTATTGAACAATATAAGTCAGGTGCAGGAAGGCAAGTATGGTTTAATCTCAGCCATATGGAATATAAAAAAAACTGATCTCATCAAAGCTAGAATGGAAAGGTGGTCACTGGAGGCTGGGAAGAGTAGAGGCAGAGGAGAGGTGAAGAAAGGCTGGTCAATACATGCTAAGTCAGAGTTTGATAGTTCTAATGTACCATGGCACAAAAGGAATAATGATAAAGTACTTTCTAGTTGCTAGAAGAAAGAATTTGAGTGTTTTCTCCACAAGGAAATGATAAATGTTTTCAGCGTCAAAGGTGTTGAACCTGATTTGAGCATAAAATACTATATGCATGTACTGAACTATCACCTGGTGCCCCATATGTATTAGTTAAGATAAAGAACAAATATCTGACCATAAGCTGGGCACAGTGGTGTGCATTAGCATCTCAACAATGTGAGGGAGCAGATGAGAGGAGCAATGTCTGGGGAAGCTGGATGAAAATCCTGTCTGAAAGATAACCAAAGCATTTGGCTACAGTTCTAACATCTGTAGGACGGATGGTAATTTCAGGGGGAAAAAGCAAATTATGCATCAGGCATATTGTTAAGACCATGTTCAATGAAATTAACACTAAGCTAGAAAACAGCCTCCATGAACATAAGCACATGGGTACTTAAGGCCTACAGAATTGAGAAAAATGACTAATCTAGCTATGTGGTCACATAGCCCTTCCAAGTGCTACTTAACCTGTCAAATGAGTAAATACTGTTGAGAAATCCAGGCTCAACAGTACAAAAGGCCTCAGCCACATAGTTTCTCAGACTTGAATAATCCAGACCAAAACAGCCAGTTTTTCTGCTGGTGTCCATCTTGCCCTCCTGACATTCTACCTCTCCTGATATTCCACTTAACACTAGCCAAGCTCCAGGAATACTACTACAGCTGGGATGAAGGCAGCTGGAAGCTCCCAATTTGTGCCAGCTTGTAGATGAATGGTCCCAGCTCTTAATTAAGAATCCAGTCACTGGCAAAGTGTTATCCTTATTTAATATGTAGTAGAGGCTGCGCTCCAATATGCCAGCTAATTCTCTGGAAGAGTTTAGAGAAACAATTAGGGAATTTCTTCCCTGTTACTTTTTTTTTCCCAAAGCCATATCTTAGACAATTGGTTCAATGAAGCAGAAATGCAATTAACTAGAGGAGCTACTTTTTTCAAGCCTACTGGCTACATAGGAAGAAATTCTTTGAGTCTATAAGCTGGGTGTGAAGGGCTGAGCACTGTTGCTTCTTGAGAGAGGAGGAGGAGGAGGAGACGGTGGTGGTGGTGGTAGTGGTGGTGGTGGAGGGAAACCTTGGGAAAGAAAGTGAGAGGACAGAACAATATTTGCTTTTGCCTTTTTCCCAAACATTTGCCACATTATAAGTAGATTGATTGATAAATTTTCTAAAGAACCCCATTAAATACATATTTTTGGAAAAACAAGGCTCTGGTCACGTTTTATGGAAGATGTGGGAATTCTAGTAATGAACTTGCTTATTTTCCAGGCTATTTCTCTTGGATGATTGAAGCTTCACCAGTTCTCTGGCAAACTTCCTGGAACTAGTGACTGCTTGAAAGGTAGACTGAAGACTATCAAGGCCTTGCTGTTTGACTGTCATGCATGGAAAGCCAGCTTTGCAATGATCTTTCCTGCACCTTCCTTCTTGTCTTTCTAATTCATATCATTGTGGAAGGAGGCTGTCCCCTTGGTCTTGGACCTCTGCCTCCTACCCTTGGCTGGATTCGTGTTCCAGCACAGAAAAGTTCTCTTGAAGCCTGGCCACTTGAACAGGACTGAATTAAGGACAATTTGCAAGGCTGAAGTGTTGTCCTCTGGTCAAGAGAATCTCAAAGCTGTTACCTCCCCCCCCCCCCCCCCGGCCACTGCACTGCCCACGCAGGCCATCCCCACCACCGTGCTGTCCCACGCGGGCCATCCCCACCACTGTGCTTCCCATGCAGGCCATCCCACACTTCCCCCACGCAGGCCATCCCCACCATCATGCTCCCCCATGCAGGCCATCCCCACCACCGCGCTTCACCTACACAGGCCATCCCCACCACCTGCTTCCCCATGCAGGCCATCCCCACCACCATGCTCCCCCACGCAGGCCCCCACCACCGCGCTGCCCACGCAGGCCATCCCCACCCCTGTGCTGCCCACGCAGGCCATCCCTACCACACTTCCCCCACGCAGGCCATCCCCACCACCACGCTTCTGCATGTAGGCCATCCCCAGCACCGTGCTGCCCACGCAGGCCATCCCCAGCACCGTGCTGCCCCACGCCATCCCCACCACCGAGCTGCTCCATGCAGGCCATCCCCACCACCGCGCTGCCCACGCAGGCCATCCCCACCACGGCGCTTCTGCACGTAGGCCATCCCCAGCACCATGCTGCCCACGCAGGCCATCCCCAGCACCGTGCTGCCCCACGCCATCCCCACCACCGCGCTGCTCCATGCAGGCCATCCCCACCACC
>NW_012267319.1:1027773-1028107 GCF_000151885.1 Dipodomys ordii
CCACCGCGCTTCCCCACACAGGCCATCCCCACCACCGTGCTGCCCACGCAGGCCATCCCCACTACGCGCTTCTCCACGCAGGCCATCCCCACCCCTGTGCTGCCCACGCAGGCCATCCCCACCACACTTCCCCCACGCAGGCCATCCCCACCACCATGCTTCTGCACATAGGCCATCCCCACCACCACCACACTTCCCCAGGCAGGCCATCCCCAGCACCGTGCTGCCCCACACCATCCCTACCACCGCGCTGCTCCATGCAGGCCATCCCCACCACCGTGCTGCACACGCAGGCCATCCCCAGCACCGTGCTGCCCCACGCCATCCCCACCAC
>NW_012267319.1:1028542-1050467 GCF_000151885.1 Dipodomys ordii
CCACCGCGCTGCTCCATGCAGGCCATCCCCACCACCGCGCTGCACACGCAGGCCATCCCCACCACCGCGCTGCACACGCAGGCCATCCCCACCACCGTGCTGCCCACGCAGGCCATCCCCACCACACTTCCCCCACACAGGCCATCCCCACCACTGTGCTGCCCACGCAGGCCATCCCCACCACCGTGCTGCCCCAAACAGGCCATCCCCACCACATGCTTCCCCAGGCAGGCCATCCCCAGCACTGTGCTGCCCCACGCAGGCCATCCCCACCACCGCGCTTCCCCCACACAGGCCATCCCCACACCGTGCTGCCCCAGGCAGACCATTCCTACCACACTTCCCCCACATAGGCCATCTCCTACCACCATATTTCCCCATGCTTCAGAGAAGCAACATGAGTCGATCTTAATGTTATGCTAACTCATTCTGGAAGCTGCATGGTGAGCTTTCACTCAAGGAGGGAGTCTGGTCTTACTGTTCAAACCCAGCTCCAGGAAGCCTGGGATTCCTGGGTCACAGCTAGCAGGGCCATACGCACTATGATCTCACAGGTCTTAGAAGAAATTTGAGTGATGGATTTGGGGTTTGGGATAGAGTTCACAGTGTACGCAGAATTCCATATTGCAAATGCTTCTAGATAATGTAATGATGAGCAATTTTAAATATCATTTTGTATTAAATCAAGCATTTATAATGTGGAAAAGTGTAAAAAGAAACCCAACCAACCCACAAGTACTTTGAAATGTAACACAGGTTTCACAGGGGCTTAGACTGGCCTCAGGCTGCTGTGGGCAAGTCCCTAACACTCTAGGGTTTCATGTCAGGTTGCCTTTGGGGTGGATATTGGGGAGGAGAGTTCGAGAAGAATTTGGTCTCTTCTGTTAGCAGACAGATAGTACTTGAGGGTCAGAAAGTTAAGGAAGCTATGGAATCAGGGAGTTCGACTGAGCACCACATTGGATGTGCACCTGCTTTCTTAAATTTCATTTTTGTTTTCTCTATGTTTTCCTTACAGACAATCCTGGTTGTGTTACGATATTCAGGTACACTTATACAAAGTGTATTCATCAATTCAAGATACATAGAATATCTATCACTACAAATATTTCACCTTTCTTGGTGGTGGCATCTAAGCACTCCCTCTTTCTATGCCTGCAGAGACAGCTCTGGGTCCCAGAACAGCATCAGACAGGGTCCATTCTAGGCTTCTCTCAGTATCTAGCAGCTGGTCAACTTTGGCACCAAAACTAATCCTCACATAGTGTTCTTGAGTGTGTGTATATGTGTGTGCATGTTCATGCATACCATTCCCCTCTCTCTTTATAAAGATACAAGGACACATCTTTCTCTAGGATGACCTCATTTTATATTACTGCATGGGTTACAACACTATTCCAAAATGAGGCCACACAGGACTTGGACATACATAAATTCTTGGCAGGACAAAAGCCCATCTCTAATGAAGTTTGAGTTCATACGGGCCTAGACTCAATGAGTCAGATTCAGTGACAGACTGGTTCTCAGAAGAAGATACGCCTGCTTGGTGCTTCTGCTATGATGCTTCACATCCCAAATTAACAGCTTACCATACCTCCCAAAATTGCAGTGATCATACAGCTAAGATTTTCAACTTGATATATTATCCCTCTACTGCTGGACAGTCTATTGCTGTTGAAAGTCTGCCAGTCCTGTTAAGATAAACAGGAATAGAGGAGGAAGAGGTCTACATGGCCAGGGCTTCATTGTCAGGGGCATCCTTTGATGTGACCCCCTCCATGTGAATTCAGTGATAAGCAGATCTCGGCCACTCATATTTGGGGGCTCAGAAGTAATACTGTCCTACAGTATTTGATATAAGGAGTCTGATAGTTCCCATAAAGGAATACTCTGGAGCCTAGGCTGGAGGAAGGCCCAGAGACCATGCTTGGGGCCTGGCTTCTGCGGTATTTATTTTTCTGCTCATATTAATGTGAACCAAGTGGCCCTAGCTCCATCCGTGACCTCTGTGAGCACTGTCTGGCAGGGGAACCCTAAGTTTCCTCTCAGAAAGACTGCTTTTGCATCGTTCCTCCTTTTCCTGAAGCAGAAATCACAAGGTGCAATTCACAAGAAGAAGAGTGCTAATTCATTACTCCAGGTACTATGGGCACAGGCTGCCTCTCAGTCAACATGGCCCTGAGAAATAGGCCAAGGACCCCCTCCACCCTCCCTTCCCTCCCCTCCCCTGTGAAGCACAACCCAGCACCCTAATCAAGTGTCCATCCAGTTAGTATACTTCTTCTGGTGCTGGGCCAAGAGATATGAAAAGCTACTTCTTAAAATAAAATTTTATGTCACATTGGTACATCTAGATGAACACGACTCAACAAGGATTCTTCATTCAAAATAAAAGTGATTTGTTGACTAAAGGAAGTATATTCTAGTAGCTATTTATATTTAAAAGGGTGACAGTCCTGAATCCTAAATATCAGACTACCAGGGAAGCAATCAAAATGCCTCATGAACTGATTTGTTGAATGGGAATCACTTTGTACAACCAAAGGCAATAAAATATTTGTAAGATTTATAAACTATCTAAAAGCCAGGCCTCGGTGGCTCACACCTGTCATCCTAGCTACTCAGAAGGCTGAGATCTGAGGATCGAAGTTCAAAGCCAGCTCAGGCAAGAAAGTCCGTGAGACTCTTATCTCTAATAAACCACCAGAAAACCAGAAGTGGTGCTGGGGCTCAAGTGGTAGAGCGCTTGTCTGGAGCTGAAGAGCTGAGGGACAGTGCCCAGGCCAGAGTTCAAGCTCCTTGACCAACAATAAATAAATAAATAATCAATCTAAGGAGGTGAGCTAGGAGCTAGGCATGAGTGGTTTTAGAAGCACCTGATTGACCACCAAGAGCCTTCCTCTGTCCCAACCACCTGGACCTCAGCTCATTACAAGATCTGCTATGCTGTTCTCATAGGTGAAGACATCAGATCCCAGGGAGTGATTTGCCAAAGGTCAGGGAAAGGCAGAGCTAACTTCCCAGCTCTCTGCTTTCTCAGCTGAGGCCCTTCTTCCTAGTGTGTCTGCACCACAGGGCTGTCTTCCTACCGAGAGTGAACAAGACAATGGGGTTTGTCCCTTACTGATGACCCTTGGCTGACTAGAAGCATCCCTGAAAAAATAAGCCCAGCTGGACTTAGCTCGCCGGCCCTTGCAGAGGAGAGGCAGAGCGGTGCTCCATTCTGGGCTGCCAGGTCCAGAAGCATCACAAACTCTGCACAGTCTTACAATGATGTGTTTCTCTTCTACTTTGCAAAGGGGCGTAGAGCTGGTTTTATAGGGGTTCTTCGGCTCTCTGCTGTTCTAACTTGCTTCCTGTTACTTTGAACTGGTTTAGATGCTAGTTGCTGGAAATAGGAAAAGTCTGGGGATGTTTACAACTTATTCACAGCATTCTGAAAAAAAAAATGGATCTCCTCCAGCTGAGAAACACGTGGTGGCATCCTTCGCTTCCCCGTCCTGGGGCCGATGCTACCAGGAGACCTGACGGTTGGGCGGCTATGGGGTGGCCCTTGGAGCCTTCTAGCTTCAAATCTGCTGGTTACTTTTCTCTTTGGAGATCTCACTCCAATCACTTAAATACACAGGTAGCTTCATGATGGGGATCAGCACGCAGTGCTCCTCCTTTCAAATCCCACCCTGCTCCCTGCATCCAGCCCCGGGTGTCTACAGAGAACCACATCCTTGACTCTCAGCACCTCACCAATGACTCTGCTAGCCAGACTGCAGGGCCTTGTGAAATGAGCAATGATACTTAGGGCAATTTCCATCTGGGAAGATGTTCAAAATGATCCAAATAAATAAATGAAATACAATAAAATGAAGAGGACGGTATATCACCAGTGTGGAGTATGGCTTGCCAGCTCTGTTCCTATTCTTGAATTGACTGGCTCTTCTTTCAGATTGTGAAGGCTTCCTGGTGAGGCCCTGCAGCAATGCACGGTATCCCTGGGCCTCAACTCTACAGAACTCTCAGCTGAGCGGCTCTGCCAATCACGAAGCAGACCAGCACTGCTGGGGCTTCCTGGCCAGCATTGGGAAAGGACTTGTGGGATCCCAAGGGGAAGTGAGGCACGTGAGCAATGGCTTCATGTTCCATTACACAAACTTGCAAAGACCTTGCACACGCATTGAGAAACAAGACTTAATTCAACAGACATCACCCTGTTTCAGAAGTGCTTGGAACTTCCTTTCTGAAGGAAACCAAAACTTTCTCCCAGACACTATTAACCAAAAAATAAGTTTACCTTTGATATCAAAATAAACTCCCTATGGAAAAATCCTCAACAAAAGGGCAATCAAACGAAGGGAGATTCTGTCAATTTCATCAGATCTAATACTCTCTTAGAACAAAGATTTCAACTGTATAATTAAATATGACTGGTATTGCTTTGTTACAAATTTTGTATAGCTCTCAATTTATAAATAAATTACTCAGGATGTTAATATTGGGCTACTTTTATTCATTAGAATAAAAACAAGAAGTCCATACTTGAGAAAATTATTCCATCTTTGTTCTTTCAAAACATCCACCAAGTTTCTGCCTTTAAATAATGTATCAGATAGCCAGATGGCTGTGTTCACACGTGTAATCCTAGCTACTCAGGAGGCTGAGATCTGAGCACCTCAGATTTAAAGTCAGCTCATTAGACAGAAATATCTGTGAAACTCTTATCTCGAGTTAACCACCAAAAAGGCTGGAAGTGGAGCTGTGGCTCAAAGAATAGAGTACTAGTCTTGAGCGTAAAAGCACCTAGATCCTGAGACCAAGCCCCAGGACCAGCCCAAAAAATGTACCAGACTTGTTTATGCACTGTATCCATGTGTCTGTAATAAACATGAGAGGTATCTGAGAGAATAAAATAATTCTATGTGTGTAACACGATCTCGGGTGTTATTCTGCAGCTCAAGACAAGATTTCCTGTGGTCTCCATAATTCCCGAGGGAGGGAAGGGGACAGGGCAGATACTGCCCATCCCCATGGGCTGTCTAAGCTTGCTCACCAGCCTCTGCTACAACCCGACCACACACAAAGAGACCTGTTAAAACTATGCTCATAAACAGCTGCAACTAGAAAGGTAAAGAGTTTGTCAAAACGTGGTTCATCTCACTAATGTTTTTGAGCACACATGAGAGATTCTCCTAAGAAGAAATGTGAGCTCAGTGTCTATGATCTCATAACACGTGTCTTCAAAATGAACTTGAGTTCAGTGGAGTGAGGCTTCCTCCTCCCAAGAGAACGTTTCTCCATCTGGAAACATGCACAGGGGTTGAATCAGAATCTCATCTATGGTATCCTTTCTTGGGTGTTAGGTTTTGTGAGTCTGTGAATTCTGTAATTTTTAATACATCAATGTGCACACCTGTACTTCCAATAAACAAGCCTCTGGTGTTTCTTTCTATACATAAATCATCTAATGGGGACTAGCTTTCAGGTCTTACTCCTAGGTAAGAAACTTGCCTATAGAAAGAACTCCCCAAAACAAGATCAGAGAGGGAGGCGGGCTGCAGCACTGCAGCAAGATGACATGTGCCTTTGGAGGCCAGAGCAGGCCCGGTCCCTCGCCTTCCAACTGCACGCCATCCCACGATTGCCAATGAGAAGACACACCTGTGTTCCTTCTGTCAGACTCGAGCCTTCCCTCTCCCCTCACAGAAGGGGCTGGTCTCTTCCTCCGTCTCTACCATTCTATAAACACCGATGTCACACTCACGCTACACTTGGCTGGAGGCACCCCAGAGCCTCAGGAGCACAGGACAGGCCCAGTCCACAGGGATGCCCGACTTCGAGTTGTGGAAATGATGGAATCCAAGCTGTCAGAGACACGTGCGTGAGGGAGTGAGCTTCAACCCTCCCCACGGCTGGTCGGAGCAGAGGAGATGGGAGTAGAAGGGAGAGGAGGGGAGGAAAGGGCAGATTCATTGCCAGGGGAAGCTGGTCTTCTGACTGGCTCATTGGTGGCGGTGGCGGTACTGTTGTTTCCCGTTTGTGGACTGTTCCTTTACTGCGTCTTTAGCTCTGGCTGCTTATTGTAATGGCTTCAACCCATTTTTTTTTTTAATATGCTTTAAGATGATCAGAGCTTCAGCTTCCCTGGTCACCCCGGGGCCAATCTGTCCTTAGAGCCATGAACAGCTCTACTGTGTCCCCAGGGGCCACTCTCGGAACTGCAGGACGTTTCTGGCTTTCTTGCTTGTGAGTGTGTGTGTGCGCACACGTGCCTGTGTGTGTTTTCCTCCTCCAGCAATGGGGAGCCAAAGGGTCTGCGTGCTCCTCTTTTCTTTTTTGTCTCAAGCCTACTGTTTCTCTGCCCGGAAGCTTTCCTGCCCTGCGCTATTACCTATGCCTTGATTCAGCCTGCATTCCGCTGCCATGGGCTCTCTGTTGAGGATACAGCAGGGCCCCTTAACTTTGGGGGTACATTTTCGCATACCCAGTGAGTGCCCCAAACCGTACGTCTTGCCAGGCCCTGATTAGACTCTTCTTAAGCATACATTTTTGATAAGCTTGATTTATAATAAGTTTGGTTTATGAATAAGAGATTGACTGCAGCCACTAATAAAATAGCCCATTTATAACAACATGCTGTAGAGTTAAAGTGATGGAAATGTGGGCTCTCTACTGATTTCTAGAATTTTCCACTCACTATTTTCCAGTGGTGGTTGGCCACGGATAAGCAACATGACAGAGAACAAGGTTGTGGATTAGGACAACCGTGCTAATAACCGTGTCCTGTGCACGTCAGGACAAAGGACTGAGCCATGGCAGAGGGCAGAGGGAGCCTTGCCCTCAGCTCACATGTCATCTCTGGGGACATGTCTTTGGCTCTCGGGCAAAAAGAGGTGGCTGCTGCAGGATGTCCTGTGACAAGAGCCGTGGTCCAAACCCACTCAGGGGTCCATGGAGCCAAGGAATCGCAGTGGTTTGGAAAATGAAAGCCATCTTGGGCACAAGCAAAATCTGAGAATAGCACCACCCATATGGGTGGGGAATAAATGGAGACAATGCAACGTCGTTAGAGGTGGGATTCAGAAACCATACACACAATGAGAGAAACAGAAGCACAGCCAAGAATCGTGGGGAGATCCTCAAGGAATCAGATCACGGATTGCCACGGGACACAGAAATATTTCCCATGTACTTGTCAAGGTTTGGGTCTCAGAACTGCTCTGCACACAGCTCAGTGAGGTCACGTGAGCCCGCAGGCCAAACGCATGAGCAGGGACTGCTCGCTGGGCATCCACTAGCAGACATGAATTTTTCTTGAAAGACACACTTTTCAAAGGAAAGGAGAACGACCCCCCCCAAAAAAACTAAGAGAAACTGTATTAATGTAAAGAAAGCCTGATAGATTGGACAAACCACAAACCCTGGTTCCCGAAGAATGAGGTCAGGCTGAAGCAGGCTCCTAATGACCCTGCTCCCTACAACTCCTGGATCTGATTTTCCCAGTTTGTCTCCCAGGAGCCAAGCAGTCCTACAGCACACGTCAGCATTCCAGGGAAAGTGAGCAGGGCTGACCTATTAATTGTGCGACATCGTACTTACCCCTCTTATAACACAGGTCACTGATAGACTAACAGAAATGTACGGCAATATAAGGCCCCCGCTTTACAAACTGGAAAATACGGTTTTATGTTCTATTCAATATAAACGGTAGCTTCTTTGTCTTCCTCTCTTCTTTGATGTTGAACATTGCTGTCAGAGCATTCAGTGATCCACAGACAATCCGGGCTGCACTTCACCACCTGCTAATGATCTGTAGCAATATCGAGTGGCGTAAATAAGATGACAATAGCAACATTCGTTTAAATATAAGAGATGTTGCTTTTCCTTTATGGGGCATGTACAAATGGACCCCAGGGTGCCACTTCCTTACATTCCTGAATTTCTGGCTTGGACTTGCAAATGTTTTGTGTGTGTGTGTGTGTGTGTGTGTGTGTGTGTGTGTGTGTGTGTGTGTGTGCGTATATATGTATGTATATCTACAGAAATACATAGATTGTACTTTTTCCTCATAAACAGTCATTTCTGACTCCTTACTTCAAGTGACAAAAACGGGGGGAAGAGTTTCCTTCATTCCCAGGACCCCTGTGCCTCCCAGGACAGCCTGTGGTTCACATGCTTGGAGAGCATTTGCCAGTCTTAAAAGGTATTCTTCAAACTACTGTCCATGACCATCAAGTGCCTTGTGTGCATAACACGATGCATCCTATGTTCTCAGTTATACTTACCGTCATTTACTGCTATGATCCATGAATTTGAGAATGTTTGTAAAGGATTATGCCATGCAATTTTTTTCTCTAAAATATAGCCCTTCCACATTCATGTAAATCTTGATTTATTTTGAAAGACGCTTGGCCTTTGTGCCATTGGTTTGGATTGTAACCCCCAGGGGTTCACACCCAAGTAGAAGGTAGTTTCCACTTTAGGTTGATTAAAAGACCACTTCATGACGCCACCCTTTCATCTCCTCGACCGCCCCCCCTTCCCTCCCCAAACTGATCAAAAGAAAACCCAGACTCTCCAAGCTGACTTCTATTAAAATTAATTTTTTAATAACTGCTTGGTTTTTATCACGACTTCTCCAAATGCTAATTAATTCTAACTCTAAACTATGTAATTATAATACTTCGGCTGAAATACAAATTATCTGGTGCCCCTGGGGCGAACAAGTTAGAATATATTTCATGTTCCGTTCAGCAGAGGAAGTGTGCGATTTCTCTCTTGGAAACGATCTAACCACCCTAGCGGCACCCCTCCCCGGGCACATGCCCTTCCCCTTCTCCCTCTTCAGGAGGGAGACTGGACCAGAGTTGACAGTTGCTGTCCAGTTAGTTTAATGCCTCTCTGCACGGGGCCAGGGCTGGAGGAGCGGCGGCCTGCCAGGTTATTTTTGGCCAGGCAACGCGGTACGAGGAGAGTTCCACAGCCGCTGTGCAGCCAGTGGCCCCAGTGGCAGGCTGGATACCTGCTGAATGGGAATTGACGCTGCCATGGAAACAGAACAACTCTTTCTGGTGCTGTCAGGATCCATCTCGTCTGAGGCTAGGCAGGAGCGAGAAAGAAAGAAATTCCAGGGTCAGGGAGAAAAGGCTGGAAGGATAAGGTTTGGCAGTCCTCCATCATGCTGGGAAGCTGGGTTGGCCTTTTCTGATGAGATGTGTGCACATCACTATGTCTCAGAGCCAAATCCTTTTCTTTTTATGATTAGAAGCAGCCAAATGAGTATTGCACACAGTATTTCACACTTTACCCAGAACCCAAACCCTTCTTCATAGGCCTGTATGCAACTTTAGGGTCTCCATTTCCTCCCCTGTCCCCCCTCCTCAGGGTGGACCAGATCACCTCGGGGCCTGCTCCTATCCAAGGATTTCTGGGATGCTAGGTAACTTTACTTTCACTATGAATAGGTATTCATTCTACCTAGAACCCAACCGGAAACGTCAAGACAGGGAGTGGAAGGTAATCTAGAAGTGCACGTGTGCCTTCTAGAAGTCTAGAAACCCATCATCCCCACACTCTGGCCCTGCCCGAGACACACCCCGCTCAGCCCTCATCTCACACGTAGCAGCCAGTCAGTCAGTGTGCACACAGCATCTCGCCCAGGGTTCCGGGAGGCTGGGCTTGCTAACACAATTTCAAATGACTCAGAATCCCATTCTTTCTATGGTTTTATGATAACCACACAAGCCCTGTTTTTGGTTGTCCAACAGGGGCAGTTATACCCTCTGGAAGACATCCTGGGACATCCTGGGTAATCCCACGGGAGACAGATGAGTGGGGGCTCCACCTCGTGCAGCCAGGCCAGGGACACTATGAAACATCTCTAGGACAGCCCCACACCTCACGTCCCTAGAACAAAGAATTATCTTACCCCCAAGGTCAAATGTGAGGTTGTGAAAATCCTTTCTACAAGGAAGCAACCCCATGGTGTACATTCACCATGGCCGGGTGCTTACTCTGGACTGGAGAGAAAGGCAGACCGTAGGCTGAAGGCTAGAGCAGCGAGCGGCAGGCAGCGTGAAGATGGGAAGAGTCAGATGATGCGTGGCTCTCCTGGGGAGAGGAGCCGAGCAGCTCAGCTAGGGCATGCCGACTCGAATCAACAAGAAAGGATCCATACAATGCAATTTGTTCCACTTGGTTATAGCTCATTTTGCTTGATGGCAAAGTGAGATTTGATGTTCATGATCATCAAGCACAAATCCAACCACATGTATTTAATAAGAATGCGATGCATTTTTAATGCCTTCATTAATTTGATTTGACCCCCTTTAAAACAATAAATATTGATAACTAAATCTAAGCCATGGCACCTCTTGGGGCTTCCATTCTCAGTGTTACAAGTAGAGAATTTCAGGCTGGCAGCTAGGCAACAACCACGCCCCTGTGATAAAGAAAAAAGAAAAAGAAAGAGGAAGAGGAAGAAGAAGGAAGAGAGGGAGGAAAGTCTGAGCAGATTTCAGGAAATTATGAAATTTCTGCATCTACAGAGGGTCTTGGTCAGGGTCTCAACATGCTTTGATATGTAAAGCAGAAAGTGAACAAGTGGCCCAGACCCTCCCACCCTCTTCGATCTTCAATTGAATCTAAAGGATACTGCCGGGAAGCCAGCAGACACAGAGCTCAGGACTGGGGTAAGAAGCTGTGGAACAGTATAACCCATGAACTCTACAACGACACCAATACTTTTTGTACTATTTCCTTTTCTAAATTAATTAATCTATATTATTTGTTTTTTCTCTTCAAGTAGCTGTACAAGGGAGGTGCCACGGAACGCAGCAGTTTATGAATACAGTGCCTCTTGATCTATACGATGTCACCCATTTCAACATTCTCACCCAGCCTTCTCCTCTCCTCTCCCCCTGCTCTTCTGGATTTTGTAGGATATGCATTGGATTTTTTTAAAAAAACTGCATGCTTCTTCTCTTCATTCATGGACCGCTTTCCCCTTGACCCCGCCTCACCCCTTTCAAATACCCACTTCCCGGTGTTTATTCTGTTGAACTTTGCCTTTGCCTTTCTAAGGAAGGACACCATTTGAATGTTCTGTTGAATTTACCATGTTTCCGTAAATATATCCGTACACACGTGCATACCACCCAACGTATTTACTTACAAGTTTATGAGTTAAATCTAGCCTCTGCCTGTAAGGCAGGACATGCGTCCTTTGTCCTTGGAGGGCCTGACTTACATTGCTGACCATCGTTTGTCTAGGTCTTTCCATTTCCTTCCAAATGGTATGCTATCATTCTCTTTAATAGATAAGTGAAGCTCCATTGTGTATATATACCACACTTTCTTGAGCCATTTGTGCACTGAGCTGCGTTCGGCTGATTCCAAATGTATTCATTGAACAATGACACCCCCCCCAGGACCCCAGGGCCTGCAGTACTGCTCCACCATCAGACCCTACAGGGTGCTATGGACTGGCGATCAAAGCACCAATATTCTCCCCTAGGGCCTTGGTTATTAGTCATGTGACTGCAGAGAAGTAACTGTATTCTTATGTCAGTTTCCTAATGAGTCAAAGCTTGTAGCTTTCAAACCTTCAAAAATGCATATATTCTGGATAATCAAAAGAAGAGTATTCTTAAATAAATGTGCAGGCTTGGGCTGGGCATGTGGCTTATGGTAGAGTGCTTACCCAGCATGCATGAAGCCCTGAGTTCCATTCCTCAGTACCATGGAAATGGCGCTGTGGCTCAAGTGGTAGAGTGCTAGCCTTGAGCGAAAGAAGTTCAGGGACAGTTCCCAGGCCCTGAGTTCAAGCCCCAGGACTGGCACCAAAAAAACCCAAAAAATTGTGCAGGCTTGATTTGCTAAAGGGAATTTGGTTTGTAGCCAAATGTATCTATGCTTTTGAAATAAAACAACCTGTTAGTGGAATTTAGGGATCCTCAGAATATTTGGATCATCTGAAATCCAAAGTTAGAATGTTCATCAACAAATGTCTTTAAGTTAAGATTTATTTTTTTAACAGACTGCTTTCCAATATGATTGTAAATGAAAGGGCCAAATGTGGAAAAGTAATAGAGATGTTTCAAAACCTTCATTGCTGTAGAATACTACGCAGAATGTTCCTTCTCTTTTCTTCCTCTACTTTCCTAGGATTTCATTTGTAAGATTCTCCTCTAATTTGATGCTAGGTGCAGAAGTTTTCTAAGTATGTGAAGTGATGAAGTCTTTTACCTGTTTTGCACATATCTTAAAAATGTGCACTTTTTATTTAGCAAAGTTAATTAGAAACTATCGGAGTCCAGGGTTTGCCCCCAGGCCCCAGCTTGGTAGGAAGAAGTCTAGGGACAGTGCTCAGTGAGCCGCAGCCTGTGTGGGCTGCCTCCAGCCCATGCTCAGCATCCTCTCCACTACCTGGGCCTCCGGGTGGCTGCTGCATTCTGGGTTCCCATTGCCACCCCTCTTATCAAAAAAGGGAGTCTCTTCTCCACTCCAGTTGCAAGGCCATCTTGATTTCTCACATTTGCCTGCAGAAACCAGCTCAGCTGCCATGAGAGCAGCCTGGTCTCCCCGCTGCTGGTTGCCAGGAAACAGTGGTCCCACATCCCCCATCTTCCTGACACACAGACACACCCAGTGCCTGAAGCAGAGTCACTCTGTCAACCAGCATCTGCTTACAAAAGCCACTGAGACTAGAGGAATCACATAGCAACGCCCAGCCTAAACTGCCAACCGACAGAACGGCCGATACTACAGAGACAGCTGATGTTCTGAGTCATCAGGTTTGGGGCTGGTTTGTTACACAGCGATGAGTAACTGATACACTCTTGAATAAACCCAGTGTAAAATGATTCAGTGTGCTGATTTCTTCCATTAGGGCTATGGGTACAGAGGACACTGAAGAAAGGATCTTGTATGGAACTGGAGGTAGGAACTCTTGTATGTGACTGCTTGTATGAGACAGGAACTCCCCCCACCCCAGTTAACTCTTCTCTGGCCATTCTGTAAGGTGACCTCTCCATTCCCCATGTTAGTGTCTCCATAGTCACGGCGATTTTTAAAACCTCAAGGCTAACGATGCGGTCTTTTCAGAACTGGGTGCTTCCCTGTCCAAGACCACACTATTTTTTGGAAAATCCCCATTAGATATTTCATAAATTATTACTGGCTTAATTTCACAAAGGTGTCCACAATGGAAGCACATTTACAGCCTCAGGCCTAGGTGACATCTAATGACACAATTCAAGAATCCAGTAGATGCTGGCTCAGAGAAGGCACAAGAAAAGAAATACAGAGCAAGACTCATCCAGCACATGCAGACTGAAATACAGAGCAAGACTCATCAAGCACATGCAGACTGAAGGCGTCGTCTGGAACTAGAGATTACAGGAATCCAGCAGGGAATCAATTTGTTACATTAATCCTTGGTTCCTATTTACTATAAAGTGTTTTCTAATAAATATAATAGGCATGGCCATTGCCCTGTATTTTCTAGCCTAGTGCTCATGGAAACGGCCCCTTTCCAGTACATGTGTGATGGTGCCCTGCCTTGAACCAATATTAAAGGGTTGTTTCTCTTCTACTCTTCACATCTGTCACACAGCTGCCATCCTGGCCTCCCTTTGCTAGTAAGTTCTTCATGCTGTATCTCGTGTTTTTAAATTAAATTAAATTAAATTAAATTTTTTTTGTCAGTCATGGGGCTTGAACTCTGGGCCTGGGCGCTGTCCCTCAGCTCTTCAGCTCAAGGCAAGCGCTCTACCGCTTAAGCCACAGCCCCACTTCCATTTTTCTAGTGGTTTATTGGAGATAAGAATCTCACAGACTTTCCTGCTTGGGCTGACTTTGAACTGTGATCCTCAGATCTCAGCCTCCTGGGTAGCTGGGATGACAGGCGTGAGCCACTGGTGCCGGGCTGTATCTCATTTTTCTAAGGAAACGGTGCCTTCCGAGAGGAGGGGGACTCAGATTGTGCTCTTCCCCTGTGGCGGAGGCTCAGTATGTTCTTGGGTTCTGCTCTGCTAAGTCGTGCCTCTGCTTGCGAAATCCTGGGTAACAAAGGGTGGAGGAACTACTGGCAGCAGATAACCAGCAGCAAGAGAATCCTCACAGTGGGGATCAGAGCTGTGTTTCCTCCTGGAGATGCCTGGGCCTTCCATTCTCAAATCCTCCTCTTTCTCAGTAGTCCCTGGTGCTGACTGTAGTAAGGTTTCCCAGTAAGCAAGCTGCCCACGCCCTCCATGCTAAGAGGCAATGGCTGCACCATCACTGGGTCTGCATGCTTCTCTTTATGAGCACAGGAGGGGCCCTCAGTGACTGGCACCCAGTATCTGTCTTTGCACTGTGTTGCACTTTGGACTGTGTGGACTTCAATATCATCCCTAGAAGCAACCTTGTATGCAAAGTCTTGAATTCTTATAGTGGTTTATAGGGAGACCTGGGTCCCCTTAGTAGTTGATGTTTTGTAGAACAAAGGATCTGCAGAGACAGATCGCTTTTCTCTTCCAGAGGATGTCCCACAGTTATCCCTCAAACCAACACTCACCTGCACCCTAGTCAGGAAGGGTGAGAAATGTCAGGCTCCATTTCTACGTTTTTCAAGCCTTTTGGCTATCAAAGAGCTGTGAAGATATTGTAGACGTGTCTTTGAATTTGAAAGAATATTCATAGTCAGCTTGTGAACCTCACTTTTTTAGAATGTTTCACCCAATATGAAATTGGAGAGGGTTTGGATAATTCCTCTTGGTTCTACTTGTTTCCCCTTTCAGCAGACAAAGGAAACGAGACCTTTCATTAACCTAAAGCAAAGTCACAAGATGCAATCGGTTTCAGGGACAGAGCCTTGTCATTTTCTCTCGCCCAGTGCCCCTAGCAACAGTTTGAGGAGACAATTTCTATATTACAGACATATTGTCTTCACTCTGAGGGTGCTGTTTGTTTCCAAGGCCTCGCTTGGACGAGGGAGAGATAATCAAACCTAGACATCATTTTGTGGTTGCCTGGGGCACACGTCTCGCTGCTCTTCGTGTCCTCTCCACTATCCAACAGCAGCCTGGCCACGCCCAAGCCACTAGGATGCGGCTACAGCAATAGAACTTTGGTAAAAAGGCAAGCGCTCTACCACTGAGCCGCCTTCCCAGCCCGTGGTAGGGTGCTTGCCTTGCATGCCTGAGGCCCTGGGTTAGATTCCTCAGCACCATATAAGAAAAAAGAAAAAAGCCGGAAGTGGTGCTGTGGCTCAAGTGGTAGAGTGGTAGCCTTGAGCTGAAGAGCTGAGGGACAGTGCCCAGGCCCAGAGTTCAGGCCCCACGACCGGACCCCCCCCCCAAAAAAAAGAACTTTGGTAAAAAGCACACTCCTGACATTTCCTGACGTCGGGTAAATTTTCTTGTGCTGGACTGAAAATCCTCTTTGAACTCATAGCCTCGAGAGGCCCTTTCTTCAAGTGCCTTGCCAGTTTAAACAACCTAAATGATTTCTACTTGACTTTGAAATGCTCTACAAGAAAGGAATGTTCGTGCACCCAGATGCTCGCCCCCATCTCTCTGTAAACCTCAGTGAGTCTCCATGTCCACCATGGAAACAGAGACCAAAATTTCCCTCCTGCACGGTGTCTCCTGAGACAGAAGCCACACTTCTGCATCTCCCCTCCCTTGCCTTTGTGTAGTCCACAGAGTCCCTAACCTCGTCTGGTCCTCTGTCTCCACCTCGCAGTGCTGCCCGTCTCTTCTCTCCTCAGGCTGCTGACTTGTCCTCAACAGTGGCCCACGGCCACCCACTCTGTTGCTGCTGTGCCAACTGTTTGCCAGGCCTCCGGTGGCGTGACCATTCCCACCACAGACATGGCCCTGGCACTGCCCGTCGGTGACCTCTGCGTGTCACCTGCGTGCACTAGGGCCATGTCTGCGGCTTGCCGGCTTCCCTAGGAGCCTGTAGCTGTACAGTTTACCTCCTCCTGTCCCCCACCATAGCCACACTAGTGTTCTGTTTCTGATGGTCTCCACCACACCCCTGTCCTAGCCCTAGCACGCCCCTCGTCTCTAGCTTACCTGCCCTTCCTCCCTGAAATAGCCTATTCATTTCTTCTGCAATCAGCATACTTCAATCCTCCCCAACCCCCCCTCCCCGGTTCTGCCCCAACTCATAAAGCCAGTGGCTCAGTGAGCTTCCCTGGGAGTCGCAGAATGTAGGCACCCATCCACGATTTCAACCCAGAACTGTCAGCTCGGCCTCAGGGAAGGAACAGGCTTTGCTCCTGAACCTCCATGAGGAGACTATCCTGTATAAAATGGTTTCCTCCCTAATATCCCCAATAAGTAAATCAATCAATCAATAGAGCTCTCCTTTATGTGATTGGAGCGAGTGCGCATGTATGAATGTATGCACAGGTAATTTTCTCTGCATTATGTATATACTGATGTAAACACATGATATTTTATAGGGACATAAAGCAGTCTTTGCTTAGAATACTCTAAATCTGTTTAAAAATGGACTCCCAGCTAGGCACCAGTGCCTCGTACCTGTCATCCTAGCTACTCTGAAGGCTGAGATCTGAGGACCATGGTTCAAAGCCAAGCCAAGGTAGGAAATTCCATGATACTCTTATCTCCAATTAATCTAGATGGAGCTGTGGCTCAAGTGGTAGAGCATTAGCTTAGAGGAAAAAAAGCTCAAGGAGCTTAGACCCTGAGTTCAAGCCCCAGGACTGGCAAAAAAAAAAAAAAAAGACTTTATCATTTTCTAATTAGACATCTTTAAGCACAAAACTCACATAAATATACATAAATTGTTAAAGGAAATGAATTCATCTATATATTTATTGCTCTATACAACCATATACCCATCCATTTATCCATCCATCCATCCGTCTCCCTTCTTCGGTTTTGAAATAAAGCCCTAAAATCTATTTAAATTCTATAGCATGACATCACTTCCACTATGCTGAATTTTGTGCAGGGTGTGGTGGAAGTCCTATAACTCCAGATACTCAGGAGATAAGGCAAAAAGGATCACAAATTTAAAAACCAAAAAAGTTAATGAGACCCTAGCTCAGAAAAAATGGCTAAAGACATGGCTCAAGAGGTAGAAGACTTGATTAGCATGCACAAAGCCCTGGATTCAATCTCCAGTTTAAAATAATTCAAGTTAACTTCTTGACTTGAATTATTTATAAACTTTTGTTTGGTGATATTTGATTCATTGGAAGTATAGCCTTTATTTTAAAACTGGCCTGCAGTATTTTACATTGTACCTGAGTAAATTCATACAGACTTCACTTCTATGGAAGATGGGAACTTTATAAAATAAAATGTAAAAGCCAAATACCAACGTTTTCTATTTTAAAAAACCAAAATTTAAACAGGCAACTGCACAGGTTTTTTTTAATCCATTAAAATTAGAATATTCCCAAGCTACAGTGTGTGAATTTTTGTTATGAAAATTGACTTTTTTAACTAGAATAGGAAATCTGACCCCAGGTGGCAACATAAATTCATATTCCTTTTGACATTTCCTAACCTTGAATTTCTCTAGGAGCAAGCAGTTGTATAAAGATGATATTCTTGGATATCAATTATTTCAAATACTTTCTACCGGGGGGAAAAAGTAAATGTCATTTGTGACATTTCAGAAGGAAGTCAAGGCTTCTCTCTTCCTCCTATACAAGACAGGGAAAAGCAGGAAGACTAACGAGAAAATACACACATCTTCGGCATAGCTCCCGCCATGCTGGCCCAGGGTGAGGACCGTGGAGACCACCCCAGTGGGCTCTGGGGGGCACATAGCATCAGGGCCACAGCATTTGCCATCAGGAGCTCACTTTTACCAACCTATTTCACGAGCTCCAGCCTTGAACAAGGTTCTTTTCAGTTGAAGAGCATTTACTCTTGCTTGGTATCCAGGACAATGCTATCTTGGAGTGATATTCTTAATTTACCTCTCATATTATGCAATGATTTTAGTCTGTTTGTTTGGGAGCCAATCCTGAACTCAGGACCTGAACGCTGTCCCTGAGATTTATTTGCTAAGGGAGAGCACAACTGTGACAGCAGGGGAGTGGATTCCTGCAGCCTATCTGGTCGCACCATTGTGTGCATTGTCTGAGCCTAACTAGCCTATTCAGAAAACAAACCCAAGTACTGTGTCGTAAAGGCTTTAGGGGACATTAAATGAGAGAATGCTTATTTATAGTCTTTTTATACAAATTGTTCACTTTCTCCATTTTAAGTAACAGACGACCATCTCAGAAGTAAGGTAATGAGTACATTTCTTTTTGGACGTCACCCCTTCCTTTGCTCCATTTTCTCCCATGATGTGCAAAGACCTGGGCAAATATATTCATTACATGTCTGTCCCCGTCCCCCACATCAGACAGCATGCAGATCCCGTGAAGCTTAAACACCTGAACACTGCCGAGTTTTTGACAAATCTTTGCTCCTTTGCTTCTCAACAAGCATTCATTTCCTTCTCATCTCTACTCTGTACTTACTGATCAGAATGTGAGATATGTGATGTTTGATGGAATTAAAAGATAAGTTATTAGCACCAGAATATTACAGATCACAATGAACTTTCTAGATGACAACGCGGTCACCACAGAGAGTGTGAGGCCTACGCAGGAGGATTGTGGCTGGAAGACAAATCTGGGTAAAAGTCTGTCTCAATATTAAAAAGGGGTCTGGGAGCATGACTCAAGTGGTAGAGCGCCTGCCTAGTAATTGTGATGCCCAGGAGGAGCCCAGGGCCCTCCGCGGAGGCATGGCTGACAAAGGCCCACACAGCACCAGCAAGAGCATCTCTGAGATTTTCTGTTAGAATATTGGGATGTTGTAAAAGAAGCTTTGTGGGAGGGAAATGGTTTTCACTTTTTTTTTTAAAAAAAGGACAAGTTCAGAAGGTTACAACAATTTGAAAACTAAACTAGTACGAGTCAGCGAAGGAGAATGTGTCTAACAGCCCTGTAACTGGTGACGCTAGAGTTCCTTCCTTGTCTGTCTGTGCGTATCATGGGGTAAGAAAGGATGTTATATGATATCAAGTGGAAAACAAAGCAATACTGAGTCTTCAGCTAGGTGCACTCAGATTAAGGTGTATTCTCTATATATGTACATCACCAAAGTGGTCCTGGGTTGTATCATTTTACCTACTGCTTTTATTAACTAACAAATCAGGGGCTGGGAAGGTGGCTTAATGGTAGAGCGCTTGCCTTGCATGCATGAGGCCCTGGGTTCGATTCCTCAGCACCACATAAGCAGAAAAAAAGCCAGAAGTGGCGCTTTGGCTCAAGTGGTGGAGCACTAGCCTTGAGGTGAAGAGCTGAGGGACAGCGCCCAGGCCCAGAGTTCAGGCCCCATGACCAGACCCCCCCACAAAAAAAAAGAATCATGTTTGCCTTGGTTTACCAGAATTTTATGTCCACCTTGTTTCCTAGGTGTTATGAAAGTTAGATTAACAAAGACAGTGTTTGTTGCATGCTGGTGGCTCATACTTGTAATGTTCAGAAGGTCAAGATCTGAGGATCATGGTTCAAAGCCAGCCCAGGCAGGAAAAATCATGAGATTGTTATGTCTAAACCACCAGAAAGCCAGAAATGGAGCTGTGGCTCAAAGTAACCATGCTAGCCTTGTGCAAAAGTGCTCAGAGGCAATGCCCAGGCCCTGAGTTCAAGCCTCACAACCACCACCACCACCAACAACAAAGAAGACAACATCATATGGGCATGGGATCTATTGTTTTCATACAGAGGCTTTTGTAGCCATGTTTTGTCTTGAGTTCAATTTTTTTTTTTGTTGGTTGTGGGGCTTGAACTCTGGGCCTGAGCGTTGTCCCTCAGCTCTTCAGCTCAAGGCTAGCGCTCTGCCACTTGAGCTACAACACCACTTCTGGTTTTCTGGTGGTTAATTGGAGATAAAAGTCTCATGGACTTTCCTGCCCGGGCTTTGAACCACGATCCTCAGATCTCAACCTCCTGAATAGCTACGGTTATAGGCATGAGCCACTATTGCCCAGCCTGAGTTCAATTTTATATTGAGGGATTCTCTATGTTCATGTGTGATCCACCTGCCTTGCAGTTATAACTCATGAGTCCTTCCCTAACAAATATTCACTAATCGCCAACTGTTCCTTACATTCTACCTGTCCTCTTGGTTCCCTTCACATATACAACCAAATACAGAAAGCAGGAAAAGCTCTATTAATTAACATATTCACCAAGCCTTCATCGAGGGCCAATGGGATTTCTGAAGGGAATAGACTGAAGGACAATATTTGAAGAAGCCACCACTGGCTTCCCAGTAGAGCTGCCCCTTCCCTCCCCCTCCCCCTTCCCCCAACAGGACTGGGATCCTCTGTTCACACGGGCCATATTCTTGCCCCAACCCTTCCCCCCCGTCCATGCCGCTCCCCTGTCTGTACCAATCACCAGCGTCTGTGACTCTCACGCTCCCAGTGGGTTATTTTCTTCCTGTCTGTAGTTGCTAGATATGGCCACATTCTAGGATGGTCAACACACTGAATTTTCTAGAGTACAAGAGCTTTGAGCCTGTGGCAACACAGCACACTTCTGCAGATTGTTCACATGGACACCACCTAAGAGTTAACTAGCTGATTTCCAGTGAGGTTTCAGGTCTTTCAAATACACAGAATGCTTTAAAAAAAAAACAAACATGTTGCAATCTCAAGAAAAAAAAAAAAAGTAAAGTTAAATGTCCTTGATAGCCAATGTTGGAAGTGACCTGCTCAGCGAAAAACGTGACGATCTTTCCTGATGTCTGAAACAATTGCAGCCGGGGACCTGTATCTTCTCTTTCTCAATGCAGAAGTTCAACCGCAGTGACTCGGCTCATCGCTCCTGGTCAGGGAAAGAGCTCCTCTGCCCCAGATTTGTATGTTATATTCCTAACCCCAATGTCTGTCTCAGGAAATCGATGTTTTGGGGGTGATTGGATTGAGTCCTGTATACATGGCCTCATAAACTATACAACTATCCAAGGTAATAAAAATGATGCGATTTAAAATAGATGAAAGCTCTTAAAAAGACATGCAAAGTGTCTCTGTCTCTGTCTATCTTTCTGTCTCTCTCTCTCCCCATATACACATCTCTCTCACAGTCTTTCCTATTCTCTCCCTCTCTCTGCCACGTGGAACACCAGAGACCTTGCCCCTCCAATGCACTAGAGCTATTAGAAGTCCTATCTTGGGCTTCGGGCCCCCAAAGCCATGAGAAATAATTTCTGCAAGCCCCTAATCTACAACAACTCATGGACCAAGACACACACTTCCAATATGGAAATGAGTACTCACAGAGAAGACGGTAAGCTTCTGTTTTATTAACCCAATCATCAAATATTTACACCTTCTCTAGACCTCAGGCCTTAGGCCTTCTGCTGCTGGCTCCCAACTTCATGCTGCCTGCCTGGTGCTTCCCGAGCACTGGCCCTGGAAAGAGCTCAGCAGAGATTTCTCTGCCGGTGCAGATGCTGCCTGCCCCGCTCTGTGGTGCCACCCCTCACCTGTGCTGTGCTCCTTCGAGGCTCTCTGAGACATCTCCAAAGGCAGGCCGGCAATACATTAAATAAAATGTGTCAGCTTATCTTAGGAAAGAGTACTGGACGCACACCTCCTGCAAACACAAGCCTGATTCACAGGCTTGACGCTGTCCCTCCCCTGAAAGGTTTGTGTGCTCTAACACACTTCTGAGATGACCAGGCCCAACCTCAATTCCTACACGTCTGGTTCAGCACCGCTTCCCCGCAGTCATCTGCAAATGACAGGAGCACAAAGAACCAGGTAGCCTGTCGCTAGGTGATGGTGGGAAACGGTCAGCCAGTCTGGGCCCTGCCCCAGACCCAGGATCTGGAATGGCCCGGCCCCACCAGCGCCCCCTGGAGGGGTGCAGGGAGCTGGTCAGCCAGCCTGGGCCCTG
>NW_012267319.1:1055617-1064325 GCF_000151885.1 Dipodomys ordii
TTTTCTACCTGCTGGATTTGGCTCCCTGCTGTGTCTGATTGTCTCCTGGGCTGAGGGAGGCTAGGGAACGGGCGAGCGCCGCACTTACCTTTCCTCGGACCCTGTCCGTCTTTTGTGGGACGGACGAAGACCCGACACCCACCTGTAAATCAGCACCAAGCATAAAGAGCTGATGACGGAGGAAATGGATGAGCGGATGAGATGTCAAGTTCTTAGCACTCCAAAAGACTTGATCGTTTATATATTAGTAATATGGACAGAGTTCATACATTGAGCTCACCTTTGCCACCAAGGTCACGAGGTTAAGTAATGAATGCAGGTTTGTGAGGTGTCCCATGAGTAAACCGAATCAGGGACCCAGGTAGCCTCCCATTCGGCTGGGGACAGGAAGGAACAGCACAAGTCTGTGAATGTCTGGGACACATGGATTTCCTCGAGGTAGGATTTTACAGGTGCACACACACCATTCAACCCACAAAATCCAAAGCCTATAGTATGAAGTACCAAAGCACTATGTAATTGCTTTGTGAAATCTGCTCAGAATCAAGGTTCAGCCACATTAGTACTTTTTCATGGTGCCAAAAATATAAATCAAAATGAAAACTTGATCATAGATCCACATAATATCTTATTTAATTATGGAAGATGACATATTAATTTGACTTTCTCATATCAAACCATTATTCTCACCGTGAGTTCGGAAGTCTGGCAAATTTTAAGGCAATTTTTGATCTAATACTGGAAAATGTATCAGCTGGGTAAAAGAGCTGCCAATTAGAAAATATTATTCATTATTGAAGAAAATTACTCTAAGAAACATAGAACATATAAAAAGGAAGGTGGTGGGTGGGTGATCGTTGATTTCATTAGCTCTGATCATTTTTCTGTTTTCAAATCGAGACCACTCTATAAATGACTAAGAAAAGACATGAGCTAGATATCAACGAAGACATAACGTTCAGGGAAAAACGCAGATGCGTCCGTGTAAACCAACACGAATGTGTTCTGACATCACGGGGACATGTCAGGACAGATTCAGTCTGGAGCAATGGCATTTTATGGTAAGTAACAGAAATGTGTGTTTCAAGATCCCGCATGACCTTGACTAGCTCCTTCTGATAGCCTGTATGTGCACATCTCAGCACAACTTCATGGAAGACTCGGGTGCTGACACTGATGACCCATGTCTAAGAGAAGGGTCCCAGGAGAATTAGATAAATGAAGGGCCATCTTCCCGCCAGCCTGGGAAACGTTCCATCAAGGCCTTTACGTCACTGAAAACCCAGCTACTACCCATGAAGCCCAGCCTCACGGGCAAGAGGTCAGTTTCTAGAATTTGGTGGTGGGCTGTCCCTAGACTGGGAGAAAGCAGTCTGTGAACTCTCAGCCATGACTCGAGGGCCCCAGCGCTGACAGCTCTCATGCACAAGAAGAGAGAAGAAGACAGAAACATGGATGCTAGGCCCAGAACCAGGCAGACCAGGTCACCCCCAGGGGCAGGAAGCTCCGCTCCGCCACCCATCCTCCAGATGCCTTTTCCACCTCCTCAGACAGAGGCAATGCCTCAGATGAGGCCCATGAAATGCTACAACCCATCTTGGTGACTTGAGCCCCGAGCTGCCTGTCTGGGTGGATGAGGAGCTCAGGACTAATGCTCAATCCAAGGCTCCCCAGTTCCTCTCCAGCATTCCATGGTACTGTACCTAAAATGGAGTCCGTTTCCCACGTCTGTGCTCCCAGCCCTTACTGAGTAGGCAGCCCTCCTGGTGGGATACGCACCCAGGTCTCATTGCTTCTCTTCCTGCCAGCCAGGAAACGCTAAATCTAGAATTTGTTTCATAGTCTATTTCTGTTCAGCAAAGGCAGCAACTTACAACAACATGGTTCTCTTTACTTGCCTTGAATATTGGTACATGGCCAAGGAAAATACATCCCTGGCTGATTACAGACAGCTCCCTTTCCAGTGAATATCTACACACATTGTGATGCTATTGTACGCTGTAAGCGAAACCCAGAGTTAGGCACAGACCTTCCCAGGCAACTCGTTGTTAAGATAGATAGAAACCGGAGAAAGCCAAGATGGATGGTGGCCATTTTGTTTTGACATTATAGGTCCTGGGTTCATAAACATGAATAAATGTGACTGAGGAAATGAAAGAAAATTTGGGAATGGACAAATGTTTGGGCATCACCAACATTAAATTGAATAGTGTGCTATAATCAGTAAGTGCTTATAAGGAGAGAGGTCTCAATTCCATTCCTAAAGACCAAGCAAAAACAAGAAAAGGTCTACTATAAAGGAAAGCAAACGATTCTAATTTGGATTGATTATGCAGTCCCATCAGCTCCTGGTGGAGGTCTACCCTCCAACCACAGTATACTTGCGGATACAGGACTCCTTTGAAAGTACAGCCTACAAAAAGAATACATAAATGTACTGGGCTCCATGGCTCTACAATTCCCGGAGAGAAAGCGCTCGGGAAGAATATAAATCCACATATATTCATTTGTTTCTGTTTCTTCTAACAGCTTCCGCAGTGACAGACCACTGAGTTCAGATTGGACATTTGGCAGCCCTTCAGCTTTTGCCCAGTAAAATGACACCTTGTTTCCTCTAGATTCATCTGGCCTTTCTTTAAATGGCTTCTAGCTTAATAAAATACGGGGTTTACAACAATGAGGTGGTTTTCTTCTCCTTCTCCCCTACTTCATTTCTCTCTCATCTTAGTTGAGACCCCACAGCTCCAGTGATCCACTGAAGCAGGTGGACAGTAGCTTCTCTCAGGGGTGGAAAGGTGAACAGACAAATTGCTTATGGTTAAGCAGGCCTAGTTACTGAAGCACTGGGGATCCTGGATATGGGAGCCTTCTGTGTAGATTTTTTTTTTTTTTTGCCAATCCTGGAGCTTGAACTCAGGGCCTGAGCACTGTCCCTGAGCTCTTCAGCTCAAGGCTAGCACTCTACTTGAGCCACAGTGCCACTTCTGTCTTTTTCTGTGTATGTGATACTGAGAAATTGAACCCTGGACTTCATGCATGCCAAGCAAGCATTCTAACACTGAGCCACATTCATTCCCATCCCCTTCTGTGTAGAATTAAAACATCTGTGTAGATTTTAACATCTGGGCATGCCTCACTTTTTAAACTCTTCCATGCACATGAGTGATTACTAAAAGTGACTTGACTCCAAAGGCATCCTTAAACACTGGACAGACATGGCCCTCTGCCTTCTGCCAGCTTTCCCCACAGTGACCTGTCTATGTGATGCTGCTGCCCAGCTCCCGTGACCTAATTCTCTGCTTTCCAGAGTCCATTCAGTTCTGCACCCCCACGCCCTTGTGGGACCAGGCGCTTGCTCTGAGAGCTCAGAACGGCGCTTTCTCTCCCCTAGGCTGTCACTCAGCTGTTTATTTCCTTCTCAGAATCGTCTCTTCCTGTACTTATTTTTCTGCCACCTCTGAAAATAACAGCTCATTAGAAAGTGATCCGAGATTGAGTGAGCAATTGAATATAATTACACAAAATTATACAGATCTTAATCCGGGTACTGCTCTCTCATCCGTGAGCTGGAGAAAGTCCTTCCCTGTCCGGTGTGGCTAGGTCACGGACAGCTCTACACGGGAGAGTGCTGGTACTCCTGGCGGCCACGCACCTTCACCTGACTGCTTACTGCTGTAGATGAAGGACTAAGGGCACACCGAGAGCAGATGGCAGAAAGGATGCTCAGAGAATGCACCTCCTAGATGTGCCCTTGGAGGAAGTGGGGAGGGGCACTGAGGCGGGCTGGCTCCTCCCTGAAGGAAAGCCTGTGCAGAGGGGAGGAGAGGTCGTCAATGAGTCTCAGAATGTCACTGCTGTCCTGGGGGTTATTTCAACTTGACACTCGGTGAGGGAGACCCACCATTTCAGTCTGCCCAGGGCTCCTCAGGTCTTGTCACCACTGAGGGACAAGCCATCTAGTTTTTCCTGGGTCCCTGTGAAACCAGGATGGTCAGGTGCCAAAGCCATCTGTGACGGTGAGATCCACTCGCTGTGGGACACATGCAGAGGGGAAGTGATCCAGGATCTGGAGTTCCACCAGATCAAGGATACACTGCTTGAATACCTCTTACCCAACATGTTTGCGTTATGTTTCAGAAATGCTTTATCGTATTATTATTATCCTTCAGAAGTTGAGTGAAGGATCTGACGTACGACAAAACGGTTTATGAATTCAGTGTGTCTTGACCGAGGCCAACCTTTTCAATGATCTTAAGCATCCCTCCTGCCCGCCCCTACACTCATTTCTCTTAATTTTGTGGGATATACATTAAATTCTTGACCACATTCTCCTCACACTTTCCTCTTCATTCCTCTATCCCTCTCCTCTGGGCCTCATCCCCAAATACTTTTCTATTTGTGGATATTTTCTTCGACATACTGAGGTATCCTGGGTTCCGGGGACCAGGTCTGAATACAACTTTAATTTATGTGTCATAGATATCTTCTCCCATAACCACACTATTTCTGATAATTTTATGTGTGACACAAAGTTTCCACTGAAAAGCTGGATTTTAGGACAGTTTGGATTTTAGATGTCTGAATTAAGAGATGCTCAACCTCTACGACCTAAGATATTTTATAGCACGGGTGTTCAATTTTTGAAAACTGAAAATGTCTTAGTAAATGAAGGAAGGCCTCCAGATGATTTTTATTCATACCCTTAAAAACATACCCACAAATACAGGAACGCTGAAAACTAAAGAACCTTCTCTACAAAATATATGTCAGTAGGGACTTAGGGAAAAAGAAATCTGAAACCCCAGTTCAAGGACACAGGACTGTGAGAGACAGTGACTAAAATCCCCGGTCCTGAGCTGTCCTTCCTGAGGGCAACTCCTGCCTCTGCCCTGCTGTTTTTCAGGATTAATTTAATGATGACCACAATAAATGTACTTGGTCAGGTTTCCTAAGTGTGGAAATCACCATAAACCAGACCTCTGGACAGCCTCGGGCCTCGGGCCTCCAGCCTTTCTGTGAGAGGGGCCTTAGCGGTCACCTAGGGCTGTGGGGCACGGCAGGCCATCTGCAAAGGCAAACAGGGCTCCGAAAGCATTACATTTTCTTCTGAGGCACAATCATGAAAATAAGGCTCTGTTTGCCCCTCCAGAGCTCTTCACAGATGCCAGATAATCAAATCTGTGGAGTAAATTCGAGGAAACAGTTCAGATTTTGCACACAAATAGAGGGGAGTGAGGAAACTCTGTATTGTATTCCAGTCTCTCTAGTTCTTGCTGCTTCTGATACTGCATTAATTTCTGACTGATACACACTCCAGCAATATGCAGTAACGTTCACAGGTGTACGTGAGACCTGACCTCCTTAGTAAGGGCTATGAAGCTTAGGATTTCCTCTACTTCTTTTCTTCTTGGCTTGTCACATTAGAATTAATATGTCAATAGTGCAATCAATATATCACAAAGTTAACATTTTAAATTTTATATGTATACAAGTATTATCTATATATTCTTCTACTTCACATGTCTGAAAATAATACATAGAACACATAATTAACAAGGAAATTTACAGTAAGAACGTCCATGTGGCAGCAAGAATCAATTAGTGGGCAAATAGTGCCAATGAGGAGAGCAGGGAGGTAAAACCAAGACAAACCTCCACGGACCTCAGCACGTTTGCCATGGAAACCTGCAGTGCCCTCCAAAGGCACAGAGCAGAAGACTAAGGCGTCAAAACAGACCTCCCCAGGTGTGAGAAGTCAGGGGCAGGGCCAGAGAACAGAGAGAACTCTCCACGGACTCAAAGAGCTCCAGGGTGCCTGCAGAGCAGCACACTGGCCCACAGATCCGAAAGCTGGTGCCCAGCGGAGAAGCACCGAGACGAGGAAGTCTGTTTGGTGCTCAGATGCTGAGCCCTTCTGAAGGCAGCATTTCAGCCCACCTGGTGCTCAACTGAACCCAGCTAGTAAGCCCAGCTCTGCTCCAGGGCCCAGGCCCAGCCCCACACCGGGCTGACACAGGCCCACACCACCAGGAAGGAACATGTCCTCCCCAGAAAGTAAACATTCCTCACCCCAGGGTTAACATGAGGCTTAGTACAAAATAAAAATAGTCACCAAGTCACACAAGATGTGAGAGCGTCAGGGCTGCGGCTGAAGATGACGACAGTCAATGACAGGAAGTCCCGGGCCGTCCCAGCCCTTGGAAGACCTCAGGGGCCTCTCCTAAAGCAAAGCGACTGTGATAAAGGAAAATGCTGTCAGCAGATCAAGGATTACCATCGAGAACGACCAAATGGAAGAAGTGATGCAATTACAGGGTATCAGAGATGTAGGATTCAGCAGAACATCTTGGGAGGAGGGAGGAGACTGCTGAGAGAAGGATCAGGAAAGGCAGAGACTGGTCCATAGACTGCTGATATCGCAGACATCATCAGCTGAGCAGAAAGATCTCAGAGAAGGAAGTGACCCCAGCAAAGAGCAGGACCTGTGGAATCCTGTCAACGAGCAGCTGGCTCCAAAGCATCAACAATCTGAATTCTAATTAGTATCTCCCAATGAGGAAAGCCCACAGGAGGTCACACAGGACCTCACATTCTGTTCTAAACATCAATCCATTCTTTACTCCTACTCTATGTAGTATGTAGATACAAGCCACATCAGCACCAAGGCAGGGAAATGAAAAAATAGATAGAAAAGTATAAAATTGCACAATTGGAATAGTTTCACTTGTTTTGAGTTTAATATGTAGATGAGACAATGATTAAATGTCCAGGAACTCCTCTCTCTGTCTCTCTGATTCTCTGTCTCTCTCTTGCACACATTTAAAAAGTTAATATAATAAAAAATATTCAGTGGTACAAAAGAAGAAAGAAAATGCAAAAGAGTAAACAAAGACCAAGGTAAAAGTCTTAGACGCAATATTATTGATCATTATACCAAAAACAAATGGACTATGCATCATGCACATAAAATAAGATCCAAATGCAAATCTTTTATACCAAATGAACTTAGAACCTAAAGAAGGAAAGGGTTGAAAATGATGCATGAATCACATAGTGGCTGACTGATGGCTGCCCAGATGTGTGACTAGTGTACCTCAGCCCAAGTTTATGCCAGAACTAATACAATTAAGACAAACAGTAAGACATAGAGAGGAGCATTTCATATTAGAAGTCATTTCATCTAGAGTAATTAATCACTCTAAATTTGTATGCAGCTAATAAAAGATTCACAGTTCATCTTTAAAATACATGATGCAAAAATTGAGAGCCCTAAAGGAAGAACTTTTTTTAAGTTTACATTCATCCTGGAGTATTTTTAGCATAGCTCTCCTTATATTTGGTAAAACAGGAAGATCAAGAAGAAGGAGAAATATGCTAAAAAGACTCCAGGATGAATGTAAACTTAAAAAATTAAAATAAATACAACAAAATGAGAGTGTCATAGGACCTACATGGAAATTTATAGCTTTAATTGCCTACCTGGACTGAAACAAACTAAACTGTAATATAAAATAACAATCTAAAAAATCTACGAAAAGAAATAAAAATAAATAGAATAGGATAACATAGACAGTGAAATAATAAAATAAAAATAAAATTTAAAAAAACATTGTGGGAAGTTGACTTTCTGAAAAGATGAGTAAAACTGATTTATCTCTAGCAAAACTGTGTTTAAAAATAGAGAAATTGCAAGTTTCCCATTTCAGGAATAAAAAGGTAAATAAGAGTTTGAATTTCTCCAGATTTTTTGGACATTAAAAAGTTAATCAGACAGTATTATTAACAAGAGCTATGATCGCTTATATGAAACGAACAAATTCTTTGAAAAATGTAATAAAAGATACAAAATCTAAATAAGACATTATGTGTTAGAGAAGTTATCATCTAAATACCTCCCATAAAATAAAAGCTCAAATTAAACAAAGGAAGAAAATAACTGTATCTCAGTTTAAGGAACACATAAGAATTTCTCCATAATTACTTAAAAAATAGCAGAAGACAGAGCACTTCCCTAATGATTTTCTAAAGTTGTAGGTCTTTATTAATAGAACCTCCTACAGATATCACAAAACAATAAATAAACAAATAATATTACTCAATGACCATATGTACAGGAGCCTGTTAAAACATTAGCAATCAAGTGCTATAGGTATTAAAATGATAATGCATCATGACAGGTTGGATTTACCCTATAAAATAAAACTGGTCTAACATCCATTCAATTACTCACCAAAATAATTCATGACACTAACAGAATATAGGGGACAATTCACAAGTTCAAGTTTGACACAAGCTACTCACAAAAGGCACTTGATAACATTTAGGTCCATTCATTATGAACCTGTCCAAAGAAATCCAACCAGAGACACCTATTGAAAATCTATAGATTACAATATGTCTAAAGCTAATGTGTTGAGAACTTTCCCTTTAGTATTAGAAACTTCATTTTTAGACTAACCAGATGTTAATTACATTGTGATGTTGCCATGAAAACAAATAGATCAGCAAACAGAACTGAGACCACCCATAGTTAAGTCTTCCACTCAGCAAGATGCAAAACCAAGAGAATAGGCTTTCCAAGCAAATAATACTGTAGTAATCAAATGGATGTGGACAGAAGGGAACCTTACTGCATTGTTGGTGGGAGTGTAAACTTGTTCAACCACTTTGGAAAGTAGGATGGAGGTTCCTCAAAAGACTCCACATAG
>NW_012267319.1:1064915-1103688 GCF_000151885.1 Dipodomys ordii
GGGGGAGCGGGGAGAATTGGGTGGGAGGGCAGGGGGAGGATGGGAAGGGATGGGAAGGGGAAACAAAGGAGGAGGCTACAATGCTTGATAAGAAATGTAATCATTATCTTGCCCATGTAATTGTAACCCCTCTGTACAGTATGTTCACAATAAAAAAAAGAAATTAAAAAAAACACAAAAAAGAAATCAAATGGAAGGACCTGCAAGTCTTTCTCCCTTCCTATGTAAACATTAACTAGAGGTGGGTCTTAAGACCTAGCTATGAAACTGTTTCCTGAAGATAGCCAGAATATCTTACAGACTTTACCAAAAGGTAAAGATTTTTTTCAGACAGACAAAAAGGGCACAATTTTAAAAATCAGGGTAGGGTTCGGAGAGATGGGGAGAATGTACTCATAAGATGTACTTATAAATTGATATGTTGAATTGAAAACACTCACAAATTGATACATTGAATTGAAATGTTTTATATAGATGGCAAAAATATTTTAAACAAAAAATAAATTACACTTCATCAAAAACATTTTAAATAGCTGATTGCAAGACACTACTAATCATAGGCAGACCATATATTATATCTGACATACGATTCCCATACACAATATACAAGGCACTCTTGAAACTCAGTAATAAGAAGACAACTCAAAGAAAATTAGGGAGACAAGTCCTCATTTCATAGAAGGTACATCATGATCGATGCATATATAAAATAACCAGACCAGTACTAATGGAAGCCACAATAAAACACCATCCCTCACAGACCAGGATGGTTAGAACTAACATCACTGTCAATACTCAAAGTTGGTGAGCAACAAGAACTGTCAGACATTTCTGGCAGACACTAAATGGCATCCTTTTGATGTTTCTTACGAAGTTAAATATGCAATCTCCCTTGTATTTATCCAAGAGAAATGCTAACATATGTTCACAAAAAGACTCCTATAAAAATATTCCTACCAGCCTTTCTCATATTAGTCAAACAGTAGGAACAGCCCAGCAGTCTGTCAACAGGAGAATGGCTTGGGGGATGGGGGGAGATGGCGCGGGTACAAAATATAAAGGAATAAACTTCTGAAGGCAAAAGCAACGTGTGTGAATTACAGCAGAAGTACTACATGGAGAAAAAGCAGCCAGCAGTGTAGATGGCCTGCTTCTCTTCATACAGCATCTGGGAACAGGTAGCACTAGTCCATAGGTGAGATCCAGATGGGGCTGTATCCCAGTAGGTGGAGGGGTGGATGGGTGGACGGGTGGACGGTACACCACCACCTGGTGAGTCACAGCACAAGGGGAGCCTTCTTGGATGACAGCTAAAATAGTCTACGTCCGGTCTTGGAAGGGGTTAACATGGCTTGTGCAAATGATAGGACCTACTAAGCTGGAATCTCATCATTGGCTCCTTTTACTTACAGAAAATGGAACTCAAAAGTCAACTAAGAAAAAAAAACTACTGGTTTGTGATTAGTATAGGAGACCATGGTCGAAGTTAGCACAGAGTGGAAAAATACATTTTCGATGTGTAAAATCATCAATACCTAGTGTTTGGAATATACATAGGACTTCTGAACAGTGGCTAGATGATAGAATAGCTAGCTAGCTAGCTAGCTAGATAGATAGATAGATAGATAGATAGATAGATCGATCCTTCTTCTGTAATTGAGGAAGCAGGGCCTCTGGGACTTCACACAGCATCCCTAAACCTGTGAGGAAGCCAGGTTCCAACCCCAGCTCTGTCTGCTTCCAAATTTCCTGGTGTCAACTCGGCTGGGCCCTTCCCGGATGTTCCCGAGGGCTGTGGGATGGGGTCAGAAGCGCTGAGGACGTCTGGGGTGAGGATTCACGTCATTCTTCTAGACTCTTCTCCAGGTGTGGTTTCTAGTTTCGCCAGTCTAACCTCTGACTCTTTCTTGCCAGGGGGTGGGCACTGTGTGCCCAGGCTTTCCAGGGTCCCCAAGTCTCCCCCAAATGCAACAACAAGGCAGGGAGGTTGATGATGTTTCCTCCCTCCAGTTGTACAACACCATCTTCCTATAAGAAGAACTCACGCCTTCCACTTCCCCTTTAAGAATAAACAAGCAACTCAATCAAATACATTTGCACTTCCTGATCCAGGGACCCTGCGAAATGAAATTTATTTGATCTGTTCTTATTTCTAATTCCCTGTGCCCATATGCTGGTAAGATTAGCACACGGGAGTGAACTGGGGCCGAGTCACAAGGTAAATACTTTAGAGAAAGGCCATTCTGTGGTTTAGGATGAGGATTCTGAAGCCCAGTATTAGCAGTACCAGATTAAGCCCCACTGTAGCCTGGCTACAGACGCAGCAGTAGAGAAGTGCGATAAAGCTCCGCAGAAGACAAATCCCCAATCCCGTCCTTCTGCTCTGTGGCTGATTCCATGTGACCATCCACAGCTTTATGTCAGATACCAGCCAGCTGATAGCAGTAAGCTTGTCCTCATGACTGTTTACACAAGGAGACTATTATTATTATCATTATTATTAAGTGGAATCATAAACACCTATAACAAATGTTCTTCCACTGTGATTTTAGTTCGTAGTTTTCTGTTAGTGTCAAAATGGAGGTGGGAAGGGAGGGGGAAAACAATGGTAGGCGCTTCAAAAGCAGATTCAGAAATCACAAAAAACAGTCCTAGCCAGATGGAGCAAAAATATACTATTTCTCGGCTATGTGCGATAAACAGTCATGTGGTAAACATGCACACCGCATGACAGTCTCCAGAGAGTGCTTTCTAAAACTGGACCCTTAAGCTTGGGAGAAGAAAGCTAGCAATGCGGAGAAACACATCTGGTCACTCCTGAGAAGTATTTCAGTGATCCCCAGTCACCAGGACTGGGTCAGTATACCAGGCCCATGAAGACAAGAGCCAGGGAAAATGAACTTCACTTAGATAGCATGCACCCTAGCTCATAAATACTTACAAGAAGGTGAAATTCTATCCTGAATAGTCTCCCAAGAAGAAGCAATTGTCCACGTCTAAGACAGAGCACACCATACTTGGGAGCCCAGGAGAGCAGAATGGAGCGCCTGGTCCACCGGAAGTGAGTGTGCGTGCCATCAACGAGCAATGAGCTCCTCTTCACGTGTCATACAGACAGAGTATAAAGAATGGCGGGAGAATTGAACGAAGCAGCAAGATTTTAGAAAGCAACAGGAAAGATGGAAGTGGAGCTATTTGCCTGTATTAATAGGGGCTAGGCATGGTGGTACGTGACTGTAATCCTAGCTAGTCAGGAGGCAGACGGAGGAAGACCATGGTCTGGGGCCAGCTTGGGCAAAAGTGTAAGGCCTTATCTAAAAAAATAAATACATAAAAGAAAAACCATTAATGGTCCAGCTCAAATATCAGAGTGTTTGTCTAGCAAGGTCAAGACTCTTGAGTTCTATCCTTAAAACCACCAAACACCAACAAATAATAAAAATAACGAAGTCAAAGTGTTGCAGATTCTATGAAGAAAGCACATTCCAGAATTCAGTAAGTTCAGAATGTTCTCATAAAAGGACATCTATAAAATCAGTACTGAGGTTTCCAAGAGGACTGCTGTATACATGGAAACTAAAAAAAATGTAAAATCCACAGCACACCACAGCCCGTCTGCAATACAGAAACACAGAAGGGCACATGGGGCAAGGTCACGTGACACTGTTCAAAGCACGAGCCAAGTCCCAGCACCGATCAGCCTGACCATGCGGGGCTGGGCTTGATTTCTATTGATTTCCTGTCTGTCCAGCCAACTTGTGGGGAGTCACATTTGCAGCAGATCAACTCTGAGAACAAAGGCCTTGGAAGAACCCCCAGACACGTGTGCCTCTGAGCAAGGAGGTGGGCTGGGAGCCCCTCCTCGCGCAAAACTTCAGTGAGATGAACACGTGAACTGGAAGACTTCTGAGGAGCCATGAGAACATACATGAACAGTGAAGCCGCTGCTTTGCAGGGCTGACGTGATGAGAGCGTTCTGGTCCTGCTACCTCACAGCATGCTTCCTGTCGTAGATGGCAGCTAAGTCCCCAAAACGTGGTCCTACTCTTCCCCCTCTGGACATTGCTATGGAACCCATGAACATATCAGCCCTCTAACACAGAAAACATTCACAGGCTGTGTTGTGTTGGCATTGGTGTTTGAATTCAGGGTGTCACACTTGCCAGGCAGACGCCCCACCACTGAACTCATGCCTCCAGCCCCTCTTGTTTTCATTTTTCAGATAGGGCCGCATGCTTTTGACCTTGAACATCAACCTTCAGAATGGCTGAATCCATCGACAGAACAGCTGGCATGGCAGGTACCTACTACTGCACCCACCTCACTTTTTCCCCGAGTTAGCCTCGAATTATGATCTTGCTGTCACTTGGATTTTCCCAAGTAGCTGGAATTACAGGTATTTACTACCATGCCAGGCTTCATACCACTGTTGAAGGAAAATCACCAACATAAATAGAATCTCTGGCAGTATCAATTCCTTCTGACCCCACCCCACCTTCCTGGAAAGGTCTAGCAAGGGCCAGGTGGCTGGAGATGGCAGCCATGCTTGTACCAGGGACCCAAGGAGGCAAACGGTGGTCACCCAGTTTGTGGGTTCAGGTGCAAAGTGCAATGATAAGCACCACAGACTTTAACCACTGGGCTTCATTTCAAGCTTGAATTTAAGAGAGAGAGAGAGAGACAGAGACAGAGACAGAGAGAGACAGAGAGAGAGACAGAGAGAGAGAGAGCTAAGCCACAAAAAATGAGGGATGCTTACGTGCATGCAATCTGAAAAGGCTGCATGTTGAACTGCTCTGGCCACGTGGGAAGAGGAAGAACTGTGAAGACACGGCAAGGGTCAGGGCGACAGGGTGGGCTGAGGGGACAGAGCACAGAGCTCTGTTTGGAAAGTGAGTCGGTCTGTTTCCATCACTATAACAAAGCACTTGAAACTGGATAAAGTACGGAGCAGAGTCGGTCTCCCTGTTTTGGAGGCTGGGAGTCTAAAAAGCCTGGCACCAGCTCTGGGGAGAGTCTCAGGGCAGGGGACATCACAGGGCAAGATGAGTAACCAGGGTGCACACTCTGATTCTTTTATAACAAGGTGCCCTCGTGGGAACTAACCCAGGATGGCACAAAATCTACCTAAATCCCTTCCCAGGGCAGAATCCCCCAGGACCTCCCACCTTCCCCCCAGGCCTTAGCTCTTAGGTAGCGATGCTGTCACACTGAGAGCCAAGCCGCCCACTTGCAAAGTCTCGAGGGATTCCCCCCCCACTGGCCTCTGACCCACTACAGACTGCAAGCTGCATGATACGACACTGGTGGACACATGCCACACACACATCATAGAGCCACACAACGCACAGCACACCATGGACCCGAAGGGGTGCTACGGAGGCTGGTGACTGCTGCTGGCCAATGTTTGGTTCCTGGGTTGCCTCGAACCTGGTACACTGGGGGGAGATGTTGGTAGTCAGAGGAAGGAAAGGATCTCTGCACCGTCTAATGGATTTGTGGACACTCCAACTCTGTGGGAAGTAAGTAAGCCTACCCAAAGCAATGACAAAACAAAGAATGAAAATGTGTTTAACTCAGTAGACTCAAAGATTTCTTTGTGTTTTGAAAACGAGACCAAACTGCACTAAGGAACAAGGCACGGGAACTCACAGAGCGACCAAGCATGGGATGACGTCTCTAGAGGAGACAGCCAGGGAGAACACTTCCATTTCTATAAGAGAGAAACTATTATCTGATCCTGGCTCCTAACAGGAACACTGGAAACATCTATAAGAACATGTGGCCGGGTGCCAGTAGCTCACATCTGTCATCCTAGCTACTCAGGAGGCTGAGATCTGAAGGTTGAGGTTCAAAGCCAGCCTGGGCAGGAAAGTCTATGAGACTCTTATCTCCAATAAACCACCAGAAAATTGGAAGTGGTGCTGTGGCTCAAGTGGTAGAGTGCTTGCCTTGAGCTCGCCTTGAAGAGTGTAGGGACAGCACCCAGGCCCAGAGTTCAAGTCCCAAGACTGCTTTTTTGCTGTATTGGGGTGAGCTGCTGGGTGGGCTTGCTCCACTGAGGCGCAGGTGACCCTGGTGTCAAGGCTGCAGGTCCTCAGGAGTGGGCGCCTGAGGATACCTAGATGACATGGTTGTTCCATTCTGTGCACTGATCAGAGGAAGGGCACCTTGGAGTTCACGGCAAACGTGAAGCTGGAGAGCTTCCAGAGTGACACTGGCTGCCCTGAGCCTCCATCTCCGAGAGGGCTGGAGGCGAGGGAGTCATCAGGGAGGCGCCAGGAAGGACACAGACCTAAACAGGGAGGACTTCAGAATGGAAGCATGGCATCAGAGGATGTCCACGGCGTGTGGAGAGTGACGGAGGAGGGGCTTGTGATGTGTCCACGGCTTTCATTCCAATCCCTGTTCTCACAAAACCTTCTCAATAAGACACAGGGGACACCACGAGGAGCTTTCCCAGGTCTCGGGACCCCAGGTCCTGCCATCCAAGGGAAGGGTAGGGGTAGGATCTGGGCAGCTAGAACTGCCCGTTCTCCATCTCAGGGAAGCCGGTCATCTGCAAGTGCAGGAATGCAGAGCTGTGAAGGGGAGTAGAGCCAGGCACATTCTATTACACGTTAACAGAAACGCTCGGAAGGACAAAGATGCCCAAAATAACAAGTAGTACCAAGTGTGTGAGCCTTTGTTCTTGTTGTGTTAAGTGCTTCAATATGATAGCGAGCCACACTGACAATTTCAGAGATGATTTATTTCCCCTTGTTTCAGGCCAAAGGGAAAATAATTCCACACGCTTCTCGGCAGTAGGGACTGATGAAATGAGAAGGCGGGTTGATTGCCCAGTGACCCGGACACAGAGCTGATTGAGAATGACAGTACTGCATCCATGGAGGGAGCGTTGGAAGACACCCACCACAAGAGCCATGGCAGCCTCACACTGCAGTAACTGCACGAGAATCACGTGGTAAATCAAAATACACTTGTCCTATATGAGCCTCCATCCTGGAGCCACAAAATGGTTCTCAAAGCGGCCTCCTCCGTAGACACTGAACTGTCGGCAGCCTCGCTGGCTCTCTGGGCGAGTTATAACCTAAATCACTGTATATGTCGGTAACCTAGCAACCAAGCATCAGCCAATCACAACAGCGGACCCCTCAGCCATTTCCCCAGGCCAAAGACTGACAAATTCTGCTTGAATATGGCAGCGATGAGGACATCCATGCTCTCCCTTGAGATGACCAAAGGTTTCTGAAGATGATCTTGAGAAGGGGGGAAAGGATGGAGCGAAGCTCATGCGCAGAGCTTACCATGTCCGAGAAACCCACTGAACACCGACCTGCCTGTTGATACATAATATGCAACCTTAACCATCCGACCTCACATCAGCTTACCTCACAACTATCACAAACTTGCAAAATTGTACTGAACCCCAAAACATCGTGAAGACAACGTTGTCAATAGCAACAGCATCCCATGGTATCTGACCAGGGAAACACATGAATCCCACTGCAGAAGTATGAAAGGGAGCAGGTGGGTGATTCACAAAGACCTTTTCTACAATGAAAGAGTATAGCTGAAAAAAACTGAATGCAATTTTTATAATTGTACAGGTGATGTACAGAGAGGTTACAGTTATGTAAGTCAGATTAAGAGTCCATTTCTTTTCTAACATTGTCGCCCCTTCCCTCACTCCTGCCCAGTTTTGCTTTCCCATCCACACCCACAAGTTGTATCGTTCATTTCAATATAGTGTCTAGTGAGTTCTACTGTGGCATTTTTCACCCTTTGTCCCTCCATTTCTGTGTCCTCCTTATCCCCCCAAAGACAGAAAATGAACAAACAAGACAAAAGGAAAGGAAAGCAAAAACTGCAACAAAGGAAAAAAATGATTGTTTCTATTTCCCTAAAGTTCATTTTGACAAAAGTTATTTTATATAATCATATGCACATAGCTATTGAGCCTTTGTGTTCCTCTCCTAAGAATATCCTTCATGGACTCACTCTGTGTAAATGTCTAGAGACCTGTATAATTAATCATGCCCCAGTGTATTTTTTTAACCATCTAGTGTATTTACTTGTACATTGATAGACATATTCTAGTTACCACAAACCAGGGGAAAACATGCAATCTATGTTTGTTTGGGTCTGGCTTACTTGATTTAATATGATTTTTTTCCAAATCTTTCCATTTTCTTACGAATGGGACAATATCATTCTTCCTTTTTTCCTTTTATGTATGTTTTTATTGTAAAAATACTGTACATAGGAATTACAGTTACATGAGTAAGATAATGAGCACATTATCTTTCCTATTGAGCATTGTTACCCACTCCTTTGTGTTTCCCCCTACCATATCTTCCCTCTCTACCTCCCAAACTCCTCCCGCCCAACCAAGTTGTAAAGTTCAACATAGTGTCTTGTACATCTCATTGTTACAATGGGTCAACGCATTAAGGATACAATGGGTATCCTTATGTCAGCATTTTGTTATTTTCCTTCCCCTCCCCAAATTAGAAAAATGTATGTACAAGATGCAGGGCACCAGAATTAAATACAGTGAAAACAAGGGTTATAACGTGGGGAGAAGAACATACAAAAGAAACAAAAAAAATCACATGGTACATTATAAATATGATAAAAAACAATAGCAAGCAAGAAAAAGAAACACTTGTGACCCTACCTTGGGATTCATTTCGCTTAACATCATCTTATATGGGCATATGGGCTTAGCTTTTGATCTTTTCTGCTTGTCCTAGACATATACTAGTTATTGCAAATAAGGGAAGCCATGGGATCTATGTTTCTTTGGGCGTGGCTTACTTTACTTAATATAACTTTTTCCAAGTCTTTCTATTTCCTAACAAATGGGGCAATGACATTCTTTCTGATGGAGGCATAGAATTCCATTGTGTGTATGTGTGTATGTGTGTGTGTGTGTGTGTGTGTGTGTGTGTGTGTGTCCCATTTTATTGATCCATTAATCTACTGAGGGGCATCTGGGTTGGTTCCATATCTTATCTATGGTAAATAATGCTGTGATAAACATTGTTGTGCTGGTAGCTTTAATATAGCCTGGATGAGTAAAGGACACAGCTAACAAAATAAATAGAAAACATGCAGAATGGGAGAAGAGTTTTACTAGCTATGCATCAGACAAGGTCCTCATATCTAAAATATACTTAAAGCTCAAAAAATTAACCCCCCCAATAAGCCCTCAAAGAAACAACCACCCAATTAATAAAGAGAGACTTCTCAGAAGAAGTAAAAAATGGTCAATACATACATAAAGAAATGTTCAACATCTCTGGCCATAGAAGAAATGCAAATCAAAACAGCATTGAGATTCCACATCACCCCAGTTAGAGTGGCCATTATTAAAATATTTTTAATGTAGACTAGACACAGTGACTCATGCCTATAATCTCAGCTACTCAAGAGGCAGAGATCAGGGAGATGGGATTTGAGGCCAGCCTGGGCATGAAGTAAGTAGGACCTCATCTCAATCAATAAGTCAGGCATGGTGGGGCATGCTTGTAGCATCAACTACACAGGAGTCTGGGTCTTTGAGACCCAACCTGAAAAAATAAGATGAAAAAAGATGGGAGATGTGGTTCAAGTGACAGAGTACCTGTCTAGCAAACAGAAGGCCCTAAGTTCAAAGCCCAGTAACTCCACCACAGCAGTACAGAGACACGAAGGCTTAGAGAGCAATAACAATACCTGTAGTGATCTCACTCATTGGAGAAGATATGAAAAAGACCACAAATTGCAGCCACTTAGCTGGAAATTGCTTCAAAATCATCTTTGTATCTACTTATATATCTGATGAGAAAACTAGGCCCCCATCTAGGCCTAAACCATACAATTTCTGTAACAAAATCTGGGTTATAATTTATGGAGCCACATTTTCCCATTCAGATGCTAAAATGCACACTAATTTTTGAATGAAGCATTTGCATTTATAGGCTAATTGCAACATGCATTCATGTTGGGAAATGCTTTCAATGTTTATTGAGTTTTAGACAATATTTTATTAACATTACTCAGTCAATTAAAGAAAAGAGACGGGTTGTAGCCCATAGCAGACTACCATTATGGAGAGTGACAAGGCAGTATTTATCTCAAAAAATTTAATTTATCATTGGACAAATCCTTCTCAAAGTCTCATGAAGCCTCCAAATAATAATACCTCTACCTGATGTCACTGAAGTATTATTAGAAGAACCATCAGCTAAATACCCCCCAAATTTCAAGTTTCTGATATTGAGTTATAGCCCAGTTACACTGGAATATTTTGTAAAATAAATGAATACATAAATAACTGTGCTCCCATTTATAACCCAGAGTGCCCTTCTGGTGCATTTGCTAAGACTTGGGGCTTGAGGTGGGGTTGAACGTGAAAATCTACTTGCATTTGCTTTGGGAGGCCCTTGTCACCTTCTTTTGGCATTTCAGGTGTCTCTGTGGGTGTGGTATGATCACAAAGCCCAAAGCTCTCAGGGAGCCCTGGTTTTAGTCCCTGCCGACAGCTAATCATCTAACTCTCCTCTACAAAGAGCTATACCTTCCAAATCACTGTCTGAATGTCCGTGACTTCATACAGTCCATTTCTACTCCTCTGGATGCCTGGGTGTCCAGGTGAGCAGAGGCTTACAAAAAAACTGATATAGTTTGAGACTCTAAGATTCTGAGCAGTGTGCTTAGAATTCAGTGACAAGAAGGCCGGGTAGAAGTCTTACCCTCCACTTGCTGCTGCCTGCTAAGCAGAGGCTCCATGGACAGCCGACTCACAAAGCCTCTGGCCAAGAGGCACATAGTGATCCTGATGTGCATGATTCAGGTCGACATCCTGGGACCTGGGAGCACTGTGCCCCTGCAGGGAGAGGCGGCCTCTTCCTGCCTGCCTCCCACGTCTATGCTGGTGATGGTATGAGCAACCTGATCAATAGATTGCACAATATAAACATCATGAATATAAATATTAACGTCAACACTCAATATAAAATCTTTAAGCTGGAAAAAAATAATCCTGTCAATTAATCCCAAACACGAGCCAATGTAACTGTTTGACAAGTCCAAGTTCGGAAAAGACACACGTTAATTCCTAACTTTCCAGCCACTGCAGCGAAGCGGTGAACCAAACAACCTTCGCTTAGGGGAACCAAACAACCTCAGTCCCTGTACCCAGCAAAGGAGAATTTGGGCAAGGTGCAAACATAAGCAAAAGTGATCAGAAAGTTTATGAGCATGGATGTGCCTGAACCCATCGTCACCATCTTGACCAGTCTTCTGCCATCTTAGGACAAAGCTGGGCTGGGGGTTAAAGAGTTAACGTGGATGGTTCTTGTAAGGTTGTGACTCCAAAGATGGACGGTGCTATCCTAATCCCCTCATTCTTCTCTCTTCCTTACGTTCTCTCTCCTTTGTACTCCCCTGCGTCCCATTTTTTTTGGTCATTGTGGGGCTTGAACTCTGGGCCTGGGTGCCACAGCACCACTTCCAGTTTTCCAGTGGTTTATTGGAGATAAGAGACTCACAGAGTTTCTTGCTGGCTTTGAACCATGATCCTCAGATCTCAGCCGTCTGAGTAGTTAGGATGACAGGCGTGAGCCACCGGCGCCCGGCCTGAGCCCCATTTTGTCTTCAGACATGTTTTGTTTAGCACTGTACCCCATTGTCTGCTAGCTGTATGGGGCCCACTTTCCTGACTAGCTGTTTGTCTAAAACCCATATTACCAGAGTGGTTAAAACTGTCTGGAGCATTTGTGGACACCACAAATGTCAGCTGACGATGAGAAGAAAATGCAGAAATTGTCATCTCAGATCAATAGACTCCCTGGTTAACATCCTGGCAACTGCACCTTGGCAAAGTGATGGATAAAAATGATTATTTCCAAAGCCATAAACACTGATCATTAATAATGTAGTTACAGCAGAAGAATCTCATGAAGATTCTAGCTTCTCATTCTCCCGTGACATGGATACAAGAAAATAACTAGGATATTTTTTTCTGTGTACATTAAATGTGTGCCATTCTACATGTGGAAGACAGTTTAACAACACAACTGAATGAGAACAAAGGCAATTATGCTGACCAAGGGGTAAGAAAGAAATCCTACACATAGAAAAGAAGTGGAGTCTTGTATTAAAGAAAAATAAACCGTAATTAATTGTCCTTGTCTTGTATTCTTATTTTCAAGAGCTAGACAGTCTAACAATAATTGGGGAATCAAGACTGTATTTATATGGCAAAAAGAAGATGGGGGAGGGGATATTTTATTTCATGTGTCATGTCATAGCCTTGAGAGGACTTTCCTCTCTGCTTTTCTGCCTCATTTTTCAAAGACTGTGAAAGGAACTATTACTCAGGACAAGAATTGCAATCTATCAACAAGTCACTTTTTCTGTAGAAATAATCAATGAAGAAACAGCAAGGTGTCCAGTAGCTCTCATTTCCAAAATACAATTTCTAGACTTGGGCAGCCAATACAAGCAATTAATGGGTAATTCATGCTTTCTCCCCAAGAAAATGAAGAAAAAAATAAATCACTGCCTCCTAATAATTCAAGGTACTGTGGCTAAGGAGGGGAGGGACACAAGCTGTGTTGGAGGAGGAACTTCCAATCTCCCATCTGTCCTCAATACACAACAGTGCTCCTTGCCCGGCTTCTAAACCCAGCCCTTTGGAAAGCAGAAGCTGCAGGTGTCCTTCCATTTTCTCCTAACTTATACCTAAATGGTATATGCTGGGGAGGTCTCCAGCAGTGTAAACGCCTACAACAACCACCTTGCAGTTTGACAAAATGGATACCAGAACGCCGGAACTTGTGATGTCAAAGGGGAAGGTCAAGGGGAGGAGGAGAGAAAAGGGTAGAAAATGCGATCATAACATTCAAGGCACATATGTGTCAATGGAACTAGGCAAATGGAGGGGATGGCTGGGGTTGGGAGAGACGGGGTGAGGGAATGATGTAAGGGGGACACTGATCAGGAAGTATTGTTCTCAAAACGGATACGCTGACTGGACACAGTAACACTGTTCAACTACTTAGAGATTGAACTCTACTGAGATGATTTTTAAGGAAAGTATTGTATCTCATCCGTGATTGAAGGCCTGGAAGCCATGTCAAGTTTCATAGCTGAAAATAACTCATGGAAAAAAATGCAATAGCTCCAATGTGCTCCTTCGTGTGAACATGTCATGGATTTACCCAGTTGTTCACGCCCTGGGTATCCCTGGCCCAGTCACAGAGTAACAAGCTTGTCCACGCAAAGCCACCTCTAAAGGGAACTCAAAAGCAAGCCCTTCCACACTTGTCTGTGCCTCCAAAATGAAATTTCATCAATCCATGTGCAATCAAGATTCTGGCTTTCTAAAAATACTTCCTGCTAATTAGTTTATTTTTTCTGATCCAATTAATTAATCACGTTTTCAGGAACCACAAACTTATAGCACGATGCTCAGTTCGTAAGTGGGAGCTGCTTGGGCTGTGTGGAGGTGGCGGGTTTATCATGGGTGTGACAGCGTAAGGAGCTAATGGAAATAATCTACGTTCTAGGATGACCTTGGACAGCTGACATCTTGTCCGACATCTTGAGAAAATGTCACCTTTAAACAAATGAAATGTGCATATTGAATTTCAGAACTGGGAAGCTAAGCATAGCATGGAGTTCTGTAACAGAAAGGTTCAATGAGAGTTAGCAAAAGTTGTCGGTGTATGAGTTTATATTTTACATTAACAGACTATTCTTTAGAACCGTCCTAGATTGACAGAAAAAAATGCATAGATCATCTACGCATAACAATTGCGTAGATCAGTTCCTCTCCATGATGCACTCCATTGTTAAGATTTTTACATCAATGTCATGATATTCATAACACGTGAAAAGACTCTATTGATGCTTTCCTATTCATGAATTCCCTCTTTTCACTCAGCTTCTCTCCAGACTGTGTGGTAGATGGAGCTTGGCCAGTGTGTAATGTCACGCATTGACTATCACAGTGTCCAGTGGAAATACCATCTACTTTTACCCCCTGTCCCTTACCCCCAAGCCCCAGCAACCACCAGCCCCTGCCCTTGCTCCATCCTCATCTCTCTTCCAGAATGCCACTTGGAATGAGTCGATCGCTTCAGCCTGGCCTTCTTCATTCATCAATGGGCAGCTAAGTTTCCTCCATGTCCTTTAGCAGTTGGATGGCTCCTTCCTTTCTCTTGCTGGCATAATCTGTTGTGTGGACATGGTTTGCTTGGCCATTCAACCATGGGAGGGCATCTTGGTTGGTTCAAGCTTGAGGCAATTATGAATTAAGGTTTTCTACAGGTGAAGGAAGGAGGCTGAGTCTAAGTAGCTTCTTATGGACATCCTGGTACCTCTTGCAGGGGAGATCCGGTCTGGCCATGGCCATCGTGGCCACGTAGTGGATGGTAGGGTCTGGCATCTTGTCTTCATGGTAGAGGAAGGTGAAGCTCCTCCCCCAGGTGATGGGCATGCCTGAATCCCTGGAGGCAGGGGTGGATGCCTGGATACTAGGTTATTAAATCTGCCCGTCTCTGCCTGAAACTGGGGGTTTCCTGTGACCCCGCCCCCTGACCTGGCTGTTCCGCAGTCGCCATGGTGTCCCAGCGCAGCTCTCCATCGGAGCTGAATTGGTTTGTTGGTATTGTTTTTGCTCCTTCTTTCCTCTCCAGCCTTCCGGGCTCAGTTTCCTAACAGTGTGAAGTGTATTTGCTGACTGCTGGTCTTCGAGACGGGAGTCCACCATGCAGTTGCCAGCCTTATAATAAAGTCTCCAAGATTTGACCTCTCAAAATGTGGCTTCCCCATTTTCTCACCTTAGAACATGAGTTCATACCGTTTTGATATGAACTTGAGTTTTCAGCTCATTTGAGGCAATGCCTTGCACTTCAGGCACACGGTCACACGTTAAGAGTACAGCTGGGTAAGAAATGGCAAGTCTTCCGTTTGCCGTTGCCTGACAATGAAAGAGCCGTCCCCCTCCCTTGCTTCTCACCAGCTCCAACAGCACCTGGGACCACGGTTACTTTAGATTATCGCCATTTCGAATGGTGCAGAGCGGTCCTCATTCTGGTTTTAGTTCACATTTCCCAATGACAAATGGCATGTCATTTTATAGGTTTATTTGCCAACTCTATGCTCTCTTTAGTAAAGTGTTATTTGAATCTTTTAACTAGGATCATTTATTTTCCTATTACTGAGTTTTAAGTGCTCCTGATACTTTTTTTTTCTGTACAAATCTTTTCTGGATATGCTTTTACAAAGATCTTTTTCCAATGGGTGACTCAGATCTAAGTCCTTTGTAGGAGAGAAGTCTTTTAATGTTAATGATGCCCAACTGTATCTGTTTGGGCTGCTATAAAACATACCATACTTTGAGTGGCTTAAAAACAACAGATCCAGGCACCAGTGGCTCATGTCTGTAAGCCTAGCTACTCAGAAGGCTGAAATCTGAGAATCGTGGTTCAAAGCCAGCCTGGGCAGGAAAGCCCATGAGACTCTTATCTCCAATTAACCACCAGAAAATCAGAAGTGGAGCTGTGGCTCAAGTGGTAGAGTGTTCACCTTGAGCTGAAGAACTCAGGGACAGTGCCCAGGCCCAGAGTTCAAGACCCACAAAAAAACAAAAAACAAAAAAAGCCCTAGAATTTTATTTTTCACATTGCTGGTAGGGAGGGAAGTAAAATATCAAGGCCCCAGTAGATTCAGGGTCTGCTGAGTCCTGATTTCTGCTTCCTGGTTCTTGCCAAGTCTCTAAGTGATGGAGGGGATGAGGTATTTCCTGGGGCAGACAGGTATGCGTTGCTGTGGAGGTGCTTGGTGGGTAACTTCCTGGGCAGCTCAGAGCTCTGATGTAATGTGTCCTTCAGTCTCTAGGGACTTGACATCTTCCTGTTCTGTATCCAACCTCACCCCTTGGACACTTTCTTTCTCTGACAATACTAATCACTCCCACGTTTGCATTCTTAAGTAGCTTTTTATTTATGTATTTTTATCTTTGTTTTTATTGTTGGTCTTAGAGCTTGAACTCAGGGCCTGGGCACTGTCCCCTAAGTTTTTTCGCTAAAGGTTAGTGCTCTACCACTTTGAGCCTCAGTTCCATTTCCAGTTTTTGAGTCATTAGTTATAGATAAGAGTCTCATGGGGACTTTTCTGCCTGGGCTGGCTTCAAACCACGATGCTTAGCTCTCAGCCTCCTGAGTAGTTAGGATTACAGGTATGAGCACCAGCACCTAGCATTTAAGTAGCTTTTAAAAATCAACTAAGTTCATAATTTTTCCCCCACAGAGCACAATTATATTTTACTTAATCAGCAAGGAACTAATGAAAACAATCACAATCTTGCTTGTGCCCGTGAAATCACAGCAAGATAAATGGCTCCAATCAGCCACAGGCAGTCTGTGAAGAACATAGCATCAAAAAGAAATGAGTATCGAGCTATTGCAACCCATCTGCCCTGTCCTTCGCAGGCCCTTTAATTCAGTATTATTTTGGCACAAAGTCCATCTCTCCAGGGCTTTCACACAGGAAGTCTCTCTGGAGAGAAATGAAAATCGCCGGTGGTGGTAGTCTCCTCACCCTGTCCCGTCTTGCGTGGTTTGTGCCGCTCTCCTGGTCAGCACGCTGGCGGGACTGTGGTCACCGTGTCGGGGCTGTGGCTGGGCCAGCGGGGAAGGAGGAGCCTGGGGAAGACTCAGTCCCCTGCTCACTGTGGCCTTCACTGGTGTGCATTTCCCTCGCTCTTCCCAAAGACCGGCCACCACTTCTGCGAGAGCCCACGTGCGGTAGGAAGAGACTCGGATGGATTCCCCCCCACACACTGGTAGCAAGAACAGAACTATCCAGAAGCCTCCCACTGACGTCATTTTTCACTGGAATCCTTCCCAACTTCAGATCCAGATGATGAAGACAAAGAGCATGCGGTACACCTGACTGCGCTCGCAGTGTGCAGGGCTGGCTGTGTCCTCTGCGGCCCTGTAGCTCACCACCAGCTCCACATCACAAGAGGCTGCCACACTCCAGCTCGGGAAGAGATCAAAACTCCACGGACAGCGTGGATTACCTCGATGCCTCCTGCTGTCACAAACTCCAGCTGGCCAGTTGCTATGGCTGTAATTCTCACATCTGCCGTTCTGCTACAGAGCACACAAAGATCAGGAGGACCGTGACTCCATCTTAACCAGTAGCTGGTGTGTAGTGAGCTACACCCGAGGCTGATATCTGGGGGATACCAGAATAAAAGTCCGGAAGACCCCCATCTCCACAGAAAAGTCAACCCAGCTACGTCAGACCATCATCATGGAGGAGGTCGATCTGATAAAAAACCAAGACCTTATCTCCAACACACCCAGAGCAAAAAGTGCTAGAGGTGGGCTCCAGTGGTAAAGCACAATCCTATAAGAATAAAGCCCCAAGTTCCAACCCCAGTACCGCCCAAACAAATCACAAGCGGAGCTGTCTTAACTCAGGGGACGCCTGTGCTTCTTGTGGTTGCAAGGCTGACACGCCAGAGAAGTATTTTCATTTGAAGTTAATTTTAAAGACTGGCCATTTAAAGACTGGCTTTAAACTGAGCAGAACACCAAACTGTTCTACCACTAAATGCAATGATTAATGTCAGGAAGAAATAAAGCCTACTGAACTAAGAAGGGGCTGAGTTGGTGCACACACCGGGCCTCATGGCATATTTGAGCATCTCCCTAAGAATCGGCCGTTGGATGTCCAGATGAGCTCTGACGATGCAGGTTAAGTGAACCGGCACAGGAGGGGGTGGGCAGCAGCGCCCTGGGCCCTGGCTGCCTGCACTGCCATCTACTCAGTTCTCCTGGGAGGTGATCTCACATCTGATCAGAGCCCAGGCTTCCACACGGCCCTCTCGATTCTCCCAGGGGAGGGTTTAGTGGAGCACAATAGAGGGTACACGGATGTCTTCCCATCCCTATAATCCTGGAGCTTGTAGAGGAAGGGCAGAGGGGAAGGGACTTCAAGGTCAGCTGGAGTCACTTAATGAGGACCTCTCAAAAAAACCAAGGGCGGGGGAGTAGCTTGGTGAAGAGTGAGAACCAGGGTTTGATCCCCAATCCAAAGGAGAAACAAAGGAAGCAAAACACACAATTATTTTAAGTGAATGAGGTCTAAAAATACGAGGTCACGACTCTCCTTATGATGTAAGGTTATTAAGCTCTGGGAGCTGTCCATGGTCCCTATCCAATTGTTACCCCATTTTCTATTTAAATAGTTCAAATAGAATGAAATGACTTCCTGAATTTTTCTTAGATCAGTGAGTCTAGAAAGAGTTAAAATATGCACATCGCATGGAATTTTCAATGCCGGAAGAGGCACTTAGACAAAACTGTTGTCATAAAATTTATACTGAAGCGAGATAGGACACCTGGTTAGTTATCAATGAATACCTTTTTTTATAATGTTCTGCCTGGCTTTCTTTCTCCTTTGGTGCAATGGTACTTGGGCTAGGTTAGTTATGATTTATGGCGAGGAGAGCAGCGAGGAGAGCAATTAAGATTTATTTACACAGGAAATGCTTTGCATCTCTACCCTCTGCAGAATAGCACAATGTGCTGCTCTCTCTAATCACACAGCGGGGAGGGCATTAACTTCAGAGAGAAGAAGAGGTGATTCCGGAAGGGGGCAGGGGTTTGCAGGGATCTAGTTGCTAGGGAAAGGGGGAGAATAACATTAGAAAATACCAAAAGGTGAGCAAGGGGCTCTGCTTCTGCTCTTATCAACAATGAATAGGCTTTGTGGCAGGGGCCTTGGGAAGTTCAGCACAAACCTGGGGGAAACCTGTCTCCCTCTCCTTCCCTCCTACCATTCTTTCCTTCCTTTCTCTTCTCTTCTCTCCTGCTTCTTCCCTCTCTTCCCCTTTCCCTTCATTCCTTTTATTTTTCTGGACCTGAGGATTAGAATCAGGACCTCACACTTGCTAAGCAAGGGCTCTACACCCCGTTCTTTTCTTCTGCTTTTATTTCATGTTTCTGAGATGAAGTCTTACTTGGCGTGCTCGTGACTACACTGGACTTTGGTTCTCCCCATGCAGCTAGGATTACAGGCATGCACAACCAAGCCTGGCTTATTTGAATCATTCCGGCAGGCATTTTCCACACCAGCACTTTGTACGAGAGCAGCATTGTCTAACAGAGGTATAACACAGGCCACAATCAAGAGCCTCACCTGGGATTTCTAATTTCATTAGAAACCTAAAGCGAAACAGCTGCCATCCATGTTGGTACTATAGTTCATCAACCTCATATATCTAAACGATCGGCATGACAACACTCGGCCCCTCTAGAATGCCACTGAGCTCGCTCACAAGCCCCATGGCACTGTCTCTGAGGTCGGCATGTCTCCTGGGCACAGGGCCTCCTCTCTGATAGCCACTGCGTGTGGCCTGTGGCTGCAGGCTGGGTGGCACAGGCCAAGCGTCTTGGAAGATCACAGCTCCCAGAATCAATACTAGGTAAACAGTCCTTCTAGACTGGGTCCATGTGGTAGCGACTCGTCTTGTAAATATATATTAATACCCAACTGTGCGAGTGACGGTGACCAGCACGCACTACCCTCATCCTAGTGGGGCACTCAAGCATCGAATCACAGGATCAATTATGCAATAACTAGGTGCTGTAAAAGCCTATGACTGCAGGCACAGCTCAGTGATGGTTTAACCACCTAAGCGGCATTTACAAAGACCTGGGTGGCTTGGGGCTGTCACCCCCTTGACTACCAGGGTTGACTTAGTTTACCTTGGTGGACAGATGGGTATCCCTTCCTCTCTCACCAGTCAGCAAATGTCCCTCTCTTCCTGAATGCTCCACGGAAGAGGATCCCCCACTTCCGACAGAGGAGAACCATTCTCTGATCAAGGTTATACAAGTGGCTGTAAATGAACGGTGTGGTGGTGAAAGGAAAATGTGTTCCAGGGACTGACCTTCCCCGAGGTCGGCCCATTTCTGGTTGGTCCACCACAGCAAAGCCGGCCCCAGCTCCATTCTGGAGAAAAGCCACGTGGGGATTTTGCTTTTTGGCCTTTTGGACAGATTTTCATTGGTGTCTATGTATGGTGGTTTCGTAGTTGTGACTTTTGATGAAGACGTAATCTGGGTGAGAGTGAAGCACAAAGTACAAAAAAGATCTTTCAGCCACTCTGTGCCTGCGTGCATCCGCCGAGGCCGAGGTTTCGGTCCACCAGTGGGATGCACGTGAATTGCCATCATGCATTTGAAGAAGCATCGGTGGATTAGTGATCAGCGTGGCGGCTTGCCCCTGCGCACAGCCCTGCTGGGAAGCCCACTTTCCCACTCTGCCCGAGAGGAGCCCCAGCTACCAATTCTTCTTTAAGAAGTGAAATTGGCTGCACCTGGGCATATTATTAGCTCCTCACTGCAGGGAACCTCATGTAATTTAGCAGAGAAGAAAAAACAGGCAAGCCAATTAAAATGAGCACATCACTAGGTGCCCATTTGCTGATTGTCTGTCAGAATGTATTATCTTGTATTTAATAAATACTGGGTAATTAGAAAAGGAATAAGTGTGAGCTCATCAAAATTCAGGGACCAAATTACTTCCTCTGCCTGGGAAACAAAAGTTTTCCCAAGTCCTCAAAAGCATTCCTACTCAGGAGGAAACACACGGACACAGGTCCCCTCTGAGAGGCACAGAGGCTGGGAGCGGTGCCCTGCCAATCAACCAGGCCCTCAGCTCAGAGGAGGCAGCAGGCAGTGCAGCCCAGCCTGGGGCCTTCCCCGGACCTGGCCATGGGCAGCAGCCTGCTTGGCACAGATTGTAAGCAGAAGGCCCTGAGGCACTCAAGGCCAGGCTGTGCTGCCTAAGGTTTTGTTTAGGGTCAAGAACAGTTTTGCTTTGTTATTTGGTGAATCTAGATGTCCCAAGAGAGTGATTTAAAAGAAAGTGGAGGAGGAAGAGGTACAAGAGAAAGAGAAGGAGAAAGAAAAGAAGGAGGAGAAGATGGAGGAGAAGGAAAAAGCTGAGATTAAGGAGAAGGAGGAAGAGGAGAAGGAGGAGGAGGCAGAGGGGGAAGAAGAAGAGGAAGCCACCACCACCACCAATGAAGTTTTGTTTAAAGATTTTCTATTGGAATCAAATTTATTTTAACTATAACAGAAATCCAATTACAAATACCAAATTGTTGTGATTTTTAAAAACTATTATTGGTGACCGTGTGAAAGCTGGAGTGAGCTCGAGGGAGAGTGGCTGGCGATCAGCTCCAGTGGTCCAAAAAGCAAGCTTCCCCTTTGATTGAGAGATTCCACCCACAAGACACAGACTGGAGAGGAAAGCATGCATGCACATCTGTTTGATTAGAGGTGATCACTGCAGCCTGACATGTGACTTCCGAGCAGAAGTCCCCACTGCTGGGGTGGAGCTGGGGTGAGGGACACACAGCTGGTCTGCAGCCAGCGGTGAAGGGAGCACTTGGTGTCAAAATGGGGTCAACGAAGGGAGCACAGGACGTCCCTATGACCCAGGAGCTGTGATGTCTACATCCATTGTTGCTGAGATTATAACTATGTGGATGCAGGTCTCTTGGTTCACACATACATCCTTCATACACACGTGTGCATGCACTCACACACATCTCATGTGCACACACACACACACAGAGTTCTCTGTCATTTTACCACCTCAGGACACTGAAAAACAAGCCCTTTGGGGACTTCCTCATGTGTGAATGCTGAGGACAGTATCAACACACACTGAGAGAATTTGACCTCATGGAATCACCATCGCACACACCACCATCATTAACTAAATACTTGCTATTCAGTTTAGCATATGATTCTATGGGTATCATGCGTGCATGCATGTGTGTGTGTGTGTGTGTGTGTGTGTGTGTGTGTGTGTGTGTGTGAGAGAGAGAGAGAGAGAGAGAGAGATAAAACTAGATAGGGCTGTTAAAAAATGTCAACAGTCATTTTCTCTAAATAATGGAATTGTGGACGATTCTCACTGTCAGCTTTATAGTGCATTGAGTTTTTACATTTTTAATAACTAGATGACTTTAAAAGTCAGATCATAAGAATGAGAGCTTAAGCCAGGCGCTGGTGGCTCATGCCTGTAATCCTAGCTACTCAGGAGGCTAAGATCTGAGGATCGTGGTTCAAAGCCAGCCTGGGCAGGAAAGTCCATGAAACTCTTATCTCCAAAACCTAAAGTGGCACTGTAGCTTAAGTGGTAGAGTGCTAGCCTTGAGCTGAAGAGTTGAGTTGAGGGACAGTGCTCAGACCCAGAGTTCAAGCCCCATGACCAACTAAAAAAGAAAGAAAGAAAGAAAGAAAGAAAGAAAGAAAGAAAGAAAGAAAGAAAGAAAGAAAGAAAGAAGGAAGGAAGGAAGGAAAGAGCTTATTATTTTCAACCACTTTGAAAGAGAAGACTGCTATGGACTGGGCAGTTGGGTGCGTGAACGTGTACTCCGCAGCATCCCTGTGGTATTTTGCACCACCTTTCATTATTGTGAAGGAGTTAGTGTTGCTTTCTAGCAGACTGTGGTCTCTACTATGCACTTAAGAAAAGCAGCATGGATTTTACCATGGCAATGCAGGGCCTGACCAGCTCCTGAGATCAAAGGGGCTGAGGCTCCTCCTAGGCCTAAAGCTCTGCCTCAACCAACATCTAGTATATTGTATGCACACATCTTTGCATGCATCCTAGACCTAGAGAGCACTGAAAGGTAGAAGAAAATACTTTAAATGCATAGCCTTAGAAGTCAGCAGGACACAAGTATGCCTCTGTAGTAGGGTTCCACAGAGTCATGTGTGGTGTGTGATGGATTCTTCACTGCGCTCACCTTCTAATCGAAGTTATACAGATACTGACTGGAATTACACCAGCACACATGAACACACACACACATACACATGCACACACACACACACACACACACACACACACACACAATCAGTACAAGAAACAAGAGTAGCCTGGGCTGCTGCTTTTGAATTGCACGGTTACTACTAAGCTAGTCACTAGGACTTGATTATAAGCATAATCATCAAATTTGTTTTCTTTGAGCAAAAAACAGCTTTGCTAAAAGGTTGCATTGGAATGAATAGAGAAGGGGGAGGTCTGGAAGGTGCAGTGCACATGGAACAGCCACACACCTCTTTTTCTGGGGGGGGAGGGGCACTGCTTGAATATCTGACCCCAGCCAGCTCTTGGGAATGAATGACATTCAGGCAAAGTGGAATCTCCTCTTCATCATGCACAAGGGCCACGCCTTTGTGAGAGTCAGCAACAATAGGAAGGGTCAGGCCTGTTACCCACAGAAAATTTCATTTTCTCACATTTTGGCTGTGACTTAAGATCTATGTGAGACTGACAATAATAGAAAAAAACAACAAAACCTACAGCATTGCATGAAACAAAGCACAGAGTTAACATGAATCTATCTGATAAGAGGAAAAGGTCAAGCTACACGTAAAATCAATAGGCGCAAGGCTGCTCAAACTGCACTTTCCATTTTCATAGAACCACACGAAGAGTGGAGGAGTTTTTTTTTAAGCTATCCAGTGCGCATGCACCGTCCGTGGCTTCTTCTCTTCTGGAACCTCCATTGGACAGGAGGGATGGAGGCAGACAGGAGGGTGGGTTTTCAGGGGCTGGAAGATGCCCAGTGTGGAATGAAATCCAGTGATGTACGGCACACACAAGATGAGGTCTGCTGCCGGCATGCCCCTTGTGGGTGAGGTCTAATGCAGCAGCATGGCACCTGGGCCAGAGCTCCTGCAGCAGTGCTTTCAGTGAAAACCTACAGCAACAGAGAGACCTACTGCAGATGCATTGTGTCAGGGGGGCGTGAGACCAACTGCCGAAGCACGGGTTCTGGTGAGATCAACCACAGCAGCTCTGTGTCTAGGTTAGATCCACTGCAGCAGCACTGTGTCTAGGTTAGATCCACTGCAGCAGCACTGTGTCTAGGTTAGATCCACTGCAGCAGCTCAGTGTCTACGTTAGATCCACTGCAGCAGCTCTGTGTCCAGGTCAGGTGGACAGCAGCAGTGTTGTGTCCAGGTCAGGTGGACAGCAGCGGCACTGTGTCTAGGTGAGATCCACTAGTGTAGTAAAGTGTCTGACCCATAAGGGGTGCCAAACCACAGTGACAATGCAGGACTTACTTTTATGTCTCCTGTAGCACAGCAGGGTAACTGTTGTTTGTAACAAGTCATGGAATATTACAAAATTACTAGAAGAGCACAAAATTCTCACCATAGAAAAATGATCAATGACTACAGAAATAGAAATGCTAGCCTGTTGGTTGGTTAACGGAGCTGTGCTATTAGAATTCTCCCCTGCATATATACTTTAGTTAACACATTTGTGTGTGTGTGTGTGTGTGTGTGTGTGTGTGTGAATGTGTAAGGCCCTGCATATGCTTACGTATTTATTTATTTATAAATTAGTTCTAACAACCACATATAAAGAAAAAATCTCTGCCAATTGTTTCTCTGAGCCTGACTTACTTCAGTTACTAAATTTCTCTCCAGGCCCTTCCCTTTCTCTGTGAATGATGTTCCTGGTAGATGAGTAATTACATATATATATATATATATATGTATATGTATATATATACATATATATACATATATATTACATCATATATACCATATGCTATATAATATATGAATGTATATATGTATGCACATATAGTATATAGATATAGTAGAGATGGACACATACATTTTCAAGACCCATTTGCCCATATTCACAGATTGGAAGAACGAATAGAGTTAAATGTCCACAATACACAAATTCATCCAGAGATTCAAAATCATCTTTACCAATGGTATTCTCCATAGAACTACAAAAACATTTCAATGTTATGGAACCACAAATGAAACATGCATAAAATTAAAGCATGCTTGAGCATATGAAACAAAACAGGAGACATTATATTGCCTGACTTCAAAATATATTGTAAAGCTGTAGCAATCAAAACAGATAATCCTGGACTAAGACCAGAGATACATACCACTGGAACAGAATAGAGACCATAGAAGCAAACCTAGAGACGAAGGTACTGAGAATGGCACTGTAGGAAGGTCAGCCCATCCAACGAACAGCGTTGAGGGAACCGGATATCCATGCATAGAAAATGACACTACATTTCATCTCTCATCATTTATAAAAGCCAACTCAAAATGAATTAAAACTTAAACACAAAGCCCAGACATCAGTGTCTCGTGCTTGCCCTCTGAGCTTCTTGGGAGAATTGCACTTTGGGGCCAACCAAGGTAAAACAGTGAGACTCCATTGTAATCAACAGCAGGACACAGTGGTGTTATCTTAGTTACATGGGAAGCATAAATATGAGGATCACAGTCTATACACAACCAAACATGCACCGTACTTGAAAAATAATAGGGGAGAGTAGGCTAGGGCACGGCTTGAGAGGCAAGCAGCTGCCTAGAAATCACAAGATGAATTCAACCTTAGTTCCACCAAAAATAAAATTAAGAAACAAGCAGTAGAACAACAAAGCTTGACTGTAGGACCTTAAACTGTGGAATTACTGGAACAAAGCTTAGGGGAAAGAGTGCCTCAGTGAACAGAACCCCCCAAGTTTAATCACGCCAGGAAACTTCGGGCAGCACAGAAAACAAGCAACAGAGTGAAGAGACAACCTACGAAGTGGGAGGAGGTATTTACAAATTAAGCATTTGGTACGGCGTTAACACCACCGTGTATCAGGAACTCTAAACTAAGAGAACGAGCAATAGAGCTACACAGACGTCTCCTGAATGAAGACATGCATATGACCACGTAGGATGGAGGGAAGAGAATTTAAAATCATACTCATTACCAGAGAAACGCAAATCAAAATCACAACGATCCACCCCTTCGCTCCAATCAGAAGAGCTATTATCAGAATGGCAACAGATAGCAGCTACCGGTGAAGGTGTGAACCAAGGCTCCTGGCTGGAATGTAAATTGTTAATGCTGTTTTATGGAAGTAGCACTTAATTCCTCTAAAAAATGAAATGAAAATTACAACTAGTGTAGGATCCAGCAATCCCTCTAATGGGTATGTTTGCAAAGGATATGAAATGAGTCTGGGGAAGAGGTACCTGCACTCCCGTGTTACCAGAGCACTGTTCGCAACAACTGAAACATGGAAACAGCCCAAGTGTCCCTCAACTGCTAAGTGGTCAGAGAAACACCATGGAACACTACTGGTCAATTAAACACTTGTTACCATGTTAATGTTGTACATGTTACAATGGTGAATGAAACTGGAGACCATGCTGTGCAGTGAAAGAACAAGCCAGGCGCAGAGAGACAGTATGGTATGACTTCGCTCATCAGCGGTGCACACCAGAGTCCCTCACAGAGGCTGCGAAAAGATGGCTACCCGAGACCGGGAAGAGCCGGGAGCAGGAAGGGGCGAGACAGGTTGGATGATGGGTACTGACAGCAAGGCAGAGTAAGAAGATGCAGTGTGCTAGTGTGGAGTAGGGTGGCTAAAGGTAACAATGCGGAATCAGGTAAGAATTTTAAAAAGTCTTTTTAATTTTGAATTCAGAGAATATCCTTTTGCCAGAATGACATATGATTGATTAGTGCTTTGCCTCCTAATATAGCTAATTACATATTTCCTTTAGAATGAAAAAAAAACCACCCTTGGCTATAAAGAAACAAAATGTTACTTAAAAGTAGTAATAAAAAAGAAACAAAAATGTGTTTGATGAGATAAACGAGATATATTTATTTTGCTTTCAATTCTATACAGTGTATACACGTATGAAACCATCACATCTACCCCATACACTTAAGGTTTATGTTTTTATGTCTCAACAAAAATTAACTGAATTTTGAAAGAAAAAAGAAAATAGTTGAATAAATACATCAATAAGATCTCTCTCTCTTACACACACACACACACACACATACACACACACACACACACACACACACACACACCTGTGGCTGCTAAGAAAGATCTGGACACCTGCGGGAAATATTTAAAACCTGACTGTGGTCATGTTCCTAGGGCCGATTCATTTGTCCAATACACATTACAATGAAAGGAATCATATTATTGGGAAATGATGCCTTCACAGGAGCAAAGGAAAGCTATTCTGAGGTGAAGAGGAGCTAGGGGCTCAGGTGAACTCACATCCGGGCTCTCTGCCAGGTGTGCTTCTGGACATTCTATAGATCCTTCTGCCTTCAGAGCTCCTGACTACTATTCCAGGTATGACTTGATCCTGTGGGCTGACAAGTACTTTAAGCAAATGCACATCTTGGAAAGGTATCAGGTTGCCAAAGCTGGCGATCATGTACAAATCAATGCCTGCTGGAGGCCTTTTCCAGCCAGCTGGTGCTGGGTGAGGCTGTGGGGCCTGCACTCTTTTGTTTGAGGCTGGGTGTCAGGATGGCTCCTGGAGAGGCCAAGCCCAGGCTGAGTTCATGTCGGCTGTTCCGAGCCGCGCTCCCACGAACCCAGGCTGCCATTTCCTCTTTTGTAAGTGTTCAACGACCTCAGACCCCATTTTACATTGAGAGTATTTAACAAATTGATTCAGAGGCAGTGTGGATTTCAAATCCAATTAAGAAATTAAGAATTGCTTTGAGAAATACAAATCCAAACAACATTGAGGTTCCACCTCTCTAGTTAGAATGATCACTATCAAGAAAACTAACAATAACAGATGCTGTTGAGGATGTGGCCCAAACAGAATGCTACCACACTGTTGGTGGGAATATAAACTTGTTCAACCATTCTGGAAAGCAGTATGGAGGTTCCTCAAAAGACTAAACACAGAGTTTCCCTCTGACCCAGCAATCCTACTCCTGGGCATTTATGCAATAGACCATAAACAAGGCTTCAGTAAAACCAGCAGCACAACCATGTTCATTGCAGTGCTATTCACCATGGTCAAAATACGTAATCAGCCCAGATGCCCCTCAATGGAAGAATGGATCAAAAAATGTGGTATCTGTACACAATAGAAATATACTCACTCATCAGAAAGAATGACATTTTATCATTCATAAGGAAATGGAAAGACTTTGGAAAAATTTTATTAAGTAAAGTAAGCCAGACCAAGAGAGAAACAGGTTACATGGTTTTTCCTCATTTGTGGGAGCTGGAATGCATCTATAAATCTTTAAGTAACCACACTGGGTGGGATGCACACAGTTCCAAATGAATAGACTGGATTAGAATAGAAGCTATGGAGAAATCAAATGGTAAAATTTTTTGAAATTACTTTTTTTTGGAAAGACGAAGTCAAAGCCCAACAAAATAAGCACCAGGACATGGGTACTTGTAAGAGGGAGGGGTGCAAAGAGGAGAGGGGTAGACAACGAAGGGGAGGAGAAGAGAACGCAGTCAAGAATTTACTGCACAGCCTTTCCCCTGGCTGGCAGCACAGAGGCTGCGCGATGCCCGGAGTTACTGTAGGGGCTGGGAAGGTGGCTCAGTGGTAGAGCACTTGCCTTGCATGCTTGAGGCCCTGGGTTTGATTCCTCAGCACCACATAAGCAAAAGGAAAAAGCCAGAAGTGGTGCTGTGGCTCAAGTGTTAGAGCTGAAGAGCTGAGGGACAGAACCCAGGCTCAGAGTTCAGGCCTACGACTGGACCTAAAAAAAGAAAAGAAAAGAAAAGACATAAGCCAGCAGGAGTTGGTCAGAGCTCCGGCAGCCTTCCTCAAAAAGTCTGGGAAGCTGAAAGTCCCCAAATGGGTGGACACTGTCAAGTTGGCCAAGCACAAAGAGCTTGCGCCCTACAATGAGAACTGGTTCTACACACGAGCTGCATCCACAGTGCAGCACCTGTACCTCTGGGGCAGCGCTGGGGTCGGCTCCATGACCAGGATCTACGGGGGGCAGCAGAGGAACGGCGTCATGCCCAGCCACTTCAGCCGAGGCTCCAAGAGCGTGGCCCACCGGGTCCTCCAAGCCCTGGAGGGGCTGAAAATGGTGGAAAAGGACCCAGATGGGGGCCATAAGCTGACACCTCAGGGACAAAGAGATCTGGACAGAATCACCGGACAGGTGGCAGCTGCCAACAAGAAGCACTGGAACAAAGATGCTGGGTTAATAAGTGGCCTCATTCGTAAAAAATAAATAAATAAAAATAAAGAATTCACTGCAGGCACCACATGATTAAGAAAAGTAAGGGAAGGGTGGGTGGAAGGGGGTGAGGAGGTTGAAGGGTGACGCCGACCAACATGCACTGTATTCGTGAGCTGCTTTGTCACAGGGCCTTTCCTTTGCACAACTATTGACAAAAAATAGTTAAAAAAAATAGTCAACATTTTGAAAAAGGAGTTGAGGATCCAGAACTCTGCTGAAGCCCAAAGAGAAAATATTAGAGTATTATCCGCCATGTGGTAATATACAAAAAGAGAAGGTTAAGAGTGTTATCTGCAGTGTAGTGTATACAAAAAGGTGTTTGCTTCCATTAAAACAAAACAAGGCAAAAAACGTCTTCACCAGGTCCAGGGGTCCTTGCAGTCTAAGTGTCACTGTCTTGAAGCTGTTTTACAGTTCTGGTGACTTGTGGACACACATCTAAGCCCCGCCTCTCTGTGGCACTTCCCGCACTCCCTGCCCAATCCAACTCATTCCCAAGGAAAACCCTCTCACATTCCCATCCTCGGCACCGTTACTGAGGAATCGGTGTTTCTAGTCAGATTCTCCTCTCCACGGGTTAGCTCCCTCACTAAGTTGACATTTTCAACTGTGATCATTTTATGTCTTTATGAGATACCATCCAACAGAAAGGTTTGTGGGAGGCCCTCCCTCCCCATAGCGCTGAAGATCAGAGGTCAGCTGTGCCAGTGCCCTTAGGCCAGTCCAGGCCCAGCTGATGGTGGTATTATTTGCTGGGCTCATCAGAGAAAGCCTGTTCTCTGGAAATATTTATTAAGCATTAAATACAATTAACACTGCTTTGAATGTACCTGATAGGGGAAAAAGTAAAGATCGTAATGGGATTTTATTTCTAAATTACTGCTTTCCTCACATACACCAAGTGTTGTCAACACTTTCCCAGAAGTAGTGATATCTACAAATTTAGTCAACTACCTAGTGAACTGAAGTAAAATGACTCCTGTCCTATAAAATAGTTGTGAGACGCATAGGCTGGTATTATTAAATCTTCCCTAAAAACACACCTACACATACACACACACACCTGCACATAACCATGCAATTACACCTGTATGGCACATCCACAGGCTTCATTTCCTTCCTTCCTTCTTTCTATTTGTCTCTTTCTCTTCCATCTCTCCTTCCCTTTTTCCCTCCCTTCCTCCTGCCCTCCCTCCCTCTCTTTCTTTCTTGCTTTTCTGGCTTTCTGTGTCAGTACTAGGGCTCAAACTCAGGTCCTACATGCTATCCATTAGTTTGTTCACTCCAGGCTGGTGCTCTATCGCTTAAGCTCTTCCTCCGCTTGTGGCTTTTTGCTGGTTAGGTGTAGATCAGAGCTTCACGGACTTCCCTGCCTCGGCTGATCTCAAACTCCAATTCTCAGATCTCAACCTCTTGAGTAGCTGAGATTACAGACGTGAGCCACTGGTGCCTGGCTGGTTTTTGAAGATGTATTGATGGGCCCCGGGTGGGCTTACTCATTGAAGATGATGCGAAGTATTTTGAAGCCTTTCAGAGAGAAAACATTAAAAACAACTTTTGTAGAGGAGGTTAAGTGGCAGAAATCTTTACAGAGCAGAGTCTCTTTATGTTGTATGCTGTTCCTAAGTGTGGTGAACTTATTAAGGCCTTTGATGTAGGAAAAATGTGATGTGCATATGTACAAATGATCCAAACACAGCAAAAAGCAGCTAAAAAAATCAATAAAGCAGCTCTTTAACAAATGCATACTGTACTGGATCAAAGGGAATGCCCGGCAGCTACGCGCTACACATCCAACGTGCAGCACGTTGGCATTTCAAGGAGACAGTTCTGCTCGAGAAGGAGAAGCCCGTGTGTAACGGGCTCCTTCGCTCCTTCACATGAAGACTAAATCAACACGGCCCTGCGTGGGCCCCGGGGGCTGGCGCTCAATCCCAGAAGGCCTCTCTGGGGCATCTTCTCCTTTCCCCAGAACCAACTTTAATATGTAAATATGTAGGCACGAGCAAACTCTTGCCTAGGGATCGAAGGCATTTTTTCCCTCCATTTTTATTTCAAAGGTATACTCAAACACTGGGAACTGGCTGCTCATCAAAGCATACCTCCATCCGGTTGGATTCGGTGCATGTGTCCCAGCCCAAAGCCTGGTCCCTGTTCAAACTTTCTCAGGCCCAGCAGTTCCCAGCTGAGCTCACTGCCAGAGTTGGTTGGTTTTCCACTGTTCGTGAGGAGGTAGACACTCAGGCAGAGGTGCTGGGCTCCTGTGCTCTGAGCAGAAGTCCATCTCAAGTTCTCTTACCCACAACACACCAAACTGAGCAGCTCTGTACATACCACACTCGGCCCTCAGCCTAACTGTGCCTCAGTTTCTTCAGTCACTGTGGTAGAAACTCGCCTTTGTCAATACTACAGGGTTAGGATAAAGTCAACACCACCAGCTCTGATCTGACTAGCAATGCAATACAAATAGGAAACATTGCACCCAGGGCAGAGACTGAGAAACTGGCTGACAGGTCTGTAAATATTACACATCTGCCTTGGAAGGTGAAGTCGCCAGCATCTTTGCATCCTAGGAAAGAACCAAACTGGAACAAAGCAATGTCTTGCCAGGAAGTGGAGGACAGGAAAATGGAACAGTGTTTCTCCAGGTGGGAGCATGGGAACTCCTCAGCCTTTGGGCTAAGACCAAGTGTCTTTTCTTGCCAATTTTCTTCTTTTTCAGTGCTGACTAGTGCTCCATTATGCAGGCAGACCATGTGCTAACCACTTAGGTGTTTCTATATCTCAGCTATTGTGGATAATGTTTCAGTAAACACAGTTCACTATGAATGTCCCTGGAAATACATAGGGGTGTGATTTTTTTACATCAAAATCAGGGATTGTATGCTATATCTATTTTGCCCCCATAAATTATCATCTTCTACAACTTCCTTTTGTGTGTGGCCAGTGTTGATTCTCTTCCTCCCCTCCTGGAGTTTGGGCATGGAGTACCTATTCAGGGTTTACCCTCTTCTAAGGCGGTCCTTACAGAGGACATACAGAGAGAAGTGTCCGGAGCTCTGCTCAGCTCTCCTGAACATCTGTACATAGCCAGAAGGTGGGAGGGAGCCATAGACCGATGGAGGAGAGCGTGCACGGATATTACAGTATCGGTACACACAGGGGATTGCTTCAGGAGCACCCCACCCCCACCCCGTCCCAACAGATGTCAAAATTCGGAGGCGCCCATGTGGAAAATGAACTATACAACTTATGGGTGGGGATGGGAGGGAACAACTGAGAGAGAGTGAGGGAAAGGGGTGCCATTGTCCCAAAAGAAAACAATAAAATACAAAGAACCTGAGATCTTGAGCTCCCTGCATTAAATAGTGCATCATTTGAATTTTAATCTAGCATTTGCATATAACACAGTGTTAATAGCATTTGCATTTAACCTATGCCCATGATGCCATGTACTCTAAATCATGTCTGGATTACTTACAATTCCTGCATCACGAGAATCACTGTTTACTGTATCATCCAGGGCATAACAACAAGTTTGTCCATGTAGCTAGGACAGATGCAGTCCTTTGCCAGATGGTCTCACCCTTGATGGGTGGCATCTGCAGAGGTAGAAGTTGGTGACTACAAAGGGCCAGTTATGATTTGATTCTTTTTTTGGTTGCGGGGCTTGAACTCTGGGCCTGGGTGCTCTTCAGCTCAAGGAGAGCGCTCTAGCACTTAAGCCACAGCACCACTTCTGGTTTCTGGTGGGTTTTTATTGGAGATAAGAGTCTCTCGGACATTCCTGCCTGGGTTGGCTTTGAACAGGGATCCTCAGATCTTAGCTTCCTGAGTAGCTAGAATGACAGGTGTGAGCCACCAGCACCTGGCTATGATTTGATTCTTAACTAGCACTCTTGGAGAGCACTGAACAATGGAGCAGTGTGGAGGTCTCAGGTCCTGGTCTTCAGCCAGCTGAAGAGGAGACAGAACTAATGTGCACCGGAGAAGCAGCTCTCAGGGCAGAGCCCTCAGTCCTCAGGAGCGAGCACGGACTTAGAGGCTTGCAGGAAGAGAACGGCGAAGGTCCTCACTTATGCAGCCCAGACAGAGGGCAAAGAAAAGCAAGGGCCTGGGAGCCGGGACATCTTTGTAAGTAAAGCTAGAGAGTGAGGACTGCCAGTTTCCACAATCACTAACAGATGAGCTCTTCCAGTGATGATACAGCCATCAGGGATGCCTCAGTATTGAACAGAAATGTGGGGGGCCAGCACTGAACCTCCAGAGCTTACACAGTTCAGCCAAGTCTCTTGGAATTAATTACCTTGAAGGTGCACCTCTCTGTCCCCCACCAGGCCTCCTCCAAGCCCAGAGGCTCCTCCCCATCCTGGCCCTCCCCTCCGCATGGCCTGTTTTCTCAGGACTTCAGTGGCGTTTCCTGGGAGGTTGCTCCCTTGATAATTGACCCAGTTATTTATCTGCTCCAGTCGCTCCTCATCCCTTGTGTACCTTTCACCATCTGCTCCGGTGAACTGTGCTTCTGTCTTCCCTCATTGGAGTTTTGTTATCTTTCCAAATCACAATGCGTCTAGCTTCTTGCTGGGCTTCCTGTGGCTTGGGTGGGTGATTTGGTTTTCCTCCCCTACCTCCAAGCTCCTCAGTGGCCCTTGTACCACTTCCCAGAATCCCTTGTGCTGGTCCAGTGCCCTGTGCCACGTCATCAGGGCGCTGGTGGGCACAATCACACCACTGGAATCTGTCACAGTAACACGCGATCGCTGTGCCCACTGGACACTGCCAAGCCATGGTCCACGGTCTTCACCAAACGGACCTTGGTGATCACCTCTCAGGAGGATGGACAGAGCTGGGCGGGGCCTCCGAGGTGCTGGCCACAGAGCTACCGACACCTGTGCAGACAGGGCACCCCTGCACCAGGCCTCTGGCTCATCACAGCCTCTAAGGCCCCTAGACTAAGGTGACCCCCTACACCCCCACAATGCACTGTGGCAAGCAGCAAGGATTTGCCTGCGCTTGGCATTATGGTGCTCTTCATTCTACAAACCAATGGCAAGGAGAGGGAAATGGAGGGTTCTGTACATGTATCCACACACACGTGTTAAAGACATACATGTAAGCCAGGTGGCGGGAGCTCACGTGTAATTCCAGTTCCTCAGGAGGCTGAGATCTGAGGATCACTGTTGGAAGTTAGCCTGGGACAGGGAAGTATCTGAGTCTCTTACCTCTAATTAATCACTTTCTAAAAAAGTAGCCTGAAGTGGAGTGGTGGCTCAAATGGTGGAGCAAACTAGTTTTGAGCATCAAAGCTCAGGGACAGCACCCAGACCCTGATTTCAAGGCCTCAAAACTCAAGACACACACCTTCTAACACACTGTACTACACACAGACAGGCACACTGTACACACATCCTGTCAATGGTAATGCTCGTGGCACGCAGGCATTCTGGGGACAGTGTGTGTGCACACAGCGGGTGTGACAGCTGTCCTGAGTGTACGGGGACGCACCTCCAGGACACACCAGCTCCACAGGGAAGCCGCTCCACAGCCACAGTCGGCCAGGCCCGCGCCGGCCTGCAGTTCTGTATCTGTGCTTACCTTCATTGCTTCTGGACTTTGCACAGTATTTTTCACAAGAAGGAATCACATGATTGCACTGGGTTGATGTGAAGCTCGGGGGCTCTGTGCCCCCAGCACACAAGCGCCCCTCCGGACCGAATGCGTCCCGCTGCTGTCAGGTGACACCAGATGCAAGATCATGTCTGGTCGTCACCTGCCTGCCTTGTTTCACACTGATTAGCTCTCTGAACCCCCTTGTGGCTGTGTATTGATTTCTTCCCAAATTGTGGCTCTCCAGAGAATAAAATAAGTCTTCAATGCCAGCTAATACTTGACAGGGACCCTTGATTTTGGAGGTAGAGAGCGTTAGTCTGAAGTGACCTTTTCTGTATCCTGTCATGTGGTCACATGCAATAGAAGGGGGCGGTCCCAGGATGCAGGCCAGGCTCACAGAGAGAGGCAGGCTCCGTGCAGTACGGGGGCGGGGGGGGCGGTCCTGGGACACGGGCCGCGGCGCTGTAGGATCCCGTGCAGCACCCGCCTCGTATCTCTTCTCTGAGAGTTGAGCCCACAGCGTGGATGACTCGAGCAGTCATCCCACGGCCCCTCCCCTGCCTGCCCTGCACATCTCTGATCCTGACAGATGGCGTCTGGACTCGTCAGAGAAGTGATCAGTGAAAAAAAAAAGGGAAATCCCAAATTAAAGCAAGGTGTTCATTTCCATATAGAAATGAGCGCTGGAGGCCTGAGTGTCCACAGGTGTGACCTTCGGAGGTGTGCATGCGAGATTTCCGTGTTAGTTACTGACCCGGTGGGAAGAAAGGAGGGGACAAAGCAAAGGTGAGGCTAGGACCACTAACATCAGAACCTTAGGTCACAAACTGTCGAGCTCATCAGGAAGAAGAGGAGAATAATGGGGGGGAGGGGTGCTTCTTGTATAAGAATTGGCTGTGTGCAGAGAGAATGAGCCAGACAAAAAAGCAAGCTTTTCCCTCCAGAAGAGAGAACTGACGGAGTGGCTGCTTCTTTGTTCGGAACATGGACTAATTAGAGCAGAAACAAACTCATGCCTAAGTTCCTGACAAAAGGCTCAAAGATACAAAAGGGAAGCATCTCTCCTGAAAGGTGACAGGGGCGATGGCTAATGTAGGCACAAAAGCCCAAGTGTTACACGTAAGAATTTTGTCTAGGACAGTCTCATCAGATGAGCAGAAAAGCTCCATAGCGATGTACCTATGACCATGTAAGATGATGCTAAGTGAAGTGAGCCCCAAGATATGGACACAAAAGGTTTTTCTTTGTTGTTGTTGTTGGTTTTAATGTACTATGTGGTTTTCTTTTGTTTCTTTTGGATGTTCTCCTCCTGTGGTATATCCCCTGTGGTCACTGTATTTGATTTTGGTGCCCTGCATCTTGTATATATATTTATCTAATTTGGGGAGGGGAAAGGGAATAACAGAATGCTGAAACAAGGACACAGGATGACCCATTGCAGCAATGAGACTCACAAAACACTATGTTGGAAATGAACCTTACAACTTTGTGAGGGGGGGGAGTGGGAGAGGGAAGGGAGAGTAGGAGAAAAACAAAGGAGGGGTAACAATGCTGCACAAGAAATGTACTCATTACCTTACTCGTGTAACTGTAACCTCTCTGTACAGCATCTTTGCAAAGAAATAAAATTAAAAAAAAATTGGAAACACAGGATATACTAAAGGGTAAGAGGAAAGAAATCGGAACTGGGATTCCGGCCAGCCCTGTGGCCTCTCTCCCTGGGATAAGAGGAAAGAAATCGGAACTGGGATTCCGGCCAGCCCCGTGGCCTCTCTCCCTGGAACTGTGTCAGGGAGGGGGTCCCCGGGGTCCCGTGGCCCCTCCGTGCACACAGATGGAGTGCAGCAGCCACCCTTCTCCTGTGTCTACCCCCAGGCCCGCCCAGCACAATCGAGTACAGTGGTTCCACACCCCCATTTCATCTGTGGTTTTCATATACCTGTGGTCAACTAGGCTCCAACATTATTAAATGAAAAATTGCAGAAATCAATTATTTATAAGTTTTAAATTGCATGCTGCTCTGAGTAGTGATGAAGTCTTAGCCCACCTCACCCAGGTGCCCCCAGGTGCCTGTCAAGGGGTCACTAGTCTGCCTCCTCAGGCAGCCAGTCAATGGCCAGATACCATGGTGCTGTGTTCAGGTAAATATATTTCGATCATATACAAAAGCACAGAGGCAGGCGCTTCTTGGGTCATAACGAGGTGCTTCATGGTGCTCCCTTCAAGTGAAAGATGAAAAATTACAACTTAAAAATGAAAAGAAATCACTGCAGAGGTAACTAAGACGTACATTAAGAATGAGTCTTTTGCTGAGCACTGGTGGCTCATGCCTGTAATCCCAGCTACTCAGGAGGCTAAGATCTGAGGGTCTCGGTTCAAAGCCAGCCAGGGCAGGAAAGCCTGTGAGACTCTTATCTCCAATAAACCACCAGAAAACCAGAAGTGGTGCTGTGGCTCGTGGAAGAGCTTTTGCCTTGAGCAAAAGAGCTCAGGGACAGCGCCCAGGATGCAAGTTCAAGCCCCATGACCACCATCACCAAAAACAAAAAGAAGAGTACATCTTGTATCCATGAAATGGTACATTTTCAATAGTGATTGCCATTAACCTCTGATTTGTATATTGAAGGTTGTCATGGACAGGTGAGTATAGGAGAAACATAGTGGAGTTCTGTTCATGGTTTCAGAAACCCAATAGCAGTCTTGAAATAGGTCCCCTCCGGCATGGATGGGCTGCTATAGGACAGAATTGTGCACTTCTGTCTGTCTGTCTGTCTGCTGAGCCCCTCCTCCCTGTGTGGGTGTGTCCTGTTCCAGGTGTATCTTGTCTTCTTCACCTTCTTCAGAGGTCCACCTTTCAGAGAGGCCTTCAGTGACCAACCTGTTCGAGGTGCTTTCCCTCCGCCTCCGACACCTGTCTCTACATCAGCTACACTCACCACATTTACACCTGTGTGGGTAACTGCTTGACTGACATCCCCCAAGATACCATTCTGCTTTCCAATGCCGGGACCATTACCCAACACATTCGAGGGTCTCGGTGCCGATGTGTGGAACAAAGAGTGAAAGCGTTTGCAGATGGAATGGTACAGAGGAAAGAGTTGAAAGAAAGGATAGGTGGGTGATCAGGGCTGAGTACAGGGAAGCCCAGCTACAGGAGAGAAGACGGAAAGGGAGATGATAGATAGATAGATAGATAGATAGATAGATAGATAGATAGATGACAGATAGATGAATAGAGAGATGACAGATAGATAGATGAATAGAGAGATGAGAGATAGATAAATAGATGAATAGAGAGATTGTCATCTCTCTGTTGGCATCTATAGATAGATGAATATCTATCTATAGATCTATAGTTAGATAGATGAATCGAGAGATGACATAGATAGATGAAGAGATAGGTGACAGACAGATTGATAGATAGGAATAAGAAATAGAGTATGTCTTCAGGTAAAAACCAGCAACAGAAGAAAAGATAACACAGAAATTGTCACTATGTAGTTTGGGATCCAGGAATGTGAAGGCTATGGAATTTCACATTTTAATTCTTGTAGGTGAACAATAAGAAAGTATTTTAGTAGAATACTGAAGGTTGGATATTGTTAAGGAGCTAAGGATTTTTTTGGGGGAAAACAGGGTGAATAGAAATAACCCTAAAAAGAAAGAACGGGGCAGAGGGGTCAGGCAGGGGGCAGGCAGGCTGTCCAGCCAGTCTCAGCAGCAGAAGGCAGGAAGGTTTATGACTTTGTTCCTTGGGAGTTGTATAGCTGTATGCAGTGTGTATGTGTGCTTGCGTGTGCCTGTGTGTGCTTGTGTGTGCTTGTATCTCAGTGTGCATGTGTGCCCATGCTGTGTGTGTGTGTGTTTGTATGTGCCTGTGTCTCAGTGTGCATGTGTGCCCACGCTGTGTGTGTGTGTTTGCATGTGCCTGTGTCTCAGTGTGCATGTGTGCCCATGCTGTGTGTGTTTGCATGTACCCGTGTCTGTGTGCCCATGCTGTGTGTGTGTTTTCATGTGCCTTTGTCTCAGTGTG
>NW_012267319.1:1103988-1104566 GCF_000151885.1 Dipodomys ordii
GCCCATGCTGTGTGTGTTTGCATGTACCCGTGTCTGTGTGCCCATGCTGTGTGTGTGTTTTCATGTGCCTTTGTCTCAGTGTGCATGTGTGCCCATGCTGTGTGTGTGTTTGCATGTACATGTGTCTCAGTGTGCATGTGTGCCCATGCTGTGTGTGTGTGTTTGCATGTGCCTGTGTCTGTGTGCATGTGTGCCATGCTGTGTGTATGTGTGTTTGCATGTGCCTGTATCTCAGTGTGCATGTGTGCCCATGCTGTGTGTGTGTTTGCATGTACCTGTGTCAGTGTGCATGTGTGCTCATGCTGTGTGTGTGTTTGCATGTGCCTATGTCTCAGTGTGCATGTGTGCCCATGCTGTGTGTGTGTGTTTGCATGTACCTTTGTCTCAGTGTGCATGTGTGCCCATGCTGTGTGTGTGTGTGTTTGCATGTGCCTGTGTCAGTGTGCATGTGTGCCCATGCTGTGTGTGTGTGTTTGCATGTGTCTGTGTCAGTGTGCATGTGTGCCCATGCTGTGTGTGTGTTTGCATGTGCCTGTGTCAGTGTGCATGTGTGCCCATGCTGTGTGTGTGTTTGCATG
>NW_012267319.1:1105016-1151573 GCF_000151885.1 Dipodomys ordii
GCTGTGTGTGTGTTTGCATGTGCCTGTGTCTCAGTGTGCATGTGTGCCCACGCTGTGTGTGTGTGTGTGTTTGCATGTACCTGTGTCAGTGTGCATGTGTGCCCATGCTGTGTGTGCGTTTGCATGTGCCTGTGTCTCAGTGTGCATGTGTGCCCACACTGTGTGTGTGTTTGCATGTACCTGTGTCAGTGTGCATGTGTGCCCACACTGTGTGTGTGTTTGCATGTACCTGTGTCTGTGTGCATGTGTGCCCATGCTGTGTGTGTGTGTACTTACATGTGTCTGTGTCTCAGTGTGCATGTGTGCCCATGCTGTGTGTGTGTGTGTGTGTGTGTGTGTGTTTTCATGTGCCTGTGTCTCAGTGTGCATGTGTGCCCATGCTGTGTGTGTGTGTGTGTGTGTGTGTGTGTGTGTGTTTGCAGGTGCCTGTGTCTCAGTGTGTGTTGGCTGAGAACAGAGGCGCCAGGTCTCAGGGTAGTTTTGCAGAGGAAATTCACTTCCCTGTGTTTTCTTTTGTACATCAGTGGAGGAGAGCTATTGAATTAAAACGCATGGTGAATTTTAGTTCCTTTTCCATTTCTGCTCTAGGAGAGACGAGATATCACAATTTCCACAACTGCAATTTATTCGGGGCCTTTACAGATAAAAATTTCATGATCTTTCAGAACTTAGCTTCTGAGTTAAAAGAACTGATCTAAACAGACAGAGGAGTGTGGGACAAGGTCAGCTCTTCAAAAAATAAAAAAAAAAACACGCACACAAAAATAAGTAAGTAAGTAGAAAGCCTCGGAAGCCGAAGACACAGGCAACACGAATTCTCTGAAGAGAAAAAAAATGCATTTTGTTCTAATATTCTCTTAATAGATTTTTTAAAAACATGATAAGAAGACTGAAAGAAACCTGGGTAACTCTAGATAATTATGCAAATACTCATTTCATGTCTGTGCTTGGGGGTGAAGTATCAGCGCCCCTTTCCAAGCTGTAAGCCCCCAGCCTTCCCTATCTCTGCACCCCAGCTGGCAAAGCAGAACCAAAGGATTATTGGTGATAAGCACGCCGCCCCCAGCGGAGGCCTTCCCAGCTCAAAGGATCCGGGGTGCACGGCTCCCGGGGGCTTAGGATGGAAATTTTAAAATACATTTCCACAGTCTTCACCAGCTTATCTCTACCAAGAGGTTAACTATGCAGAGGGGGTGGGGCAGGAGGGAGGGAGGGCAGAAGGGAGGGAGGGAGAAAGTCTCTCTGCAGAGGTTAAATATGCTGAGAAAAAGAGAGGAGAAGGAGAGAGGGGGAAAGAGAGAGGGAGAGAGAGAGTGGAGGGAAGAGAAAAGGGAGAGCGGAAGGGTGGGAGGGAGAAAGGGAGAGGGAGAGGGAGAGAGAGAGAGAGATTGAGAGAGAGAATCCGCAGTCTGCCGCAGAAAGCGAGTTTGACTGAGGCTGTTCAATTGTCACAACCCTTCCCCCTTCCGTCTTTGAGTGTGAGGTCGACACTCATTCCTAGCGAGAGGAAAGCCCACCCTGGTTACCACGCATCTGAAGGGACCTCGCCGGACTTTCAGGCACTGTGCCTCCCTCCATCCCCTTCTCTTCTGCTGGGTAATTCAGATGAGGACTTAGTCATCTGAGCAGGTGGTGTACAATCCTCCTGGCACTCCTCACTACGCAAATCTCATTGTGCAATAACAGTGTGTTTCCACACCGTAGAGACTGGCCAGGCAGCCAGGCAGCCCAGAACACAAGGCAGAAGCAGGCTGCAGTCACCCCTCGCAACACTGGTCTCATCTGCAGGGAGTTACAAATTCCTGGTTAGACCAAAGAGAGCGATCCTAACAGAATTAATCCGGAAAACATGTCACAATTGTACAGCAACGTGCAATGGTGAGCAAAGTTATCTACGGGCTTCATTTCCTTCATGAATACCTCCTAGAAGTTAGCACGTCTTGAGAATCTCAGAGATGAAACAACACATTACCAGAATACCTAAGTCATGACTCTTCCCGCCTCTGTGCTACCTTGTGTACTAACAGGCCCACTCAAGGCCTTTTTATACTCCCTTCTCCCATGTAGGTGAGCTGTACAGCTGGGTGTGGCCACCCTCATAGAATCCGGGGCTGGAGAATTCACAGCCCTGACTGCAGCATGCTAAGCTAACGAGGAACAGACATCTGGATGCAATCAAGAATGTATGACTTGGACAAACAGAAGATAGACCATGGTGGCCTGTACTGGGGTTCTTCCCAGCAAAATGGACCTTTTAGATTCACCATTTGAAATGGATTCAAACTGTTAGCCAAGAAACTTAAATAAATCGTAATCTGAGACAGAAAGATGAGCATGATGGTTTCATATCAGGGTGGGAAGAGACGTTGGAGTTGACACAATTGAAATGAGAGACGGGCGCGATTCTGTGTGAGCAGTCAGGGTTAATTCTGATCCGAGTGTCCTGATTTCAAGCATGGCAAAGCCGGGCGCTAATGAGAAACGGGTACTCTGCACAGCTCACCAGTTGTGTATAAGCTTTAAACTAATAACTCAGCAATTACGAGAAAAATGAGCGGTAATTACACCCATTTCACTCGCAGCTAGATGGATAGAATATTTTCTCCCTGCTACTGGCATACTGTCACCACATTTATTTCATTTTTACTGTTTACTATTTATTGTACTTTGATTAAGAGTAATTATAGGCTAGGAAAATATGAAACATTGCGTATTTCTTAAAAATAGAAGGTCCTTCTTCTGATTCTATATGGGTGCAATCCTCATTTAAGACCTTATTTCAATGATACCAGCACTCTCAAAATAGGTGCAGCAGCCTCCATTTTATTTTGGCTTGCTTGCTTGCTTTCTTCCTTCCCTCCTTCCTTCCTTCCTTCCTTCCTTCCTTCCTTCCTTCCTTCCTTCCTTCTTTTCTTCCTTCCTCCCTCCCTCCCTCCCTCCCTCCCTCCCTCCCTCCCTTCCTTCATTCTTTCCTTCCTTCCTTCCTTCCTCTCTTTCCTTCCTTCCTTCTTTTCTTCCTTCCTCCCTCCCTCCCTCCCTCCCTCCCTCCCTCCCTCCCTTCCTTCATTCTTTCCTTCCTTCCTTCCTTCCTCTCTTTCTTTCTTTCTCTCTCTTTCTTTCTTTCTTTCCTCTTTCCTCTCTCTCTCTCTCTCTCTCTCTCTCTCTCTCTCTGTTTAATCAGCAGGGGGAGAGTTCCATGCCTGCTGGCTATTTGGATCATCACGAGTCTCCTGTATACATTCAGCATGTGTCTCTTCCCTCTTTTCTTGTTTGTTCTTGCACACTTTATAACACCTTACTCTCTTCCAATGTGGACCCAGCTATGAAGCAAAGCACAGATTCACCCATACCTGAAGTAAACCAAATGGTGCACAATATATCCTTTGTACTGTTTGCATGGCTTCAGGAACTGCCTGCTTCCCTGGCCCTTGTGAAAGTAGTTTAATGAGGTAGCAAAGCTGGGGAAGCGCTTTAGTATGGCTGACTCCAGCTGAGAGGAGATGGTATTTCCATCTCACTTGTTGACAAAGCACAAGCATGAATAACTGGCGGGGAATGCACACATGAATCTGCTTTCAGAAACTTTGCTTCTAGCGTGGATTATTGATCCTTGATTTCGAGGGCTGGAAATTCATATGTGTTCAAAATGAGTATTAAGGAGCAACACACACACGTGGAGTTCTGTCTGCTGAGCACATGTCTGAGCTCATATCAATCATGTATTTTAGTGCAGGTCCCATGTGTAAACTAATGTGTTTGCTATTTGTATGGCAGTACATGTACGTGTATGTGTGTGCATGCGCCCATGCGTGCATGTATGAACCGTGTTGAGCTAATGTGAGAGTCTAGATTTGAATCCTCTGAAGATATCATCTCAGAAGAAATTACAGCCAGTCCAATCAACCACCATGGACCCTCACCAAGGCATGATTTGCGAACAAAGTTGTTTTTCCTCTTCCTAAAAGGCATACCTGCAGACATGGGAAGAATTGCTTGGTGTGGTTTTTTTTTTTTTAATGGGAGAAAAATGTGAGGAAAAAACCCCACCAGGTCTTGTTCTACACGGGCTCCCTATCGATTCGCGGAGATGGCGTGTGTTAATGCTTCACCCCGCTAATAGCCCTGCCTGTGTGGTAATGTGCTGAGCCAGCGCGAGGCGTGGAATTGATTAGTTCCCTTAATGAGCCCTGGATGGCGCTTCTCCCAGGATGGAGGACACAAAGCAGGGTGAGCATCAGCTGGAAAACCTGCCTCAACACTGAGGAACCCAGGAGAAGGGGGTGCGGTGGGGGGGAGGGGGGCCCCGCCTTTCCCTGCCTAGGAAAGCTTTCTTTGGAGGCAGGAGGGTGGATGATAGGGTGCCAGGTGGCCCTCACTGCCGGGTGACCCTCAGCCTCTGAAGCCACACGGGCAGGAGGGCGTGCGGGCTCCCCACCATCTGTGAGCAACTGCATCATAAAACTTGAACTAGAAGGTTCTAGGGAAAGCAAACAGCATCAAGCTAGGAAGGAAGTCAGCTCAGTTAATGGCTGCCCATGACTGATGCACCAAGATGCGGATGAGGAGGACGGAGGCGCCGGGAAGCTGGTTGCCAAGGAGACGCAGGTGAGCACCGAGGGCAGAGGCTGCTCAGACCCAATTTGTTTGCACAGCAGCTCCATCTACCACTGGGATTTGTGAACAGGGCCTGAGCTGGCGGAAAGAAGAAGAAGGTGGAAAAGGAGCGATGGAGTCACCAGAGTCCACATCTTCATCCTGGGCTCCTCCCTAGTGCGCACGCACACACATACACACACACACACACACTGAGGCATGCACACACAGGCATACACACATGCATGCATACCATGTCATATACCACACATATCACACACATACCACAGTCACCACATACAGTGTACATATGCAATATGCACCACCACACATATCCCACACTGTACACTGAACACACACCAGCAAGCATGTGAAATTCTGACACAGTACATTATAAGTACACGCACGCGCGCACACACACACACACACACACACACACACAGAGAAAGAACAAGATGCTAGATAAATTACTAGAAATATGTACAACTTTCTCGTAGTATCCAAAGGCAACTTTGGAAAAATGTCTTCTGTCTGAATCCAGGCCACTCTTCTCTCCTTCACTGGGCTCACAGTTGGAGGAAGACCTTGCACAGAAGCCCAGCAGCTGTGTCAGGAGATACCCACCTTCACCGTGGAGTACTCCTTCCCATGCCCAGTCTGAGAGATCCCATTGCAGAGACTATCTGTGCAAGTTGGTGCTGGCAGGCAGCTCCTCTTGCTTTATTATGCACAAGTGTTTTCTAATAAGATGAATGGAGCCAAATCAGTGCAGATAAGACACACAAAACAAGCCATGCTTCCGCCTTGGTGACCTGCTGGTGACTGCTATGCCAGACACTGAACCTTGTGTTCAGCAGTTGCAGAGAGCAAGACAGGGAGGCAGGAGGGGAGAGGTTTGAACTCGAGAGCTGACTGTTGAACAATGCATTTGGAACCAAAGCTTGAGGCTCTCCTCTCCATAGACCCCCAAAAGGTCTGTCTCTTGTACAGAACAAACTCATTGGACAGATGGTATTTAAATCAATCAATGGTGACTCATTTGAGATGAAATGGACCAACATTCTGTTCACTTCTTTTGCTTGGTAACACAATGTCATTGATTCTTTTTTTTTCTTTTAAAAATTATCATAAAAGTGATGTACAAGGGGTTACAGTTACATGAGTAAGGTAATAAGGACATTTCTTTTTGAACAGTGTTACCCCTTCCCTCATTTTCTCCTACATGCCCCCCCAGCTTCTCCTCCAAGTTGTAAGTTCATTTCCACCAGAGTGTCTAGTGAGTATCGCTGGTGCATTGGTTCATCTTTTGCTCCACTATTTCTGTGGCCAAAAGGGAATGCTACTACACTGTTGGTGGGAATGTAAACTTGTTCAGCCACTCTGGAAAACAGTACAGAGGTTTCTCAAAAGACTAATCATAGCCTGACCTATGACCTAGGGCATTTACCCAAATGATCACAAACAAGGCCACACTAAAGCTATCAGCACAACCATGTTCATTGCAGCATCATTTACTGTAACTAAGATATGGAATCAACCTAGGTGCCCCTCAGTAGATGAGTGGATCAAGAAAATGTGGTACATATATGCACAATGGAATTCATTGGTTCTTAAAGAACCACCCTTGTTGTCTTTTAAAATAACATTTGGAGGACAATAGACATGCTGTCTGGTGGAGGGATGATCTGACAGAGATGGTGGGGATACAGGAGATCTTGGTTGTCAGAGCTGGATTTCCACGATGAGTGCTGCCTGGACATGGGCGTGCACTATGGTTTATTTTCACTTCTGCTTCACCCTGATTGGCCTCCAATAGGGGACTGGCTCCTCCTGGTTTCATAGGCAATCGGGCTGCCGTCAAATAGGAGTTCTAACAACACTGGAAGATCATGGTCCCGTGGGAGTAGGGACCATGATGAAAAGTGGGTCTGTGTGCACAGCGCTGGGGAGGTATTCCTAAGGTGGTTAAGGTCTCATGGAGAAACATTGCTCACAGAATACAGCTAGTCTCTCACAGGGAAGATAGAAAAACACCAGCCTGCAGTGGTGGAAGGCCAGCTCAACTCACCACTGTGGCCAACAGTAGACACTAGTGTTCTGTTATAGTCTAAAGTGTGTCTGTCCTCTTATCAAGTTCATTGTCCCCAATGAGAAGACACATAGACATCACGGTTGTAAAGAGACAACAAAGTTAAATGAGGGTGCTGGGATGGGGGCGGGGGAAGGAGCTTCTAACCCACTCTGCTAATCCGCTCCCTTATAAGAAGTTTGGAGACACAGACATCAGCCATGAAGGCACAGGGGAGCTCCTGCGAGGATACAGAGGAATGCTGACATTCCTAAGTGGAGAGGGTCCTTAGGAGAGACTCGATACTTTGATCTCAGACTTTCAGATTCCAGAATGGAAGAAAAAATATTACATTATGTCAGTTGTGCAGTCCACAGTATTCTGCTACAGTCATCTGAGTTATGACTATTGGAGTCAAGTTGGGATGCTGGCTGTGTCCTCAAAACATTGTTTCTGCATGAGACCATCACAGTGATGATTCAAAGACCTGGGAATCCCTCCCAGCCCTAGCAGTGTGTATAACCACCATTCGCCATGGCCAGGTCTCCACTTGACCTCCTCTGTCATGGCAAACTACACTCTCCTTTGCATCTCTATCTGAGCACTGTCCATCTGGACCGTGCTGGGCACCTAGATTTCCAGACTGCAGCTCAGAGACCCCAATCCAGTTAACCCAAGATAAGGATTTTTGAACATCACTTGGAAAGACACTGATTTCATGACTTGGCAGAGTGAGGAACAATATCAATTAGTAGGTGCTCAATAACCACTCTCTGTCTGTCTGTCTGTCTGGTTGGATGGATGGATGTAGTAGGTGCTCAATAACCACTCTCTGTCTGTCTGTCTGTCTGTCTGTCTGGATGGATGGATGATGGATGGATGGATGGATGATGGATGGATGTAGGTGTGGGTAGATGGTTATATTTAGGTGGGTAGGTGAATGAAGCGATGAATGGGTAGACATGTAGATACAGACATGGGTGAAGAGATAGATAGATGAATATAGCTAGGTGGGCATATGGTAGATGTGAGTGGATGGATGGATGGATGGATGAGTAGGTGTGTAGACAGAGATGAGTAGATGAATGGATGGATGGATGGATTGACAGATGGGTGGGTGGACAGATGGATTGATGAGTGGATGGGTGGACAAGATCTTTCTAATAAGCATGTAAAGTCAAAATCAGAGGACTTCTATGACATTTTTCTCTTCAGCAAGTAGTGCCTGGGGAAAGATCCAAGCCATTTAGCTACAGTCAGCATCCTCATCCATGTGGGCACAGATGTGAAATGCAGAGCTCAAAATCAAGAAGATGGATGGTTATTCTTAAAGGACGTTTAAAATTGCAATGGAAAGATTTTTGTAATTATTTTTGAAGCAACTAAAGCCTAGCACACATACCTCTTATTACATTTTACAAGCAAGGATACATGGGGAAGAAATCTTGAATTTGTTCAGTTCAGGTTTTGGCCACAGAAATATACTCTGGGAACTGTCAAAGCAAGGACATTTCTCAGCCTAATAGGATAACAGATGCATTCATAAACAATGTATGCATTTTTCTCCCTGCATCTTTTCTCTCTAATACCCACCTTTTCCTACTTCCGAGATGGCGGCTGGAAATCCTGAAGGTGATAGCAGACAGGGCAAACAGGCTTGGGCAGAGGAATGACAAGCTGCCCTGTCTCTCTTGCTTTTGATTTTTTTAATATGCTGCATAAATGTCCAAAGCTACACAGACACAACAACTAGTGATGAAGACCCAAACCAAGAGCTTTGTAAACCATGAGCTGAGAGGAGAGGATTTTTACTGGTGAAGATGATCACAAAGATGGAGCCTGGCTGGTGTGGAAGGTTCTTAATTGAATTATGATAAAGTAGAGAAAACTGAAAGCAATTCACATGTAGATATAAGTGAAGCATCAATACATACTTTCCAACTGTACTTACTATTTAGTAATGGTAGATATCCATCTAGTAGGTGAGCAATAGGTTAATTTGTTAAAAATGTACCCTGCCAGGTACTGGTAGCTCATGCGTATAATTCTAGCTACTCAGGAGCCTGAGATCTGAGGATCACAGTTTGAAACCAGTCAGGCAGGCAAGTTAAAGAGACACCATCTCCAGTTAACCATAAGAAAACCAGAAGTAAAGCTGTGGCTCAAAGTGGTAGAGCACGAGCTTTATGCAAAAAGGCTCAGGGTATAGCACCCAGGCCCTGAGTTTAAGCCCATGACCAAAACCACAAAATAACAAATCAGCAACAACAACAACAAAAATACACTCTGAATTCTATCTCCTGGCTAACGATCAGGAATTCTAGGTAGCTCCTTCCCAGTGTGTACTGTACATGTGTAATCCAGCTGGCTTCTACTCCATCCTTCTCCAAACACAACTGATAGCTCTCAGGCATGAGATTAAAAAGCCATGTTCTGTCATGTCATTGTTTTACCCGATCTATTTCCAAGTCCACCTTGAGTTAACATGAAAGGAAAGAGGTGAGCAAATATAATGGGTTAAACTGACCGGCAACATTAAAACTCCTCAGTGAAGGAGGGTGGGTGTAGTGTGGACGCGATCTGATGGAAATGCAACCTGTTGTAGACTTGTGGGTTCTCATGAAGTTAACTAGACTACGAAAGTGATACCTTTCTTGGGGATGGGGATGGGGTCTGTAAGTCATCACTGAAGGGGCAGATGGGTGGCACACAGGCCGGGACCCTCCTTATTCTGCAAACCACCCAACAAATCACTGTGCACCCAACATTCAGCACCGACTCCTGAGCTGCAAGGAGAATCTCCAGCTCCACCCTTCCTGCAAACTTCCCTACTCTTCTCTAGACTGATTCCTGAGATGAAGTATTCAGAGGACATTTAACTTGTAGCCTTTTAAGAGGAAAAGGGTAACAGGCAGAAAGAACTGGGGAGAAAACAGAACACAAGGCAAACATGGAGAGGGCCCGAGTTGGATTTCGCCGGCACTCAGGGCCTGTGTGGTCTCCATTCCAGACCCTTCCTAGCTCTCCAGAACGACACGCCCACCTCCTTGCATATCACAACTGAGTTAAGAGCTGAGATGTTCCAAGTCCCAGGAGCCTACATGCACTCCCACACATGTGGGTGCATGTTCATGCATGTGCGCACGCACACACACACATACATCTCTTCGCTCTTATGGCTTTATGCACTATTATCAAAAATCTGAAAAATTATAGACATGAGGTTCTTCAAATTTTGCTCTGGGATTTTCAAGGAGAAAAAGCTCAAGGCACAGATTTTCACAGGGCTCTGCTACTTTGTCATTGTGAAAAATAATTCTTCTGATTCCTTTATCAGGACTTCATTGATGTCTGCATTGGAAGAGTGATAAAACTTCAGAACACTGGCGTAGCTGGTGCTGTTGTAGGACTTATGTCATAATGAGAGCCTGAAAGGCCAATCAAACACTTCTAAATTACAGCTGAAACAGTTTTACCTTTGTCTCTGTGTGTATGAACTCTATTTTCTGTTAAGCATATTTGTATCCTGGATTCTGCCTTTTCTGCAACACATTTCTCAATCAGATATGTTTGAGAAAATAATGGAATAGCCCATTAAATGTTGTAAACTTGATAATACAACAGATATAATCAAATATCAGTCTTAGATTAGTGATGTAAAGTAAACCTTGATGGATGATGGGTAGTTGCAGCCAAGATTTTTATTATCAATTAACTTGGCCAAACTCACAGGAATGTTCTTATACAAACTATAGTTTGAGGCCCAGTTATTCTGTCTACACATGACAAAATTGCTAGTGATAGGCAATGATTTAAATGTGTGATTTTTAAAATAGAGTCCTTTGGAATGGTTAGAACAAAAATGACATATCATTTGAAAGATCCTGTCCATTTCAAGTATTCTTTCTGGAACCACCATCACATAATTGTAATCAACAGCAAATTTCATGGCTCAGAACCCCTTGGATTTTTCAACATTAATAAAAATGTGGTTGGTTTATATGATACTACATATCTGTACAAAAACAAGACTCTTGACCCAGTCCAACTGTCTCTCAACACCCAGAAGCTATGGAGGCATCCACCCATGCATCTTCCACATCGGACACAGTCAACGCGAAGATGCTGACTGGGTGGTCAGGTGCTACCTGGGGGCAGAAAAGAGACTGACATCAGTCTAACTTGGCCAATGCAAGGAATATGTCCAGGGTGACAAATGCCATACACAGAAACTAGACTGATAGTGCTCACATTCTTACAACACCAAAAACAAGATGTAAAGGTAAGGTTTAGTAAGATTTAATAAATGCTTTGCCATCCACATTCCTAGGTATGCTAGTAAAAAGGTCAACAACACATACATAAACCAGTAATTAAATTAATTTTGTCTCCGACCATATAAATACGCCTGAATATGTGTGCACACAAAGTACAACTTTGAAGCAAGTTTCCAGTGCTGCAAACCAGGTGTTCAGGAAATCATCCCCTACTCCTGGTTTAGAAATTCCCTGTAATGTCTTGCATTTGTATAGAGGACCTGAGAGCTATGATGTCACTGCGGAGCTGCTGATTTAGCCTCATACCTTGTAATGACCTTTCATTAACAGAGGGGCAGTGGAGGGGTAACTAGAGAGTAGGTATGACAGGAACTAGGTGTGTGAACTACCCAGTAGGGTAGAGAAGGGTGTACCCCCGTGGAAGAATCTGCTCAGGCCACTAGTTCTTGGCACACCCGTTTCCAAGGTTTGGTTCCTGGGACAGAAAAGCACCTAACAACACCTGTACAGCCTTAGCTCACACTGGTTTCAAATCTCCGTGTTCAAGGCTGGAAGGACTGGAACGTCTTCAGACAAATGGCTGAGCACAGTTAGAAAGGCAGTAGCTAATGAAACCTTTAAAATAGTAGCAGAAAAAGATTACATTCTCATATGGCCTGCGAGGCTTCTATTTGGTTCAAAAGAAACCATATTCTTCAGTCTCCTGTGGGCGTCAACACACCTTTACAAATGGCTTGAAGAATTCATCTCTGACAAAGCCTGCCTTTCCTATAAAGGTTCCTGCTATGGTTTGGATCTTAGATGCCCCCCAAAGACCTGTGTGTCAAACCTTTGTTCCCAGGGTGGTATTACTGGGATCTTGTGAAGTGTTTAGGAGATTGGGCCCAGTGGGAGACCATTGGCGATGAGCCCTTGCTGGCTTTCTCCTCTCTCGTTCAATGTCCAGCCATGGGATGAGTGGCTTTATCCTACAAGCTCCTGTGGTAAGGTGCTGCCTCAACATAGACCCAAAGCAATTGGGCCAGCCGGCTATGGATGGTAGGCTGCAGACCTGCTGGTGGAGGCTGCTCATCACAGGTGGCTGCCATAGTAATGCAAAGCCAGCAATCCAGTCTCCAGGATCACACAGCCTGGGAGCACAGATGGAAGATGGCTGAAGGAGGAATGGATGCTGATGGTGATCAGGCCTGGGCATCAGACATGGGAAAGCCCACCATTGGGTATCAGGATCCCACACAAGTAACATGAACAGATACATGCATTCAAGTAACATTACACACCTTCCTTTTGTTTTAAAAGCTACATTCCATCTTTCTTCAAGTTTCTATTTTATTTTCACACACACACACACACACACACACACACACACGAGAATGAACTTTGGGTTCTTCAAAATCTTTCATGAAAATTTCCTTTTGTAAGAAAGCCTTGTCACCAAGCCCCGTTGTGCACGAGCAAAGCCTACTGCCACGTGTGCCCCAAATAATAGCTGGCGTGTCACATGAAGCTGTGTGTTAGTTCTTCACCCAGCTGCACACTGACAAGGAAAAATTCTAAATGCACCACGGGACACAAAGCATGTCTCCCAGCACAGACCCACGACAGTCCTTCTTTCAAAAGAAAAACATGGACCATTTCTGTGTCATGACCACCACAATTCTGCATCCTGTTTGTGGTGGCTTCCACTTCCAGATAAGGACTTTCAATAATATGGTGTTTCATTCTAGCTGTCTTTGATGTTGGCAATTTAAAGACTGGAGTTTAATTACACATGACATGTAGGCAAAATGATTGGATCACATTGTCTTCTTTCAGGGCAGGGGAGAAAAAGCAAGAAATAGAAATACGCTAGTGTGAGCTCAGTGAGCAGTGGCAAGTGTCCCCAGTGTACCTTATTTTACTTTGTTGAGGATGTATCCATTGTTCACAGGCCCAAAAACAACAATGCTAAGTACCAACTGTACACAGAGCTGTGCTCTGCATTAACCCCTTCATGCGTGCATGGAGTCCCAGCCATGTGATGTCCCTCCAAAAATTCTGGAAAAATTAAAATCTTTGCTTGATGCATGTTTAAATTTTTGTTTCTTCTTTAAATTACATGTTTGAGAGGATGAGCCACGGGGTGCCAGCACAAGTAACGGCCCTTCATCCTCTGCCCGGGGACGGGCATCTTTCTGGATGGATGGGATTAGCTCAGCCTGACCTGGGTACATTGTCCATGCGGAGTCAGGGGAAGTGCGTGCTCTTGAAGGTTCTGCCTGATGCTCCATCCCCAGTGGTTACTTGAGCTGACATATGGACTATACCAATCATTAGCCCCTAAGACTCCATTCTCTGTGGGCCTCATTAACTGGGCCATTTTCATAGGTGATAAAAGGAAATAAACCAGAATACAATTCCTTAAAAAAAAGACAAAGGAGATAAGTACAACGCCAGGGTGGAGTTCAAGGGGAAGAAAAGAAATGGTGGAATGAACCACATCTAAGGTTTTGTTTTCCACTAAGAACAGGACACCAAGAGGACTGCACCCAAATAGGACACTCTGTCCTTTGGGGCCTTGCTCCAAAGCAATGCAGACGCTATTTTCTGCAAATAAAGTGGGCAGGCAGAAAGATCTTCAAGATCTTCAGTGTGCCAATTAGGTTAGGGGGTGCTCAGCAGGTGACTTGATGATATGCCTAGTGTGTGTGTGTGTGTGTGTGTGTGTGTTGTGTGTGTGTGTGTGTTGTGTGTGTGTTGTGTGTGTGTGTGTTGTGTGTGTGTTGTGTGTGTGTGTGTTGTATATGTGTGTGTGCGTTGTGTGTGTGTGTGTTGTGTGTGTGTTTTGTGTGTGTGTGTGTTGTGTGTGTGTGTGTGTTTGTGTAGAGTATGAAGCAATACCTTCTCATTTGTTTATACTCAGAATTTTCAGAAAGATTTTTATAAAAACTAAAATTTATTTATTTTGTTGTCCATGGGGCTTGAACTCAGGGCTTGGGCACTGACCCTGAATTTTTATTTTTTTGCTAAAGGCTAGTGGTCTACTATTTGAGCTATAGCTCCATTTTGTTTTTTTGCTTTCTGATAATTAATTGGAAATTTAAAAAATTTTTCATGGACTTTCCTGCCTGAGCTGGTTTTGAACCTTGGTCCACAGAGCTTAGCCTCCTGAGTAGCAGGCGTGAGTACACATTTTAAGGCAGGGCCTGGACACCTGGAAATTGTGAGGTGGAGGAGAGTGAGGAAATGGAGCAGGACTAGAATTTTCTCTATATCTTTTTTTCTTAATTTTAAATGATCAATGGTTGGCTATTTACCCAAGCAAATAAAATCCAAACCAGTCAACAACCATCTCCAATTCAGAATCTGCTACTTCCTGGAAACAAGTTGTTTAGATGGAATTTCCCCATTACAGCTGAGAACTAGCATTCACCTGCCAGGCCAGGGTTCCCAGCAAGGCCTCCCTGAGAAGCAGGGCCCAGGGGACTCTGTGGAGACGAGGCCACACGAGAGAAATTTCCCTGAGGACAAAGCTGTGTTTTGGGTAGAGAGAAGATGACTCATGCTGACTTGGCTGGGACAAAACCAAACACAGCCGAAGAAACGCAACCCTCACAGACACTACTGAAATGTCCTCTCCTGCCAGATGCACAGAATGAACGCTTCATTTCTGCACCTGAGATCTGTGGAGACACTGACCTTCTCGTTTGTCTCCCGCCCTCTGGACGGACCTGCTCTCAGACCACAGCTACAACCACAGCTTTGGAATGAACTACCGCGTGGTTTGCGTTTGCCACGGCCATGGAGCCAGACTGTCACTCCTAGGTCACAGCTGGCAGAGGAAGGAGCTCACCGAAAACCCTCGCCAGGGGGCATCATGGGAATTTTATGAGAGCCTTCATATTCATGAAGCTTAATTATAACAAATTTGCCAATCTGTAAAATACAGCTGCATTTGAATACTACTTTCAAGTCTGAAGCACGAACGGGGGAACTACAGTCCCCGTGAGAGGCTCGTGGTGTGTGCAGAGAAGCACACACACCAGCAGGAACTGGGGGAGGGAGAAGGAAGAGAAACGCAAGCCGATCAAGAGGTGCTTCAATCACCCAGGAAATAAAACCTCCAGTCACAGGAGGGGCCGCTGAGGTGCTCGCAATCAACCATAATATTGAAATTGTTGCGTCGGGAACCAAATCATCCCTGATTTAAGACATCAGTCAGAAAGACACTACACATTTGTACCACCGAGATATGCAGCGAGCTGTGGAGGACGCCCACGTGGCCCACATGTGCTCTGGTCACGAGCCCAACGAGGCCCTGTCCCCTCACCCCCACTCCTGCAACAACCAACTTGAGGCGCTAGTATTTTCCATGATTTCCAGAAGTGCCTAGAAATCATGGGAAGTACATGATGGCTGCAGCGATGGCCAGGGCTATCATTCAGGCGTGCAGATGCGCTTCGAGGACCAAAAAACACACACAGGATTCTAGGCACTTCCTGAAAATCACAGCAGTGAAGTCCTGACCCAGTTACAATTTCTTTTTTTTTTTTTTGTCTTTTCTTTTTTGGTACTGGGGATCGAACCCAGGACGTTGCGTTTGCTAGGCAAGCGCTTTGCCACTGAGCTACATCCCAGCCCCCCAGTTACAATTTCTTAGCAATGCAACTACTCCGGCACATCCCCACCCCCAGAACACACACACACACACACACACACACACACACACACACACACACTTATCTTTCAGCCTGATGGAAAGGCCCTGGATACTACAGAAACGTGCAATCCAATTCTATTTCATGACACTTCCTGTCTGCAAACACTTGGTGCTCAGATGAGTCTTGCCATCTTTTCCTGTCTATCTATCGCTGGCCAAAGTGCACGTGTAGGCTGGGTGGATTGCTTCTGAGGGATGAAAGATGAGTGATATGGGGTGAGGCTGATGGTTGGGGGAGGTGATGAGAAGAGAGAACATTTTTCAGGGAAGGTCATGCTCTGAGGGCCAAGGTCGGTTTTTACAGCTGTTGTCCCCTTCGTGTGCCTTCACCACACCCAAGCATCCGAGGATGTGAGGGTGATTATCTTAGAAAGTGAGGACCCTATACCTGAATGGATCAAAGACCACAAGGAAAACGAGCAACATTGGGCACTGATCTGCTTCAAAATCCACGTCCTTAAAAGTAATACACTGCCGCCTCTCTCAAAAGCAATGACCAAGAAGAGAAAAGAAAGAGGAAGGGAGCAGGGTAAGGTGTGGGGGAGAGGATAGGGAGGTGGGGAGGAGTGTAGAAGGAAGGGAGGGATGGAGGAAGGGATATGGAAGGGACAACATGGCTCAGGACAGAAAACCCCGATGGTCCAGAAGTATGCATGTACGATACGCATCTCCAGCCACTCATCTGCAATTCCAAAATCTGAAGACACACCCCAGTGAATGTATTTTCACCAACCCGTTGCAGGCAGATTCTGGTCCAAATCTACAAGAGGTTTAATTTGTTCCATTGAAAATGAATGAGGGGGCTGGGAAGGTGGCTCAGTGGTAGAGCGCTTGCCTTGCAAGCCTGAGGCCCTGGGTTCGATTCCTCAGCACCACATAAGAAAAAAGAAAAAAGCCGAAAGTGGCGCTGTGGCTCAAGTGGTAGAGTGCTAGCCTTGAGCTGAAGAGCTGAGGGACAGCACCTAGGCCCAGAGTTCAAGCCCCACGACCGGACCCAAAAAAAAGAAAGAAAATGAATGAGAAGTCTAAGTTCTCCTGTGGAGAGATGCAAAACTATGCAGACAGACAGAAACGTCTTTCCAAAATCTCAGGAGCCCCGAAGCCCATGCGACCTACAAGACGGGGATAAGGGCTGAGGTCCTCTGCTCTTCAGTGTTCTTGAAAATCAAAGACACCACAAGACACTAACTTCCACATCCCCTCCACCACACTCACCCACCGCCCCACACCCATCCCTCCACACCCGTCCCTCCACTCCTACCCCTCCACACCCACCCCTCCACACCTGCCCCTCCACACCTGCCCCTCCACACCTATCCCTCCACACCTGCCACTCCACCCTGGCTGAAGGAAGCCTCCGCTTCTACTCCAAGGAGAAGCCATAGTCACCACATGCAGATTTGGCATCATCCTATCTATCCTCCCGACAAGTCTGCCGGTTTAGTCTGAGCCCAAGCCAGCGCCATTCTAGACATGGGTGCCATTTGCACTCTGCTGGCTCCCACCTTGATCTTGAGGCTCAGTTGGGACATCTGTGTACCCTGCTTCCACAGAAAAGCAGGGCACCCTGGATGCAAGGCGAATTCTGCAATACCTAATTTTAGCATGCAAAAGGAATCACTTAAATGCATTTTAAAGACAACTCAAGGGTTAACTTCAATGGCTAGCACAAACACTAACAGGTTTCAAAAGTATCAAAATATGTGTAGAGATTGTAAATGGGTTTTTAGTTCTAATTAGCACTATTATTTATAAACCCGCAAATGAATTAAATGTGGCACAGTATAAACATTGGTCTCTATATTAGGTTTAAGTATCTCTTTCATTATTTTCTCTACTTTTCCTTTTGTTTGAAATGTATTCTTTCCACAAATGAAATAACCTTCACTGGATGTCTTCATGATGCACTGCATAAAACAAGAAGAAAAAGAGAACACCTCTATTGGAAAAGTTTCATCATTGAAATTAAAGATAATATTCATTCATGGTGTCTTCTGAGGATGAGTATGGGGGGACACTGTTGATAGGCTTCTTTGTGTGCAGTGGAGTTTAAGTTGGCAGAATAATTACAAGTGATCACCTAATGAAGAAGGCCAGCTCTGCCCAAACATGCCGGTAGTGGTGTTATCTGCAGGGGGGGGGTGGAGGGACGTGGGGGGGGTCTCCGTCATAGGCTGAATGTCAGCTTTAGGGTCTGCCTAAAGGGACAAGTATAAACAGAGAGGAGTTAAGTTTCCAGGACTGGACTTATTTCTTTGAGCCAAAGTCCCCTGCTTGGTGAATCAATGTAGACAACATAGAAAAATAAAGGAGGAGGTAACAATGCTTGATAGGAAATGTACTCATTACCTTACTCATGTAACTGTAACCCCTCTGTACAGTATTTCTACAATAAAAAACATATGTATGTATATAAAAGAAAAATGAATGCTTGGATAAACAAAACTATAAAATTGATACATCTTGTAACTTACAATATTCCTATCAAGACACTCCTACTTTTTTCAAAGTACATATTCTCCGTGTGGAATAACAGCAGAAATGATCAGACCAAGCTTCCAGCAGTCCTGGGGACCCCCGCTTAGTATTGCATCCCAGACTTATTGTAACTCAGAAAGAGTGAGGATATTGGAATGTAACGTGTTTGTGAGGAGACAAAGTCCCAACATTCCTGTTCGCTGATCAACTAGAGCACGAATGCATCAACTCATTCGCTGCTCACCATCTTCGCTGTGAGATGGGGTCCAGGAGGATTTTTGTTTAATCCTTTCAGTCTATAGTTATTTTTTAACTTTCTTTTCTTTTGACTATTTTTTTTAAATCCTTAAGTAGTTGTATGAAAGAGCAGCCATCCAACAAAACAGTTTGTGAACCAAGAGTCCCTTAACCAGTGTCACTTTCCCACTCTCTCACCCGCCCCTCCCAAACTATTCCTTCCCTCCTTGCTCTTAGCTTTGGAGGCGCTGCATTGAATATTTTCCTGCCATCTAACAAAGCAGTTTGTGTGTACAATATGTCTTCATCTGTGTCACAAATGTCACACTTTTGCCACCACCCGATCTTTCCCTTCTCTTAGTTTTCTTACACTTGCTGTGGCTAGAATGAACATACAAACCTATAAGTGAACATACTAGCAGGTATGCAAGCAGTAACAAACATATTAACAAATGAATTAATGGAATTCATGGAAAGCTCAAATAGTATATTTTTTAGAAACACTAAGCCAAAGCCCAAGTATCAGGAAATGGATACTTGGGAGGTGGGGTAGGCAAATGAAGCAGGGAGGAAGGATACAATCAAGAATTAACTATAGGTACCACAAAGTTAAGAAAAATAAGGTTGTAATTCTTTCTTGTTTTTTTTTAGAGCTATCAAAATTGTTGTTGCCTGGAGCCGGTGGAGGCTCATGCCTATAAACCTAGCTACTCAGCAGGCCAAGATCTCAGAACCAAACACAGCCTGGGAAGATAAATGTGAGACTCGTGACTCTAATGAACCACCCAAAGCCACAAGTGGAAGTGTGGTCCAGTGGTGGAGTGTCAGCCTTGAGTGAAGAGCCACGCGGGAAGGCAAGGCTGTGAGTTCAAGACCTGCTGGGGGGTCAGAACAGAGGCCAATGGTAGATGCCGCTGGAGTACCGTTCTGTGGGCTCGAGTCCTGTGCAGAGTACACTTCATCTACCCCCTCCTGTAGAGACAAACCCCTCAGCCTTCTCGCCTCTGATATGTTGGCTTTTGTCTTTGTAGGTTTGCTTGGTTTGGTTCCAGACAGACACAGGCTGACTCAAACTCACAATACGCACTATGTCTTCCCGCCAAAGGCTGGGAGTGCAGGACTCCCCAGCCCCCCTGGCTCCTCTGTTTCTCCTGTCTCATTTAAATGATCTGGCAAAATGACTTACCCAGAATTAAAAACAAACAAACAAACAAAAACCAACTTGGCAACTAAGCTGTCACTCATAAATAACCGGGTGATCAACAGACACAGGCAGACTCTGCGTCTTTGGGAGGGCTGCCTCTAGTCTAATCTCCTACAGAGCAGACGCCCCAAAATAATTAGTGTATCCAGACCCTGGACGTGCACTCATTAAAGACACCTCCATCAGCTCCACGCCACACACCGGCCACATTCTCAGCTGCATCACAAGGACTCCCGGCCCTCTGCCCGGAGGCCCTGTCCCGTGTGTATTTGGTTTACATGCCATCCTGTTCAAGCACACAAGGAAATTGCCATCATATTTTCTTCCAAATGTTATTACAATTTTTAAGTCTATAATTTACTTGTCTTTTATTTTGTCAACATATGGCTATCACAAAAGTCAACAGAAATTCAATTTCATCAACTACTTTCTTTAAAAAAAGAATCAGGATAAAGTAATCCTCATGATGATTTTTGAAGCTCTCCCTCCCCCCCCCCTCTCTGTCTCTCTTCTTATAGGCAAACCAACCCCTTTGGTTTGGGCCTTTCTACCTTTATGATGCATTTTACATTGGCCCTGGAATTCCTCAATAGAATTGGATACAGTCCACCACACGTTGTATCCAGAATATATGTGTGGGACAGTCCAAAATGGAGAGCTACACATATTCCCTATGACACCCATGTCCACACAACTCATTTTCCATCAATGTGAAACTGAGTGATAAGAATGCATTGATAACCAATAGAATTGTATTCATCCATCAGGAAGAACAACGGCATGCCGTTTGCAGGGAAATGGATGGACCTAGATAAAATTGTGTTAAATAAAGAAAGTTAGGCTCAGAGAGAATCAGGATGCATGTGGAAGTTAGATCTAAAATACAAACATAATGAATGAAAGGGGAGGGGGAAGAGGCAGTCAAAATTCATCATATATAGCACAAAATTAAGACAAGTAGGGGAAGGGATAGGGGTGAGAATGTTGTGGGTGAAACGCACATCAGGATGTATTGTATTCATAAACTGTCTCGTTAAATGGCAAACAGATTCAGTTCATAAACTACACAATTAAGAAAAGTGTGGGGAGGGGCGGTTGGAAGGGGGTGAGAATGTTGGGAGGGGTGCTACATCCCTAACATCTCTGTTCAATGACACCTCCTTTGTACAACTACTTAATGGCATAGAAAATAAGCATAAACATGTGAAAACACATCCAGGGCCATATGCATAGTTACACAAGCAAACTAACAGAAGTAGGATATGCACAGGGAAGGGTTCCCATGGTGTAACTGAGCTTACCCACAGTCTACCAAATGAATACCAGGAAGCCAAAGCATTTGGCCTGAAGGGGGTGAGACCAAGGCAACTGTTGAATGGAGAGAGAACAGGTGGGTGCATGTGGAATTGGAAGCAGGTAACTTGAGATGGGTGGAGTTGGACCTACGGTGAGAACCATAGAAAGGGTAACATTGAGAGATGCCTCATCCACATGAACTGACATGTTGAATAGAAACCCCACTGTACAACTACTTAAAGATAATATATTTTAAAAGACTGTACAGAAGTCAAGGTCATGAATTGGTGGTGAGTGGGATTTTGTCACGTAAGTTGGTTCCTTGAAGTGTTTTGAACCCAGAACACATGCAACCTTTCTTTCTATCTTCTCAATCTCCATGGACATAGTTCGGTAAAATTCTGAAGGGAAATCTTCCTCTTGGAGAAATGCCACTGATTGCACAGAAGTGTTTCCTTCTGCTTCTAGTACAGGCTCGGATTTTCAGGGCTTCTCCCCAGCCGACAAACATCCCTTCATTTAATGTAGCATTAATTTTTAAACTATGACATCCGTAATCTGCCTCTTCCTGGAGCGGTGGTGTGCTGATGGTTCATCTGTAACCACGCTTACGGAAAATGCAAAACACACTGCAATTTTGGCACACAGGTGTTTTTCAACTTTCAAACAGAATATTCCAGAAACATTCAAGGGATAAAAGAAGGTAGGACAAATGTCCAATACCCCGTACCCGATCCCAACTCTGTTAACAAATGCTGCACTACTGTTCTCTACCAGACCATTTTGAAGCAAATCTCAGATCCCACTGAAGTATTTTTTGGAAAGCAGCTTCATATTGGTTGATGTTTATTGATGTTTATTACTAAATATACAAGAGAGCCATAGTGCCCAGCCCATCATCTATACATTCATAAACACACACACACACACACACACACACACACACACACCTGCATCTTTTCTAAATAATTCCAGCTGCTTCTACCTAAAATAAAACAGGCAGACAGCTCTGAATCCATTTCACCACACAGTGTAGGAAGGACTGGGATGGACACCTGTCCCGAGTTCAGATGCTACTGAGACAATGCTTCTTCCACACTATAGAAAATCATGTTGGAAGCCCATCTATCTGACCATTGGATCTGAAAAAACCTGTCAACAAAACCAGACCAGTGGGCTCGAATAGAAAAGACCAAAACCAAAACCAAAACCAAAACCACGAAGCCAACAGATGTTTGAATTGATCGTGCAGCCAGCAGTCAGAGCACTGGAGGTCCTGGCAAGGTGGGCGTGGGGGGGGGGGAGGAGCGGACAAGCCTGTCTGCTCTCACTCATCCCCCAGCTGGGATTCAGACAGCACCCCCTTCCCTTCAGTGAGTGAGTCCACACACCTGTTCCCCACTCCCAGTGCTGCCCCGGCCAACTCTGTTAAGAAAGGGTGTTGAGACTGAACATAAATGACGCAAACTTAAATCACAGGAAAAAGTTTATTCAAATTGCTGTTTCCCTTGCTTTTTAAATGCTGGTCTGATAGCTATTAATAAACCAAACCTCATCATTAAGAAAAAAGGACTCTGTATCCTGTGTAATAAATAACTGATGCATGCAGACAATCCTGCCCAGCCTCTGCCGAGATCCTGATGCTTAACACCCTGATATCCACCCCTGATGTTACACATTAGACTAAAGATGATCCACTCACACACTGCCTGATTAAGTTGACTCCTCAAGAGAACTACACACACACACACACACACACACACATGCACACACACATGTGTGCGCACACACCCACGCCCACATGCACGTACATGCACACACACACGTGCGCACACACGCACACACACGTGCGCACACACGCCCACGCCTACATGCACGTACATGCACACACACACGTGCGCACACACGCCCACGCCTACATGCACGTACACACATACACACACACACGTGCGCACACACACACGTCTCACACCTCTTCCTACTCTCCTTCTGCAGAGCTGCCTCATGAGGGGAGTTATAGATCCGCAGTCATGGCTGCCTCTGGGATTTAAAGGAGAAGTGGCCGTGGATACATACACACTGTCCACTGCAGCATGATCGGGTGCAAAGCCTGGGAGCTGAGCAGCGACACACTCGGCGTGTGTCTTAAATGTGTACAACTGACTCCAGTTTCATCATCGCCTGTGAAAAGGTAATGGTTACCCATGGTCTTATTATGTATGAAGATGTTGTCTTTGATAAGATCATTACAAAACCTAAGCACCTTTAGAACAGACATTGTGGTCATGTTGACAAAACAGGAGACAAACACTTGTGTCTGCATCTCTCCTGCCCACGCCAATCATAGCCATAAGCCAAGAGCAAGGGAATCGGGAAATAAACCTGGATTCCTAGGTTCAGGACTACAACAAGGCAGCTGAAGAGCGTGACAGCCATTGCCTGGCCTCAAGTTCACGGGCCTTCCATCTAAAATTGACTTCAGGGTTTCATGGCAACCAAACTTTGGAGACTATCAGAAGCATGACCAACCTGGGCATGGTGACTCATGCTTGCAATCATAACCACTCAGGAGGTACTGATCAACAGGATGGCTTCCCGAGGCCAATCCAGACCAAGTGTTTTTGAGACGCTATCTCTGTCAATTAAAAAGCTTTGATCCCGGCCACACAGGAAGTGTCAAGGGGAGGATGGACCTGCAGGCCAGCCTACACATAAAGGTGGGGCATAAAATAACAAACGCTCAAAGGGCTTGGCATGGCTCAAGTGAGAGAGCTAAGCCTATGGCCAGACCAAGACCCTGAGGTCATCCCCCAATACAAGCAAAGAAGCAAATACAAATGAGCAGAAGCGTGGGTAGCAATACCATGTTGAGACTTTCTTCCCTTACTGATGGGGGTTTGGTCAAGTCAACAGAACAGGAAATGACACAGGCAGCTTTCTTCTTGTTAATGTCAAGGAACTGAAGGGAACTGAGCAGAAGCAGGGAGAGTCGGGAATGTAGGCTGACACAAGAAATGGCAACATGGAGCTGATGAGCTCTAAATCAATCTGGCTAGCTCATTATTCATGGGAAGAATCTGGTCACATGGACATATTTTTTTCTGTTAAATCTTGAATACTGGACATAATATTGCTTGGAAGACACATCTTACTGGGCTCTATTCTGGAATGTTCTTTTTGGGGGGGGTCCAGTCATGGGCACTGAACTCTGGGCCTGGGCACTGTCCCTCAGCTCTTCAGCTCAAGGCTAGCGCTCTACCACTTGAGCCACAGCGCCACTTCCAGCTTTTTTCTTTTTGCTTATGTGGTGCTGAGGAAGGCAAGCAAGGCAAGCGCTCTACCACTGAGCCACCTTCTCAGCCCTATTCTGGAATGTTCTATGTGTGCATATGTGCATGGAATATATTCTGATTATTTTCACTGGCCCCATGACCCTATCCCATCCTCTCCCCCTCCCCCGCCCCGCTCTCACATGCCCCCTTATTGCACACCTAGAGATGGCCATGTTTAGTAAAATAGGGCAGACGCAGAAAGACAAGCACCACATTTTTTGATATGCATAGTCTAGACTATTCAGGAAAGTAGAATACTGTTTTGGAGCACAAATGGCCACACATGGAAATTGGAGCCCTAGAAACAGGCCATGTGCATCTAGACCGTGCCCCTGTGGCTCTCCACCGAGCGATCGAGCCTGGCCGCGTTCCCTTCTGGAAACATCCCTCCTCCGCTGCAAGTTCATTTGGCGGTTTCAATGATAGGGTTTCAATGCAAAGGGATAACAATGCCTGGAATGGAAAATTTCACCCTCTAATTATAGACGGGGGAGCGCAGCATGGCCTTTCTTTTCCGATATCATCTGTGGCTTGGAAATGACTTGATGAAACCCCTTAATTAAAAACAAAAAAAAACTTTTTTTTCCCCCTGGGACAAGAACAATTGTAGAGAAAGATACTGATCCATGCAGAGGGCACCAAGGACAAAAGAATGCATGGCCAGGGAGGAGGGGCAGCAATGGCGAGATCGTAGACAAGAGAGAAGCTGGAAGTGTTTACTTGCAATTTAGTTTGAACAAAGAACGAATCCCCCTCATCTGCAAGAGAGGATTCACTGTGGCTGAATCTTTGTCCATTTGGGGTGAGGGCATGCACAATAAATCTCCCTGGTTTGTGTGTAGAAATTTGCTATGGACGCCCAAGTAGACCAAGAATAGATAAATAGATAGATAGACGATAGACAGATAGATGATAGATAAATTGATAGATGATAGATATGATAGATAGACGATAGATCAGATGGATAAAAGGTAAATCAGATAGCTAGATAGATGAGATGATAGATTATTATAGACAGATGAGATAGATAATACGTGGATGAAAATACTGGAGAACAGATGGTTGTAGATAGATAATGATACATAGATGGTATATAACAGATAATAGGTAGATGATCGCTGGTAGAATACACAGATACACAGAGATCTCCCCAGAAATATACCGACTTCATCTACACCAAAGTATGTTGTACGCAGTAGTTGAGGTAAAATTCAGAATTACATCTATTTCATGGTGGTTCATTTATAGAAAGATGGGTTTCTTTTGAGTGGATAGTCATCGCAGCTCCTTTGTATTAAGTATATTCATTTTAAATGTGTTTAAAGTCTTCTATGTCTCTGGCTCACTGGGATCCTTTTCAAACAGGTCACATAATTTTTTTAATGGCAACACTTAAAGCAATGCTTTACATGCAGTAAATGTTTAAGTAACAGTAAAGGAGAAATTTTAAATGTCAAAAATGACTAGAGGAGAAACAGCAACAAGATCCCCGCCGACCTTCGCTTGTTCGATTCCTGCTCCACCCTCTGACCTGTTCTCCATCTGCAGAGCTGGGACCTGGTGCTAGCCTGCCCCAGGGAGACAGGGGCAGGGATACAGCGGCCTTCACCTCTTCACCCGGGACCCTGAGCAGACCCCACTAGCCAAGATGCTGTCCTCACGACCCTTCATCCTGGTGGCCATCCCCGCATAAGAGACAGCAATGTCCTTCCACAGGGAAACCCTAGGAACTAAGACCACGGTTCACCTGTCCACCATGGCAGAGCTGACTGCTGTCCTGGGGCGTCTGTCCCATCAGTGGGAGAGCATGGCTGTGCGGCTGTGGAAAGGAGAAAGGCAGCCCGTGACTCCAGCGCTCTGCACACACAGACGCCCGTAGACATGCCAGCCTCTTACTAGGTGCTGTGCCCAGTGACTCCAGAGTGCTGGGGGACTCAGACCTCCATGGATGCTCATTGCAGTAACAGAGCAAGCTTCTTCTCCGTTCCCACGCAGCCCCATCAGGTCCCCAACACCGCTCCCTCCCAGGGAGAACAGATCCCACCACACCGGCTCTTGGCATCGGCCACTGTGATGTGCCTAATACATAGGTGGTCTGTCTTGGTTGGCTCTGTCAATCATTTCTTCCTTCCTACAATGTAATTGTTGCATTTCGTCCTTCCAAGAATGCAGATGGCATTCTTCCTAAAATATGTAGCATTCTAAATGGCGTATTTTATTTTTCTGGAATCTGCTCTGCTTCCCCCAGGCAACCTGTAGCATGGTGCACAGAAGCCTGCCGAGCCAGCAACATTCCCTGGGTAGCGGCACCCTGACCTCTGTGCCCCTCAGGATGGAGCAGAGCTGGTCCTGAAAGCACTTGGGGGGGCTACTCCTTGGCGTGGGGGTCAGGGTCCCCTGCTTGTCCTGACCCAAACCCCACAAGCCCCACAAGGAAGATCTCATGCAGAGAGCAGGCCGCGCTGTTCCCTTTTCCCAGCCAGGAGGAAGAGTCAGGCTTGGGCCCTCTCAGGCCATCCAGGAGCCATCCTGGAAAATGGAGCCTCCTTTGTTTCCGCAGACAGGAACTATCACCACAGGGGCCGAGGCTGGACAGGGAGGCGATTTCTCCAGGAGAGTAATAGGTTTGCGTTTTTTCCCATTTTCCAAATCCGGTTACCCTTGGGCTGTGGCTTTGATGTGAATGTGGCTAAACCCCTGGTGAGCCACGCACAGCTTTATCAGGAGAGACAGATGCAGACACTGGGCTCCTTCACTGCCCCCACTTCCTAATCCCAGGCGCTGCCCAACTCCCAAGGGGACAGGGACCCAGGCAGGAAGCTGCTATCCTTACCCTTCAGCCCACGGCGGTTGGTAAATCTCAGCCTATGCCTTTGGCCATCTCCAAGGCAGAGACTGTCCACACTATTCTTTTTATGGGACTACATGAATATTCAGATACTCAAAATTCTGTCCCCTCCCTGCACCCACCCCCACCCAGCCAGAGAAGTAAGACTGCATGCAGACTCATACACTCCTTTCCAGGAGGGAAGAAATGAGTGGGTCAGATCCGAGCTCCTGAGTAAGAATGCGAGGTGGCATGATGTGTGCCTGCCTCTACTCACTTTTGTACCCGAGAAAAGGCATGGGGGGGCCTGGGAGGTGGCTCAGTGGTGGAGCGCTTGCCCTGCATGCCTGAGGCTCTGGGTTCCATTCCTCAGCACCACATAAGCAAAAAGAAAAAAGCCAGAAGTGGCACTGTGGCTCAAGTGGTAGAGCGCTAGCCTTGAGCTGAAGAGCTGAGGGACAGCACCCAGGCCCAGAGTTCAGGCCCCACAACTGGACCCCCCCTCAAAAAAAAAAGAAAAGAAAAGGCATGGGACCCTCCACCCAGGGCAAGAGTGGCAGACATTATGAATCTTTCCTTCTTTAGGGGCTAGTATGGGAAGCTGACTTTCCAGGTTCTTGGATTTTTTTTCCCCAAATACATGAACTCACACCTGTGATACTAGCTACTCAGAAGGCTGAGAGAGGAGGACCACAGTTCAAAGCCAGCCTAAGCAGGAAAGTCCCTAAGACTCTATCTCCAATTAGCCAGCAAAAAACTGCCAGTATTGGTATGGCTCATGTGATACAGCACCAGCCCTAAACCAAAAGCTAAATGAGAGCATGAGGCTACAAGTTAAAGCTCTTGCACAAAGATGGAAGGAAGGAAGGAAGGAAGGAGGGAGGGAGGGAGGAAAGAAGGAAGGAAGGGAGGGAGGAAGGAAGGAAGGAAGGAAGGAAGGAAGGAAGGAAGGAAGGAAAAATTTGGAGATGATATTCATTTATGTTAGCTAGCATTTCCAAGAAGCCCTTGGCCTATGGATTTGCATGAAGGTAAATTTCACCTACCAAAAGGAACCCTTTCTTCTGTGGTCTGCAGGTCCCTAAGACTGAGCATCCCAGCTACTTGAGTGATACCCATCAGAGCAGACTGCAGCCAGGGGCCTGAGCAGGAGCCAAGGCCTGGGCTAACAGACCCCAGCTGTCAGCCAGAACCCGGCCCCCTTTGCAGCCTCCCCCCGCCATGCACACAATGTGAACTCGCACAGCTGTTTTCTCATGGTCCATTTGAGTCCAACACGTGTCCTTCTACAGGGAGAGGCTGTGGCTACCAGTGAGCTGCTCCAAGCAGGAGAGCGGCTTCCTGGGACAGATTTCTCAGCCCGATTCACAGGCAGCACTGTCCAGGGAGAGGTAAGTGTGTGTTGACCACATTGTGTGTGGATTTAAACTCGTCAGACAACAGTTGCTGGGGGTATCAGTTTTACGGGAAAAGCAGAAGCAACTTGACCTCTTGCAGATCATCTTCTGTGCATGTAGACTTTGGGACATTTTTTTTCCTGGAGCTCAGTGGTCTTTCAGAAAAAGCCCCTCTATCTGGGGTCCCCCTCTCCCCCTCTACCCCCACCCCCTCCTCCCCGGTTGAGAAGACAGAGTCTCAGCCCAGGATCCCACAGCCAGCCCAGCCAGCCTCGGGCTTCCCACATGCCCCACTCTAGGCTCTTCTCCACTGAACCATCCCATTCATTTTGTCGCTGGCAGGGACTTTGTGACTGCCTTCACGTACTGGGCACGTTGGACACGCGTTAGTACCAAACCACAGCCACTGGCCCTTCCAGGTTACTACCTAAGCACTGCGCCTGCTGTACCCATGAGCAATAAGAGCCAGTCTCATTATGAAGGCTGGCGCTCAACTTCCGATTAGACACCCCGGCTTAGCTTTGCAAGTCTCTTGTCATCTGCAAGGTCGTGTTTCCTCAAACTTCTGTTAGACTCGGACTGAGCTGAGTCTACGCCCCGGCGCGCCCCCCACCCCCATCACTCAATGGCTTATACACAAATAAAAGTTGCTTACTGATGGGCTCTTCAAGAGCAAAACTCGGGGGCTACATTTGGGACAAGAAAAGCCATGGGTCATACTGTGGCCTCCCCAATGCCACCAAGAGCCACGAGTCAGGGCAGGGAGGAGAGGAGGATCGGGGTCTATAAGCAAGGTCCATATGGTGTGCCCACAGACCAGCACCCTCCCCCTGGAATTCCCTTTTCATTCCACTAGGCTCACTCTGGAAGAAAAGGAAATCTAATCACCACCAAAAGGTGAAACCTACACATGAATATAGTACTTACTGGAAACATCTAGAAAGCCTAAGGGTCTCCACATTGTGTTACGGATTATAGAAAGTAAGAATAAAGGCCGCACAGGGATGGAGGATTTCTGTCTCTCGTTCTGATGTCCAGGCCTCTTTTCAGGCCCAAACCTGACTGAGTTCACGCGTGGCCACGTGACATGCTCTGTGAAGTTAAGTCAGACCAGAGATGACGTGAGTTCTTCTCAATGCAGCACTGCGGGGCAGTTTGTCAGCCGCCCATGCTCTGCTCCCCTGCCAGGGCAGACACGAAAACCTTGAAGCGGGGGCCATGTGACATGTGGCCAACACCCATCACCTAGTCCCTTGAGTGTGAACACTGCAAACACTGCCCCAAGTGCCCGCCCTCCCACACTGCCCCACCCCCAACGTGGAAGTCCCTCCCCTCCAACTCTGAGCTCAGCCAAATGATGCCATCCAATCTCTCCATCTGCCATGAGGAGACCTGAAATGCCCCCTGAAGAGGGGAGACATTAAACCACGAATTAGCAAATCATATGGGTAGTGTAATCTCTATGCTGATCACTATAATCATGTTTCTGTTCTGAAACTTTAACATTTTCAATACCCTAAGCTAACAAATTATTACCATTAATCAACATAGCAGCAAGAATTTATTGTTCACTGAAGCATAAGGGTTAGTGCATTCACTGTACAGACAATACTAAGGAAAACTAAAAGCTAAAAGACCCTATACTTCTTTAAGGACAAAATATCTCAGTCTTGAATTGGATTTGAAATGCATCCTTGATAGAAAGTAACCTTGACTCTCTAGCTAATGGATAATCTGAGAATAATAAAAAAAAAAGATATGTCTCTGTGAGGGGTGAGTCCAAACTGCTCTATAAGGGTTACCAAATGGGCTGGGAAGGTGGCTCAGTGGTAGAGCGCTTGCCTTGCATTCATGAGGCCCTGGGTTTGATTCCTCAGCACCACATAAGCAGAAAAGCCAGAAGTGGTACTATGGCTCAAGTGGTAGAGCACTAGCCTTGACTGAAGAGCTAAGGGACAGCACCTAGGCCCAGAGTTCAAGCCTCATGACTGACACCCCCCCCAAAAAAAGGGTCACCAAATGTTGGTGCCGATTAAGAATTACACTACAATATGTGTGTGTGTGTGTGTGTGTGTGTGTGTGTGTGTCCATACACACAGCCATTATTGCCAAAGCCATGAAAAGAAAAGCAACTATTTATCACACACATTGGAACACAGGTTAGGTTCATCACAATTCTTCTCCAAAAGCAGACAATACATTCTTTAATATACCAAGTGCCATTTTTCAAGAGAATAATTCAAAGAGAAATCTGAGAGTTGTGCCCAGACAGGATTTCCCAGGTAAGCAGCAGGGACCAAGAAGCCAATGGAAACACCATTAGTAATAGAGGAACCATAATTTCTTAGAAGATAGTTCATCATGTCATTTCTAGAAACCAGATATAAACCAAGAACTTTTATTCCTATGCATGCATATCTTTCCTATCTCTCTCTATATATTATAAATAATGCATATGTAATATATATATGCTTACTAGAATATTGAGTCCAAGTTCAAAGACATAACAGAATATATTTGAAAGGAGCTATAGTTCACAAAATTAAAGCTTCCACGGCCCCCATTTTCATCTCTAAATATCAGTCACACCTGTACCATCGACGCGTCTCGCAGACATATCACCTTCTTGCCTGTTTGGAAAAGCAGAAATAAAACCACCATTTTCCCAAACAGGCTACCATAACGGCTACACTCAGAGTAGGAGTAACTCATCCTTACCCATTTACTAGTGCACCAGAGTGTGAGGAACTGAGCCATGGCAAACCAATATCCACACACTGGCATCCTGATCATGTAGCATCCCCCCAGGGATCCTACAGACAGACAGACAGACCTGAGCGGGCCGGCCGTGGGGGGAGCTGGCCATACCCCCCACGCTGGAGACGCGCAGCCTACCTGACACAAGTGAAACGGTATCTTTCTCCCATGAGACAACAGTGATGTATGCCTCCACCGAGGAGGGGATAATGCACTTGAAGACCGCAACATTGCCTCTCATGGTTTTCTGGTCCTCCACACGGACTGTATAGGGCTCCCGTAAAACTGCAAGGCAGGAAAAGGAGCCTCGGTAAGACACAGAGCCAAGGGTTCACGCCGAGCGCCTCCCAGTCGCATGCACAGCGTGATAACTGCATGACATCTCAGCACATTTCATGTCTTTCATCTGTCCCACATAGTCATTCGCTATTAGCAATACACTAAACCCCGCGCTACAGGAAATGTTTCACCAGACCCCCTGAAGGCAACATGAGAGAGAAGGGGCTTTATTCTTGCAGTACTGGATTTGAACTCAGGGCCTCGTGCTTGCTAAACAGGCTCTCAACCACTTGAGCCCCACCTTGATTGTTTTACATCAGGTATTTTTTTTTAAATAAAGTTGGGTTTCCCAGGAGTCTGACCTCAGAAGCACCATTATTATGCAGATAGGATGGAGGTTTGCTCACCTGTGCAGGCAAACAACTAATCCCTTAGGGAGGCTTGAGGCTGAAGTTTCACATTGGAAAGAAGCCACAAAGAGACAAGTCAACTAACACTGCTCATTGCTAACTGAGAACGTGAGTGTGTTAGAGGGTAGAAGAAGCAAAGAGGAAAGGGCAGGAGGGGGGAGGGGGAGAGAGAGAGAGAGAGAGAGAGAGAGAGAGAGAGAGAGGCTAGACCACCAGAGAGAGGGGAATCCATTATCACAGGGACAGAGGCCTAAGCAAATGTGGATTCCAGCTGTCTATAGGGGCAGAATCCCATGAGGTCCCCAGAGAGAGAGAGGAAGAAGGGAAGTACTCCCACCCAGCTTCCCCACCTGACTTGAGTAGTAAGTCATTTTTAAAAAATCACCTGAGGACTTCTAACAACACCTGGCACAAAAGAAGTACTAGATGAACTGTCATCCATCTGCATCGGGCAGCCTGGGTTCATCCTAGGACCGACGCCAAGGGTGCACCAGTCCCTCACGTAAAGCAATAGTGTCAGACTGGAGCCCCCGCTACTTGGGAGGCTGGGGCAAAAGATGCACTTGAGCCCAGAGTTCAAAACCAGACCAGGCAATGTATTGAGACCTTGTCTCAAAAAGACAGATTAAAATTAAGCAAAACAGAGCAATAACTGCAAGTCCACCTATATACATCCTCTAGATGATTTTGAACCCCAAATACTGTATAAGCGCCATGTGTATTATCCTGTTATAAAGAGTATTCTTTAGATACTTTTTAAAGAGTATTCTGTCCATAATTTGCACTCATGTGTTGACCTTGAATACCATGACTGCGACACTCTCCATTAGTTACTGGCTCCACTAGCTGCCTTGCAGATTCCATCAGACATTTTGCATTCATGATTCTCATCCACAAATAAGACAGGCAGACTCCTGAGCGATTCTGCGCACAGTTCATGTCTTTTTCTTGTCATATTGCTCTGGCTGCAGCCTCTAATTCAATGCATGGTGGAAATGGTAGACACATACAGTATTGCTGAAGATCCTTGCAGTACAGGAGAACATTTCCACTTTCAGTGTCAGTTTGTGCTGTATTAGGATTTTTCTACTTGTTTTTATTGGAATGAAAATCTGCCTTTGTTGTCTCAGTTTTCTGAGAATATTATCACGAGTAGATTTGTTCATTTTTTGCATCCATTGGAGTTTTTTGAGGGGGGAGTTCTTCTTCTTCATTACCTTTAAGCCGCTGTACAAAGGGTTACCATTCAGTTCATAATTACAATGCATCTATATCACCCTGGTGCTTCCCCCACAGGGACATTTGTCTGGTTTCCCTTTCTGATAATGCCTTCATTTTCACTTACTTTCAGGGTAATGCAGACCTCCTCTGATGCTGAAGAATCTATTTAGGATTGCTTTCTATTATTTCTTCTTTAAATGTCTATTAGAACTCAGAGTGGAGGGGGGGTGCCATGTTAGGAAACATTTATCTATGAAATAATAGATGTGAGAGTTCTCAGTGTGCCCATGACTTCTTTGGTGAGCTCATATTTTGTGTTTCTCAAGAATATTTCTATTCATCTAGGTTGTTGAATGTATTGACATGTGCTCAAGTCCTGGGTCTTGAATTCCTGGCCTAGGCACTGCCCGGAGCTTCCTCTGCTCAAAGCTAGCACTCTACTGCTTGAGCCACAGCTCCATTTCTGTGGAGTAGTTTATTGGTAGTTTATTCGTGATAAGAGTCTCATGGACTTTCCTTCTTGTGCTGGCTCTGAACAGCAATCCTCAGATCTCAGCCTCCTGAGTAGCTAGGATTACAGGTGTGAGCCACTGGTGCTCAGCTCATATCCTCGTTCTTAATATTTCATTATTATCACTCTACCAATCATGCTTTCCATTGTTTCCTATCCTCATAAGGAAGGGGATCTCAGTCACCTGATCTGTGGAATGAACAAAACTGCTGTGCAAACCCCTTTCGTGTCCTCTGTCCAGAGACACATGGCAGAAAAATGGGGCCAGTCACCTTGTCACTCCTACACTTGCCTTTCAGGAGGAAGCCCATGTGCTCCCCATCTGGTCTTCTGAAGGCCCATTCAGTTCTGCCCAGCATCTGCACACAGGTGAAACCAGATGTTCAAGTAGCCAATAAACCATCTAAAGATGGGTGTGGAGCTGGGAATGTAGCTCAGTGTCCCAGCAAGTGCTTAGCAAAGCAAAGCCTCGGGTGTGATATCCAACACCCATGTGGCAACTCTAATACGTTCAGAATGAGCAAAATGAGAGGCACTATGTGGCCCTTGGGCATTGTGATTGTCCACAGTATATGTTCAAGCAGACCCCTCAGTGCAGGCCGGAGCCAGAGTTAACAGGGTTTCCGATACAGACACACACATCTTAATCCCATAGCTTTGCAAGACATAGATGAAACTTCTGCACCCCCAACCAAACTTGCAGTATCATGCCAAATCAACAAACACTGAGGAATCCGAAAAAACGGCGGTTAAAGCTGACATGAGCATGCAATGCCTTTGTCTGACAGGAAACCGGTGGTGGAAATCACGGATTATCTCACACAGATAGAGCTGTCTGAAATTCCAGGTCTCTGTATAAGTGGAGCTTTGTAGACTATAAATACGTTCTTGTAACACATCATTAAAACACTCAGTCTGCCAAGTCAAAAGCATTCACTGTATCTCTGTGTTTGTCAGGCATGGAGGTCCCTATACAAACTTCATTTGCTTTATTTTAATGATTTGACATATCAAATTTCCATTGATTAAAGCCAGTCTTCCTCCGTCTTTCTTAAGTGCATTCTTGTGCAGATTTTGGAATTCATGAGCGTGTCACGGAGATCAAAATATCGTTGAGAAAATGACTAGCTGGCAGAGTGAGTCACAGTCTAATGTTTGATTGCTTATATCAAAGAGATTGTATGGAAGAGCTCGGGAACAATCTCACATTTGTGCTCCCAACGATGCGTCTTCTCCAAACCTTTCCTCACTGGTGACAGCAGTCATTGCAAAGTTCCCCCAGCTACCTGGTGCACGAGACCCCAGCCCTGGCCCTTTCTTCTGCCCCGTGATTCCGTTGTGCCACTTTACGCCAGTGTGGCAGTGGCAGGCTGAAAAAAAAATAATCAGAATGCTGTTTGCTAACGGGAGTCTGGCTGGGGGTTTGTTTTGCAGGGCTTTGTCGGATCTACAGAAGGACACAATATGTCCTGTGTACAAAGCCTCTGATGTCTGCGCATCTCAGGCTGCGTTTCCCAGTTGACTCCTAGCAGTGATGATCTTAAAGTCACAATATGTTGTTAAAAAGAACATATTTCCACAACATGGCGAGCAAATGAGACTGGTCTCTCTCTATTCCAGTCTGCACTGAGAATGCAAATATTTGTCTTTCGTTTCCCCTCCTTTCTACTTCCTCTCAGATGGCGGAGTGGAAGGGAGGGAAGGAGGAAAAAGGGAAAACACACCCACACCAGATGTGAGCCAGAGAAAATGGAGGTCCAAGCATCCGTTAGTGACAACATAAGAAGGTTAGGATAAACTGGAGAATTTAATAGCCACGTTCAAGCTTTAGTTCCTACATGATGAGCCCCTTGGAATCTAGTGAACAAATGACCAGAGACACAGAGAACAGATTGGCACCAGGGTCGCCAAGCTTGGGGAAGCCGTACTCACCAGCCTTGATGTGGACATCCTGACTTCTAATTTTCCCTGAAGGATTTTCAGCTGTGCAATAGTAAGTATTATCGTGGATTAAGGTACTGAAGCTCGAAGGAGGGAAGGGGAAGATTTGGAGAGTGCCGTTGGGGTGGACATGGCGGATGCCGGGGACATCGTAGATCTCCTCACCCGTGGCTAGGTACCATCTGAGAGTCACAGGAGGGACGCCTGCAGCCGGGCAGGGCACCAGCGTCCCCGAGGTACTGGCAAACACTACCTCTTGCAGAGATGCATTGACAAAGTAGAGGCTGGAGTGAGCTTCTTCAGTGAAAACTGCAAGAAGACAACAGAAACAGCCGGTCAGGGCAACGTCACACACTCTGCCTGCAGCTCGGTCAGCCCCGAGCAGTCACCACAAGGCTCAACTCAAGCTAAAGAACTGGATGTTGCTCGGGATACTCAGCCCGGAAAGGCTGGGGTCTAGTTTCCTATCTGTGTGGACAAACTAACTGAAGAACACGTTAGCTTATCCCCTCTTGGTCCCCCATGGTACAGATCAAAACTGGATTTTGTATTTTATATCGTTTGCTGCTCACGGAGGCCAGGGTCTGGTCTCACGCTATTTCCAGGAGTGTCACAACCAAGATTGGGCAATGGCAGCAACAGCAGCCATCCACCGAGAGGTGGCTGAGATCTGAAGCTCGGGTTGCCCGGCACACAGACACGTATCATGAGATGCAATTCACCACTGTTTACGGAAAAAAAAAAAAAAGGAAAACCATATGCACAGCATTTGAAAAGGGCAACGGGTCATCATAGAAATAGAACGTTGAGCCCATATTGCATTTGCTGTTGGCAGCTGAGAGTAAATAACGTGATTTTGGCAAAGTTATTACTCAGTCTTGCCAGGCCAGCTTCTGAGTGTTTTCCCCGCATTTTTATTAGCACACTAGTGGTAAGTAAATGCAGATCATTTCATCGTGATATTTCCACACAGGAGTATAATATTCTTTGACCGTATTCTATTGATCTTTATACTTCTTCTTCTGGTCCACACATGCCCATGCGACTTGCACTGTGTTCGAGTGCACACACACAAAATGTGCCCTGGTTCTAGATTCTGCTTCATTTGTTGATGCTGTGTGTGTGTGTGTGTGTGTGTGTGTGTGTGTGTGTATTAGTGCCTGTTAAGCTACTTTCCTCTGATCTTTTTAAAATTTAAATGTGTTTCTGTTTGCATTCCTACAAATAAAACAACAGCAAACACTCCTGGAGTGTGGTGATGTTGCTGTAATGTCTGTGTCATAAGGTGCACCTGCCCATCCATTTGTATGTATTCAACTTGGGTTGGTAAGTAGGGCTGAAAACATCTACGCCATTCAAAGATCATGAGACTGGATCTGGAGTAAACATTGAAACTTCTTAGTGAGTGCGAGAGTGGGGATTGGCCCAGCCAGCCAGCTAGTAGCTGAATGTCGCCCTGTAGCCAGGCTGACAGCACAGGGGTGACCAAACTCAGAGCACCGTACTCTCTCCAGATTCCCTGGTAGAGCAATGCCCTCCTATGCATGCACGCATACACTCACACTCATGCATACATACACACACCACACCTCTGCAGCTAGAAGTATCTTCAGCTAAGCTCCACACTGGGAGTCAGCCCCACAGCTCCAGCCAAAGGGAATGACCTTGTCCAAGAAATGAGGGTCCACAGGCGTGTCTGGAGACTAGGGCCTTCCTGTTAAGGCCCGTGAAGGACATTGGCTGGGACCCCTGTCTCCGGGACTTGGTGAATCAGTGCCTGCCTGCCTGCCTCCCTCCCTCCCTCCCTCCCTCCTTCTCACTTCCTTCCTGCTGTGTCTCCTGACTACACAGCCCCAGCAGCTTTCTGAACACCTCGGCGGGCACGTATTCTCTCTTTAGTCTTCTAAGTGCTAATGTGGCCTCACGCTTGCGCTAGCACGGAGGTAGGCCTCCAGGCCTCGTTTTCGCCGTCTAGGCTTAGGATCAGCTCTCACTTCCTGCCTGAGCATGGCCCTAACCACAACTGCCTGAGTGTGGACATCCCACCCTTCCCAGATCGCAGGCCGGGACCACGTCACCGGACCACGTGGAGATAGCATCTCACAGGCTCTGTGCCTGGCCTGGCCTTGCACAGAGAGCCACCCAATCTCAGCCTCCCACCAAGTTTAACAGGCACATGTGTGGCGTCCAGCTAGAGACTGTGACGGGAGCTGCCCAGGCTGGCCTCAAACTCTGATCCTTCAATTCTCAGCCTCCATAGTAGCTGAAATGACGGGGTGAGCCAAACTCTCATATTTTTTTAATAATAAGTAAAATTAAAATTGAGCCAACTAAGATCCGATGTCATTCCATACCAGAGCGCAAGAAACTAAAAATGCAACTAAAAATATGGCACAACTAATCCCGAGAGGTCACTGGGTGTGGGAGGGCTTTGGAAGCAGTTCCTACATTGACTCACGTCACGATGCAGCTGAGACTTGCAGGCTGTGAATTTCTGGGGATCTCTTGGTTTATCATCTGTCTTATAAATGAACATTTCCACGATACAACACAAGGTGTTTTGGACAATGAAGCATTCCTACCATCTCATGGCATCGCAGCCCTCCTAAGGGGGCAGCTGGATGCAGGGCTTCCGTACACGTGTTCACAATGTGTGTTGTAAGAGAGTTATACCCTGCCAGCCACACAAATGGTACACATGGCTCACAATATCATTGATGGCAATAAACCACTATGTTGCCAGTTTATGCATTTACTATATGCAATTTTATGACTACTTTAGAGCACATTCTTATCTAAAAAAGGTTTACTGTAGACAGTGTCCTGTGTTGTGTTGACAGCAGCCTCGTGCATCCTGTGTTTCCGTGGGTGTCTGTGTGTCTGTGTGTATGTCTATGTGTCTCTGTGTGCCTGTGTATGTGTATGTGTGTGTTTGTGTGTCTGTGTGTTTGTATGTATCTGTGTGTCTGTGGACACTGGCACTGGGCCTTGAACTCAGGGCCTTGAGCTCTTGCTTGGCTTTCCCGCTTGAGGTTGGCACTCTACTGCTGAGCCACACTTGCACTTTTCCCCATGTTTCTTGGGGATGTGTAAAGATGCCACTCGCGATGTCCTCCCTCCAGGATAGACCCACGACGAGGGACTCACCCAACAGTGCATTTCTCAGAACATATCCCCCTCTGCTATCCGGCATCTGTGCCGGATGGGTGTAACGCTTTATCAACGCACACTGCAGTGTTTCCTAAACATTCATTTGTGAATCCACTGACTTCCTGTATCCATCTTTCCCATCATGCATTGTTGGGCAAAAGGTCAAGGATATCGTTACTTTTGTAGGATTTCTATTTCGTACAATTTGCGGTTTGGGCGTTACCCCCCTAGCCAGGGAACGGACCATTGCTGGAAGCCGGGGACAGGATGGCGGAGTGGATGAAAACTTGCACGGAGGCGCTGGCTCAGAGGGGCAAGGCGAGAACCCAGGCTCCCTTCACACCACAAGGAGCCCACAGCAGGATGGAGCCCTGATAGGCCTGCTTATTCCTTAATGGAAGAAAGGTCCAATCCTACCGTCCAGCTGGGCATTCCGGGCTCAGCTGTGCCTGTGACGGAGGACTTTCCCGCAGGCCCAGGTCTGCGCCAGGATCCTGGCTTTCCCACAGGCCCAGGTCTGCGCCAGGATCCTGGCTGATGACACACCACAGTCTCGGGAAGGACTGAGCCACTCCATTGGGCAGAGATGCCACCAACGGAGCCAGGTGGGACAGGAAGGATACGTGTGCCACAGGTTTGAACGATAACAAGTTCGTTGGGACATACGGCAAGTAGGTGACACAGTGGCCCACAGAGAACTGAGCCATGGCCAGATCCAGCTATGCCAAGGAGCCTGCTCTGGGTTTCATAGGGAATGTTGGCTTTGACTCCGTGAAACCAAGAAGCTGAGCCCCTCATGGAAACCAAGGAGAGACACCGCCAGACACCGCACACTCGGTAACTTCATTGTTTCCCAACTTCAGGCGGTATGTTTAGTAGGAGGTTGGGGTGGAGACGGGGTGGGCTGTGGGCTCCTACCTCAGTCTAGAGGATGAAAACCTCCACGGGAAAGATGTCACACAATTATAGAGCAGAAGTGAGGCAGCAGGCTGAGCTCACTCAGGTCTGCACTGCCTCCTGTGCAGCAACTGGATGGTCACGTGACCAGCCATTTAAACACTCAGCCTGGTTTCAAATAGAGTAGGAGTGGAGACAGAGAAGGCATTTGTCTGAAGACTAGAGGGTCCTTCACATTCCTTCTATTTTCGTTTATTCAGTCTTCTGTGATATTTAACAAGTCATATAGGTTGCCTTCTCCACAGGCACACAGAATAAGATACTTTTTCCTTAACTTATGTGTGTCATAGTATGGTTGCTTTTTGTGTGGAAAGCCAAGTTTGGGGCAAACTATGTGCAAGAGCATCCATCTTCCTTCTTTTGGTCCCATCTCTGGGAATGGCCAAGGGTTTGACCACCAAGGCCATAGCTGACTATGGTTGAGCCAGGAAGGAGAGAATCTACCATTCATTCAAAGATGATGGAGAAAAAAATCCACCTCATAAATGTGACACACCGTCTCCAAAGAGAAGAGAGAGGAAGGTGTTCATCAGATAGTAATTGTTTTGTAGTTTTCTTTCTCAAATATTACAGTCTTTAGCAAAGCTTCTTAAGTTATAATAGGAAAATTATTGCCAACTAAGAAATCAGTTCTGATCGGAACAGAGTTTAAGAGTTCAATATTGTAATTTTCAACTCAAATAAAAGACGCTGATAGTAGCACTATAATTTTACATTCCAGTTTTCTAAGAATCTGACATTACCCTCAAACATATTGTTAGGGATGAGGTAACTGTCATTCTTCAATGCTAATTGATTCCACAAAGACTTCTGGGATTTTTATTTTTTTACAGTCTTCTTCTGCCAACTCAATTGTGAGTAATTTTGAACCAAATAAAAACTTAGTTCTATGCGAGTTTAGCCTGGTCTCTCCTAAAAGTAGCCTTGACAAGAATGGAAGCATCTTTAAAAATGAGGAGCTATGTAAGAAATGCGGTTTGACTAAATGTGCAACATTTATTCCAGGAGCCCGCTTGTGAAATCATGAAAATGACTGCAGGAAAAATGATAAATAAATGTTTAATCCTACTAAAGAGATAAGTAACCTATAGGGGATTGCTGTCACTTCTCTTTATATTTTCAAGGCATTCCACATTTCTCTTTCTAGTTCACACCACGGGCCTGTGTAATAAAACATAAACTCATTCTCTCAGATACACATCAGAGAGCTACGGGCAAAAGGGAATCTGAGCTGTTGTTTCTTCCATCCGCGGGATCAGCCAGCTGCTAAGCCGTCACCCTGCGGGCTGCAGTGTGACTCATGCCCCTTCCAGCAAAGGTCTTGGGCCACCTTGAAGGGCCACCTTAACAGAAAGGTCAGTGAAACATTGAACGTGATGTCACATGAGACCCACAGAACGAAATCCTGGGGTACCAACGCCTCACAACCAGAAGGAAGACTTTTGAAAGATTGTTCCATCCAGTGCAGACTTCTGGATACCTCAGATTCTTAGAACAGATGACCCAACCACACCTCCAGGGACTATGACCGATGTGGAAATAGACAAGTCTGCATGCTACCATGTCTCAACACTCAGAGATAGCTGGATTAAACCATGTGAAAGAATGTCATAGCCAGCAATGACTGCCATTTCCCTCCTGAAACCTTTATTGAGCACTTGCTGTGTACCACGCTTTGGGTAAGGCCTTGGAATGCCTTGTCCTCCAGTTCATTTCGGTCTGAGGGTACTCTGGTCAAGTGGGGAGAATTCTCATTCTGATTCTAATGAATTCTAATTCAAAATTTAAACGGTGGGTCCTCGAAATTCTTCCAGAATGCTACAGGAACTTGAGTGATAAAGTTACCCAGCCCAGAGAAGATAGGAAAACTACCCACAGGAATGAGTACAACACTCTGTGGGCAAAAAGAAAAGTATGACAACATTGAGTTGTGGTCATCGAGGTGGAGAGGGTGAAGGCTGCGGTGACTGCTGAGAGTGGAACATAGCTGAGAGTGGAAAACGACCCGGGAGAGGTAGTTACAGCCACGCACCCATTCTTCCCCTATAAATAGCCCGCTCTGTACCCGAGAAGGGCTGGCCCTGCCTGTGAAGATCCTGGAGCACACCAGCGATCCGGCCGAGCGCCTCTCTGCACTCTGGGAGCTCTCCTTTCAGGGTCAGCAGCACACAGTCTGATTTCCTTTGGAAATCAGATGATGGCCGAGGCACGCCATCATCCTAGAGGAAACAGTGCAGTCTTGCCACTAGGCACACAGCCAAGAAAACGGAAGACACTTGTTCACACAAAAACATATCTACAGGAAGCAGCAGCACTGTGGTTCAAGTGGTAGAGCGCTGGCCTTGAGCTGAAGAGCTGAGGGACAGTGCCCAAGCCCAGAGTTCTAGCCCCTTGACCAAAAAAAATGCAAAAACATGTCTGTCTACACATGCTTCAAGCTGCATGATTTGTAATAGCCAGATATGAACACAAGCCACGTGCCCACAGCAGGAGAAGAGATTGACAAAATGGAATTCATTCATGCAATGAAATGCATGCAGTACAATTAGATGGCCCTGGCTGGTGTTATGCTAAAGGAAGCTAGAAAAAGAAACACATGCCCGATGATTCTATTCATAGGACATATCCTGAAGAGGGAAATTAGGGAGAAAGAAAGTAGATCATTGATTTACTGAGGTTTGGGGTCAGGTTGAGTAGGTCAAACAGTAAGAGCTGAAGGGTACAAGCCAGCCCTGTTATAAAAATGGACTTTTTTTTTTTAGTAAACTAAAGTCATTGAATTACACTTCTGAACTGGGTTTACGATAAGCCAATGATCCCTCAATAAAAGCAAAGACTTAGAAAACCATGGGAAGCTTTGACACCAAAACATCAAGTTCCCACACTGTATCTGCCTGGTGGTGTGAGGGAGATGCGGATGGAGAAATCCCACCTCCACCAGCGGCTGCACCGCGAATGCACAGCATTTCATGGAGTGGAACTTCTGGTAACATCTTTGTCCACCTCTTCTGTTCCACTTCCTCCTAATTTTCTTCACATCCAAGAAGCCCTCTGCCCTTCCCACTTCTGTATCTGGGTCTTACCCAATGGTTGACATTGGAGAAAGAGATACGTAGAACATGCAAAACCACGGTCTCCATAAAATCCCCAAGTTTCCTAAGAGTCAAAAACATATGATTTTAATGGTTCTTTAACCCCGTTAATGGGGCCTTTCTTCCCCGATGTCCTGCCTTCTGCACACCTGAAAGTCTCTGTATCCGGGAATCTATGAGCTGATGCTATCTCAAAATACCCCAAAAGCCTGCCACTCACTCTCCCTCCACCACCTCTCTGGTCCCAGCCACAGTGACCTGGCTCTGATCAGCACAGTGGAGGTCAGTCAACCTCTCTGCCTCCACCTTTCTCCCCACCCACACCCCAGTCCCTCCTGCCAGGCAGGTGGGGCTGCTTCTGCCTCCCCTGCAGGGAAAAGCCAGGTCTTCCCTGCTGCTGGGTTTGTATGCCACCTTCTACCCCCCTGCCTCTGCTCTCCGCCCCAGCCAGCTGGCCATTCTTACCTCTGGGGCCTCTTCCCTGAGGACATCCTGGTTATGTCTCCATCTCCTCCACCACCGGAACGCGGCCGCCCGCAGCACCGGGGCCTTTGCAGTGCACTGCAACAGGCTTATTGCGCACCCCCAAATTTTAGTTCTTAAATAGTAGATCTTAGAGGGGTAGATTTTATCCTCTTAAACATATGTTAGAATTTTCTCATTATATACAAGAATTTCAACCCATACTTCTCTGCTACACAACTGTTGGACTAAATTCAATGACAAATAAATATTTCTCAGTGACATATAATGTGTGGCCATCGGTCTCCCAATGCTTATGCATTTAGATGGAACTTTACTTGTATCTCATTGAGAATCCTGGGTGTTTGCTTCTAGGTTCTGTGGTGGAAGAGGTCCCAGGGTCATGGAAAGTAAGGGACCTGCTTATGCCAGATTCTCCATGCACAAAGGCAAAGAAGAGGCATACAGATAGTTGTGACATTACTTTAATCTCTACTTATATGGTTAGCTAGCTTCATTTCCACCAAGAAAGTATCACCAAGTGCATTATTAAGCTTTATAAGGCTTTGGAATGAGCTCAAAGAAATACACTGTGTACCTAGCCAAGCACATCTTCTTATGAGAACCTTAAATCACAATTCTGCACAATGTCTGAAAATGTAGGTTAAGGCTGCTCTATCACTTTGGGTTTTGGCATGGCTGAAGAGCTAGTGTTTATTAAATATGCTTGTGTGCCAAGATTATGCTAAGTATTCTGCACAGAACAACCTAACATTAGCGCTCCAAGCACCCCTTATGGATAACTAGCACTGCTCTTTCTATATTAGAGTTGGAAAACGACAGGAATGGTTACTTCTTTCGGGAAGAATGGAGGTGGGATTTGGGTCTAGGTGGCCAATGAAGCAAGTGACTACTTTTTGACTCAGACTCTGTAAATGAGGAGTAAGTCCTGTGCTCCGGCCTCGGGAAGGAGAGGCAGAAGTCTGTGTCCAAGCCCTTCAATGTCCAACCTTACCCACCCGGGGTTACCATTTCCCCATTGTTGCAGAATAAAGATGTCAGGGTTGCATAAAAGGGGCGTGGCTGCTATACCCTATGTTTCTCAGTGCTCATTCTAAAGCCTTATATATGGAATCTCTTACCTGTGCATAGGCATGGGTTCAATAACCTGTCCTCACGCAGGGCAAACTCAAGCAGATGCTACGGTGAAATATCTTTGGTGGCAGCATTTACTCCCGGTGTCTTTTTGTTCTTCTTAAATGTCCTCATCCCCTACTTCTGCATACTTCTTCTCAGAATTTGTTTACATTTGATTGAGGATGGAAACTACCAAGCCAGAAAACATTATTTTCAGAGTGGCTTCCTCTACAGGCATCCCCTAAACCTGAACCTGCGATGAAAACGCGGCGAGTTCAAGGGCATTGTGGCATTCATGCTAATTGACGACTACACTCACTCACAAGTTCCCCTTGGGGACGAAATATCAGCTGGAAGTCATTAGTGATGACAGTTTGCTTGTCACAGGAGCATGGATTCGCTGAGTCACAGAAACTTCTTTAGAGAGAGAAGAATCACATCCTCCTTGTTAGAGTAAGCATTCTTAACAGAATGGCTCTCGAACATTCTCTAGGCAACTAGACACATCAGGAATAGCCCTGGGCCCTGTGACTTGTGAGGTTTGGGCTGTACCTAACAGAGGCCCTGCAGCTACCTGGGGCTTTCCCCCGTGGAGCAAATCCACCAGAGCCAGCTGTGTCCTGAGCCAGGTTTCCCCTCATGCCCATCCCCAGGGCACCAGTGGAGGTTATAAAATAGAGTCCATCCTCCCACCTGGGAAATTTGACTTGATTTGGACTTGACACTTCATTTGGAGAAATATCCCGGAGGCATATCTGTTTCAGAAGGCTGGCATAGAGTTAGGTGGCTGGATGTTCGGCAGAGCATGCTTAAATCTAAAGGAGAAGACTTTTAAGATATCCCCTTCGTGATGGCTTCCAGAAACCAGATTGAGCTGTCATGCCCAAAAGTTATGACTGTAGCCGAGACTCATGCATTTCCAGAATCACCCATTTCCAGGAGGAAAAATGAAGACAATGCTATGGATGAGACATCGTATTTTTGCCAGAGTTTGATATTTTTTTTAAATCACATCCTTTTGGTAAAGACCGAATAGTTCTAATTTAAGATGATATTTTAAGGAGGAAGTAACCAATTTAGTCCATCCAAGACACCCCAAGACTACCAACTGAGCATGTGGTCCAGCCCTGGATGGCTGTCTCCCTGTAAAGACAATCCGATGTGATGCTACAAGACGGTTGCCTTGGCAACAGAGAGTGCCGGAGAGGATGATGCCGCAGGAGCCAGAACCTAACTCCAGACAATCCAGACTCTAAGTCAGCAGGGCTGCAGTTGTGTATTGGAGGTGGCGGAAGTATCATTATCATAATCATACATTTCATAAAACTTCCTTGGTTTCCTTCTGTTAGGGACTGAACTGTCTCTCCCAAATTCAGAGAATTTGGAATTCAGAGAATTGATTCTGCTAAAGCCCTAACCCCCAGGACTTCGGAATGTATTTGGAAACCAGGCCTCATACAACCTGGGACATTTTTGATGGGAGAATTCTTGGACTCTTCTGCGCTGGATAGGACAGAAGGCTTTCGGCAGCCCCAGGGCCTAAAGAAAGAAGTGGAAGGAGGAGATGCTGTACCCTTTAAGCAAGGGTGCTCTAACCCTTAGAACTGCCAACACGGAAGGAATCGAGGGTGTTGCCCAGGGGAGGCTGGGCCTGTAAGGCCTAGGGTGACAATGACAATGATTTGACAATGTCTAGGTTCTCACACCTCCTTTAGGAAGAACCATGGGATAATTAAGATGATACATATTTCTCTGCGTTAGCATAGATATATTGATTCTTCTCTGACTCCCTCCCCTTGGAGGGTGCTCTCCTGACTGCTGTGAATAAGGGTCCCTGAATTAATTACACGTCAGCTCTCATTCCTAAAATAGCTGATACAATTACTGAGAAAATGCCAAGTGAACATGCTTTGCAAAATCAGTGACTCTTTGCCCCCAAACTAGTCTTAATTAGCTACATGTATCATAAAACCAGAAGATTATAGCTTGGATCAAAGAAAAGTATGAGAATGATGCATTAAAAAAAACACAACAGAACACTTCTTGAGAGGATCCTGGAATACGCGGAAGGGGCAATGGGTGGCTCGTCTCTAGTTAATGATCCTCTGTGCTGGTCCCGGGCTGGAAGCCAGCTCCACCGGCAACCACTTCTGCTTCTCAACACTCAGCTCTGCTTTTTTGGCAGAACTGGAGTTTGAACTGGGCTTCGTGCTCCCCGGGGGGGTGGGGGAG
>NW_012267319.1:1151843-1171725 GCF_000151885.1 Dipodomys ordii
GGGAGGGGGAGGGATGCGTGGGGGGGCGGGGGAGGGATGGGTGCGCTCTCCCACCGAGCCACACCTCACTCAGGAAATCCCCTAGTTGTTCCTGAGCTAGGGTTTCACCTCCGGCCAGGATATGCTCCTAAACAGCAATCCACCTATTTTAAGCTGCCTGTCACTGCTGGGTGGCAGGTGTGCACTATTGTATAATGCTTTCCTCCATGATAGGAGGTCTTAGAACTACAATCCTCAGCCCTATATTTACCTCAAGATGAGAGATATTGTCACTATGCCCAGCTGTGTGGTGCAAAGGAGTCTCAAGACCTTTTCTACCCGGGTTGGCCTCAAACCACGATCCTCCTATTCTCAGACTCCTAGGTATCTACAATCACAGAAGAGAGCCATCTGCATCTGGCAGAGGCTCCCTGCTTTTCGTGCTGCACAGCGGCTCTATGCATATGAAACATGACTTGAGAGAATTGTCGTGACTGCTTAAACATTCATGGAAGAAGAAAATATCCACATCGATTTTTTTTTCCTTCCAATGTGTGAGAAATTTTCTCTGAAATTGCCACCTTCCTGCCAGACACAAAGAAAGTCCAAGTGATTGGAAAAATGGTGCCAGGCTCTAGAAGGGTGCAGACACACACACACACACACACACACACACACACACACACACGCACACGCACACGTCGTACAGGAGAAACACAAGGCCAGGCAGTGCATCCTCCTCAGAACTTCACAGGTACCAGAGCACAAGAAGGGAGGGTGGGAGCAGAAGGACTGCAGTTTCCTACTCCAAGTCTTTCTTTATTTGGGGGAACAGCGGGGGGAAGACCTTACATTGCAGAAGTCTTTCTCTACCTGAAGCAGATCGGTAGGAAATGCTCGGCCATGGCTGAAGATCTCAGTAACCATCCCACCTAGCAGACAGGGGCTTCTGGGGTATCTCACGAGTAGGGCTGGGCTGCTGATGAACATTCTTTACTACACAGGACAAACCAGACAGCAGCTGGGCGCTGGTGGCTCACACCTGTCATCCCAGCTACTCAGGAGGCTGAGGTCTGAGGATCATGGTTCAAAGCCAACCTAGGCAGGAAAGTTCCGGTGAGACCCTTATCTCTAATGAACTACTCAAAAAAGCTGGAAGGGGTGCAGGTCCTGAGTTCAAGCCCCAGAACTAGCACACACAAAACAAAGCAAACCACAAAACAAGGAGAGGCCAGGCCAGGAAGACCCTGTAGACTCTGACCTTCCCCCACCCAGGAACTCAGCCGGGAGGGATTTTGAGGGAAGGAAGGAGCAGGTCTCCTGTCCCTCAGCCCCGTTGCTCTCTGCTGGCATCAGGGACAGTGGGGGGGGGGGGTGAGGAGCACTGAGTCACTGTGGTTCTGGGGCTCAGTTGAGGAAGGCTATCATCGCCACCTACCAGCATCCATTCCCCAGCTGAGACGCATGGAAAGAGAATGCATGGACCGCCCTCCCCTTCCGGCGGCCTGGCCTCCCTCCTCATGGGTTCCAAGCATCTGAGACGCCTCATTCCCCACAGGGCCACATCACCCCAGGGCTGCTCTGAATCCTCCTTATTTTAGACACCTCTTCTCTACAACAAGAGGCTCAGTGATTTCAACATTTAGTTAGGAAAACGATAGCCGCTATGGCAAATTAACCCCCAAATTTCAGCCGCTGAAGCTAATAGAAGTCCACTTCCTGCGGGAGGGCAGGCGGAAGGAAGTGACTTGGGATGGCGTTGGTAGGTGGAGCCCTTCCCTGGCCCAATGAGGAACACTGCTTCCTGCCCCTGGGGGCTGTCGGTGGTCCCTGCCTGGTGTCGCCCAAAAACTGAAGCACCAACAGAATGTTCTAGAGGGCTGGCCCCGCTCTAGGCCACCAGGGTCAGTTGGGCAGGGGTGGAGCCCAAGGTTGTAGGCATCCAGCAGACGGCAGAGAGAGAGTGAGTGGCATCACCATGATCGTCATCATTGCCTCTGACGTAACCATTGCCATCCTCAGCCTCCTCCCCATTGGCACCATTATCAGTGCCACGCCATCAGTCTGAGCATCTCCTTCATCATCATCATCATCGTCGTCACGACCATCCTCACCAACCGCCTCCTCAGGGCGACTGTCCTCATGGTGCCATCCCCGTCACCAACGTTGTCTTCACTGCCACACCACGACCAATGCCATCCTCGCTCACCGCCATGGTAATTAATACCAGGTTCATCATTGTCACCAAATAATCCTTACTGACGGTTTAAATAAGAGGAACTAAAATTACAAAAAACAAAAGTCAAGCAATGCCCTGCGAATCACCATCTGGTCAGACTCTGGCAGTGTGACTCGGGACAAAACTGATAGGTGCTTTCCTTCCTCGGTTGACTGAGGAAGACTTCCGTGTTGACAGATGGAGGTTCCTCCGGTTAGGGCACCGCAGGTGGTTTCCCGGCTCCAGCCGTGGTTATGGAGACAACGGCGTGAGAGGCCTTTAGCGTCCCTCTAGAACACGTAGCAGTGTGTGCCCACAAGCGTGCGATGGTGAAAAGCCATCCAAGGCCCCTGTTCCCAGCGCCTTACCCAAGTAAGCATCTCTTTTTCCCGAGTTCTAGATCTGTCTGCAGTGTCTCGAGTCTGTAATCCTCAGCTACTTGGGAGGCTGAGATAGGAGGGAAGATGGTTCAAGGCCACCCCAGGGGAGAAGCTAGTGAGACCCCCTCTGAACCAGCACGCCAGGCGTGCCTTGTGCTGCCACTCCTGCCATTCCAGGGGCCTGGGAGGCAAGGGCCCCACGACCACGTTTGGTGCTGGCCCTCCCCAGAGACACGTGGCCCTAAAACGTCCCCTCCACAAATAAAATGAAGACACACGGGGCTGTGGGTGTGGCTCAGGTGGTGGAACTCCCGTAGCAGGCAAAGGACCCTGAGTTCACACTTCTTCAGTACTGCCAAAGTCATAAATAAATATTCCAAACCGTGGCCCCCCCCCGGACTCGGAGATCCCCCGCACGGCGCTCATCCCTTCCCTTTCCCACTGCTGGGCCTCTGTGTTGTGTCCCAACCGGACGACAGGTACTCACAGCCCACAGCCCACCCGGATGCTGACAGGAGCCCACAGAGAAGGACATCAGGCCTTCCTCTGTCCCCTCCCTGTCCCCTCCTCTGTCCCCCTCCCTGTCCCTCCCCCCTCTCCTCTGGGTCTTCTTCCCCTCCTCCCCCCTCCCCACGCTCCCTCCTCCGGTCCAGGTCCAGGCAGCGTGGAGAGCAGAGCCTCCCCTGGGGTGGAGGCCTCCTCGTCCCTGCAGCTGAAGGCCGTGTGTGGAGCCAGCGGCCGCCCTGCTGCTGTTCTCCCTAGGGAAACGATGTATGCATCCATGAATGTCACAGCTGGCAAGAAGACCAAGAAAATATGAGGCAAGATGTGAAAAACTATGGAGTCATTATTACAAAAAACTTGTGATAAACTGGACAGAAATCCAGAAGTCCAGAGAAAGTCCTGTGAATGGAGCACAATACAAGAAATAGGAAAACAAGGCTTGCAGAGAAAGGAAGAAAGGGGGTGTGGGAAAAAAGGATAGAGGGAAGTAAGGAGGAGGGAGGAAAGAAGGGACAGATAGAGGAGGAGGAAAACAGAGGGAAGAAGAGGGATGGAGGAGGTTGAAAGGGAAGGGAATAAAGAGAGGCAGAGGGGAGGGGAGTAGGAAAAGGGGAGGAGGGAGAGAAGGAAGGTAAGTAGGGCACTGGTGGCTCACCTGTGATCCTCACCAACAGGAGGCTGAGATCTGAGAACTGTAATTTGAAGTCAGCCTGGGCAGGCAAGGCCATGAGACCCTTATCTCCAATTAACCGTCTAAAAACTAGAAGTGGAGCTGCGACTCAAAGTGATAGAGCTCTAGTCTTGAGCGAGGGGGAAAAAAATGCCTAGGGACAGCACCCGGCCCTGAGTACAAGCCCTAGGACCAACAACAACAAAAGGTCGAAAGAAAAAGATAGAAGAGAGGAAGGGAAAGTGGAACTGAGAGGGAAAGAGGAACTGAAAGAGGGAAAGAGAGAAGAGAAGAGGGAGGGGAGGAAAGGACATGAACGGAAACACAAAGTCTATATTTTTCATTAGTATATCCCAAGCAATTATTACATGAATGAATCAAGTAACAGATCCAACAAGAGAACACAGGGTTCCACATCCCTAGCAGCCTATCAGGTGGCCTCTACCTGAATCTACTCGATCTGTCCTTCAGCCTTTGAGAGAAAGTAGAAGGGGACTTAGCATCCCTCCTCCTGAGTGCCGGGCCTGTCTCTCTGAGCCGCCAGCTTGCTGCACTCCTGCATCATAGGGAATGCTGGGAAATGTGCTGTTAGTAATTCACACACACTTGAGGAGGGCATCCACCACGTCTCATCTAGTTAATAGTGAGGAGATGTTCTTTGGGTTACAACCTCCCTCCCTGGGAAAGCTGGTCGTGTGGGATAGTGCACGGCGAGATACTGCAAACTTCCGGAAAGACCAAGAGGATTGGATGGTGATTGTGGAACTGGAAAAGCCATCACCCCATTTAGGGAAGCAGAAAACAAACTCAGACCAGAGAAGGGGGGTCTGCCTCTACTTCAGGTGAATCAAACATGGGACACTCGGGTAAAACGACGGATCCTCACACGGCATGAACCCACACCCAGCTTTCCATCTTTGGATCTACATTACAGCAAATTTAACCCATTTCCTGTTGGGTTTTGGGGTTTTTTTTCCGTCAAGCCCCAAATGAATCCATTTACAAACCAATTAGATTGTTAGGTGCATGTTCCTCTCTGTGTCGCCTGAGGTAGCACTTCAAACTAACGGTAGTAATTGCTTTTAAACAACTTGAAGACGAGGCCCGGTCATCTTAAATGTCCTCTTTAGCTCTGTGTTCCCCATGGGGCTCAATGGAGCCTCAGACACACAGCTCACGAGTGGAAGAGCCAAGAAGGAGCAAAGCAGACCATAAGGCTGTGCTGGGCTGCACGGAACCTGAGGAGAGCAGCCAGAGCCAGCTCCTCTTGGAGCGGGGCTGGCGGGGGTGGCTTTTGGAGTTGGTGCTTCTGCGGCCGACTGGCATCACGGCTTGTCATTTGACCAGCCTGCAACTCATGTTTTCATCTGCATGCGTCCTACTCCAGGAAGTGACAGCCCTGCCTGGAAACCCCTGGCTACAACTACATAAGGGTGACTTTTTTTTAAAGAAAAATATATAAGGTAAAATAAATAACTAAATGAGAAATGTGTATCTGCAAATCCAGGGCCGTGTGTGGATGGCCTCGGTTCTTTCCATTGCTCATGGCTGTGGCACAGGCAATGCTGGGGGAGTACTGACAAGTTTCCTCCCCTCGGTCCCCTCGGTCCACCCACCCAGGGCAGACCCCCCCGCCCGCCCCCACGCACGGACGTGGCCACTGCCTGAGATCTCCAACCTGCGTAAGCTCAGTGGGGGCGCTCTCACCTGCTCTCCACCAGCCTTTGTTTCCCCCACAGCACATGCAGCAGGAACAGAGACATGGACACACTAAATCTACCTCTGCAAGTCCAAGAAGAAGACTGCCATCTCCAAAGCCCAGCCCGAAGCTGAGGAAGGAAGCTGGCTGGTGATGCTGTGATGCCAAGTGGTCACTCCAGGCAGCCACAACTAACCGCCTCTCTCGGGGACTCTGGGAGCCAGCGGGGGCAGCCTCGGCACCACAGTCTACCTGGCCTGGAGGGAATGCAAAGCCACAACTGCCATGTCCTGAGTGGCCTAGAGCTCTCTTCTACCCAGCATGCATGGCGGCGACAGAGAACACAGACACAGCCCGGAGTAAAAGTCCTGATCCGGACTTGAGTTTCTCACTGGATTCTCAAGCGTCCAGGCAGGGGTCGGTTTGACCCCTGTCACAGGGGTTTCAGAGCAAAATGAGATACTGTAGAAACCTGGCCACGCTGACTTAGCAACTTCTCTGTGCGAGGTTCTGTGCTGAACCGTTCATGTTGAAATTCATTGAATCCTACCCCTCAGGGCCACGGCCCGAGCCGGGTTACACTCTGTTCTTCTTTGGGGCTTATTTACGGTTCCCTTTTGAGTTTCTGAAGCCAATGCCAACTCTGTAGTCAACTGCTTGCCCTAGGAGGAGAAGGGAGCCAGTTGGGCAGGAAAGGGTAAGCCAGATCCCAGAATGTTCTGGTCCCCCTTGCAGTCCATACCCCAGCGAGTCTAGACACACCCTGACCCCGAGCGGCACAGCAGGGCAGACCTACAACCCACCATTCTCTGGTTACTACTGACTCACCGGGAACAACTATGCTAGACTTTTGTTTGGACAGCCAGAGAAAGTGTGTATGGACAGAGAGGGTGTGCTCAGGGCTGCCTGTCCTGGATCGGGGGTTGTTGGTTCCGCTCCACGTGGGGAGATTATAGCGAAGAGGGGGCACAAGTCCCCTTCTGGGCTCCAGCTTCTCCTCCTCACCCCTCTCCTCATTTTCTTCCCCACCCCACCCCGAGCTAGCCTGAAGGTAGAAGGTGAAGCAGCTCCCTGGCCAGGCCTAGTATACCTTGGTCTGGCCTTCTTCCTCTTCATCTTCCTCCTCCTCCTCCTTACTCCTCCCATTCTTCCAAAATATAAGCATCAAACCAAAATGAACAATACAAACAAAAGAAATCACGGTACCCTTCAGAGAATGCAATTAGAGGCCTCCGGGAAGCCATGTGGGGGGGGGGGCGGGGGAAGGTGGGTGGTAATCTGGAGCAGGTGTCCACGCCCCACCCCACCCTCACCCCGCCCCCAGCCCACCCCAGCAGACCGTTCCCACAGCCTGTCCCATTTGTGAGAAGTCATCTTTCGCCAGCACAAATCAGTTCAGGCACATTTTGCAAGAAATAGGCCAATGATCCGCTAGAGGCCACCGGTAAAATCGGTGTGTGTTTGTTTGAATTGCCACACCCAAGCCAGGCCTCCCAGTGGGACCCGGTATCTTTTATTAAAGGCAGGTAGAGATGGCCTTCATCCCTGGCCTGACACCTGCCTCTCCGTTCCTGCCTTCTTGCTGGTCTTCGTCGGTGCAGGGGAAAGGGCCCTGGCCTGGTCTGCGTGCTAATTACCCTGTGCATCCTGGACTCAGGCAGCCCCGCGCAGTGCGGCCTCCTACCTACCAGCGCAGGCATGGATGTGCTGGTGAGCACTGGCAAGCCGGCCTCTGGGAATAAAACATTTTAGCACTTCATAAATTTCTAACAAGGTTTCAAATTGCCGCCGCAGTTTCCCTCCTGGCAGCTCCGTCAACTAGGGAAGGGGAAGAGGAATTCTAATTAAATCTACAGTGGGTGCGCAGGAATGGCTACTTACGGAAATATTAACCGCAAGGACCAATGACAGAGCACCGTGGAATTCTTCCTCACCGACTAACAGCAAAAAAAGACAAAATACAACCTTGTGATTCCTTATTGTTGCTTTCTCTCTCCCTCTTTCTTTTCTTCTCTTGTTTTCTCTTTCCCTAATTGTTTCTCTTTCTCTCCTCTTCCCTTTCTGTCTTTCTGTTTCAGCTTCATTGAAGGTACTGCAGGGTTTCCATTGGAAACTTCCACAGGTTTCCACTTGCTTACCCCACAGCGTCCTCGCTCCCTCCCAGACCCCCACTGACAGCCACCTTCTCACTCAATTCCATCACTATCGTTTCGTACCTAGACTCTGCATTTAAGCAAACACATGATATTCATCTCCCCCTTTCTTATGCATTTGGTATATAACTTATATATGTCTAAGAACTAAATATCTATTGGTAACAGATATTTGAACTTCTGGAGGGGAGGAGGGGAGACACAGTCCTGGATCTTGAACTCAGAGCCTGAAATGTTGTTCCTTAGCTATTTTGCTCCAAGATGGCACTTTAAAACTTGAGCCACAGCTCCTCCTCTGGCTTTATGGTGGTCAATTGGAGAGGAGTCTCATGGACTTTCCTGCCCGAGCTGGTTTTAAATTGTGATCCTCAGATCTCAGCCTACAGAGTAGTTAGGGATTTGCAGATGTGAGCCATTTAACCTTCTTAAACCAAGTGGAAAGTGTAATGGTAGATAAGAAACTAAAATGTAAGAGACACTGTTATGACACTCAATAATAATGCCGAGACTTGATTATTAAGTAGGCCATTTCAAATTCTTTCCCTATATGATATTTTCCCATGTGATATTTACTGCAAGGAATCTGGTGTTGGAGGGTGAAACATAGAAGGGAGAGACAGGAGCACCAGGGCCTCAGGAAATGGCAATTTCCACATCTTAGCTGCCATCAATAATCCAAAATCAATTCAAAAACAGCAACAGCAAACAACCATCTTAGTCAATGGCTTCTTTATGTGTGTGTAACAGAAAAGGTTCTTCAGTAAGAAAAAAATAAGACATATGGTGGAAGGTCCTGGGAGAGGGAGAGAGAAAGGAGAATTCACAAGGACATTTCAAGGTCAGAGAGAAGTGTGCACATGTGTGGGGGGTGCACACATGTGGGGGGGGTCAGCCTGTGCTCACGCCTGTCATCCTAGCTACTCAGGAGGCTGAGATCTGAGGATCGCGGTTCAAAGCCAGCCCAGGCAGGAAAGTCCGTGAGACTCTTATCTCCAATAAAGCACCAGAAAACCAGAAGTGGTGCTGTGGCTCAAAGTGGTAGAGCGCTAGCCTTGAGCTCAAGGACAGATCCCAGGCCCTGAGTTCAAACCCCACAACTGACAGAGAGAGAGAGAGAGAAAGAGAAAGAGAAAGAAAGAGAGAGAGAGAGAGAGAGAGAACCATTCCTTTTTCTCCTGGTTCAGCAGGAATCCATTGCTGCCTTCATCCGGTGTGAATCTCATACTAGCAGCAATTGGGGGGGGGTGGGGAGGGAGGTAACTGGTCTCGTGGGAACGTCATGGGGAACTGGGGTGCTGCTGGACTTTGACAGCCACTGTGCATGCCCATCCCTTTGAGCAAAGATCCTGATCAAACACAAAGCAGGCCCTGGCCACCGCCAGCGGTGGGGCTGACCGCGAAGGGTGCCGCCCTCCCCTTTGCCCACCCCTCTTTCCCTCTGCACTCTGAGAGCAACCCTCAGCCAGCCACACAGGTCAGCTGGTTTCCGTAGCAGAGAAGAAGACAGCGTAGGCACAGGCCGCTGCTCTATCAGCTTTGGGAACACACACTATTAAAAGTATAAGCACTGGAGCAGGCAGTGGGCACCCGGCTCAGCAGATGCAGGACTGGGGCATCTCACGACCGCTCCTGATCGCGGGCAGCTGCCAGGCATGGCAGCTGCTTCCCTCATATTTGGTGCAGGCTTCAGAGCTAATTGACAGGATGAACTGTCAGACCTGAGCCCGGTGTCACATTCAGGCCTGCTCAGAAGCAGAGCGTGCCGGGGTCTGACATGGCCAGCTTGGCCAATTATAATCCTCGGTATGCAGCTCACCATTCTGTGTGTGTGTGTGTGTGTGTGTGTGTGTGTGTGTGTGTGTGTGTGTGTGTGATGCCATACCTGTGTGCACATTCACTAAGAAATATATTGCAATTAATTTTTTTCCTTTCTATGCAGAGGTTTGGTGATAGGAACACAAAGAGGCCAAAAAAATAAAGAAGATGATTAAGTAGAAAACTATGTCTTAATGAAACACTTTAAACGGAGACTTCCAGAACCGGGTGCCAGTAGCTCACACCTGTGATCTTAGCTACTCAGGAGGCTGAGATCTGAGGATCGTGGTTCAAAGCCAGCCTAGGCAAAAATGTCTGTGAGACTCTGATCTCCACTAAACTACTCAAAAAGCCAGTCATGGAGCTGTGGCTCAAGTGGTAGAGCACTAGCCTGGAGCACAAGCAGCTCAGAGACAAGTGCCCAGGCCCTGAGTTCAAACCCCAGGACTGGCACAAACAAAAATAATATAAAATAAGGTAACTTTGAGAAAGCAACCTGGGTTTGTAACACAGAGCAGGCAACAGGTCCCCCAAAGCCCATGTGTACCCCAGGTCGGCTCTGTGTCAATACACTGGCCCACCCATCTCTGCCCCATTACTCTATCCTGACAGCTTCAGTGTACGGGCTAAAGATTCTAGACAAACATCCTTCAGCAACGTGGAAGTCAGGTAGAAGTCTCCAAGGTGACCTCAGACACGGCCGGTTGCTGTGCTGCAGCTATAAGAAGGTGTCTCCCTCTCAGCAACCCCGGGGCCATAGCTAGAGTCCCAGGGAGAGCCCAGCCTGCAAGCCCCGCCTCCTCTGACCAGCCCGCAAGCCCCGCCTCCTCTGATCAACCCCACAGGGGGGCTCACCCACCTGTGTCCACCCCCAGCCTTGCTCACTAACAAACCCTTCTCAGACTCCACCAGACTCTGTTCTCCACCAGGCCCTGACTTTGGCCCTTCTGGGGGGGGGGGGGGGGGGGGGGGGTACTGTGCACATGGAGCAGGAGTCCTGCTCAGCTGCTCAGCTGGTATGGCCACCCTCAATACTGACTTTGGCACTTCTGGGGGGGGGTACTGTGCACATTGAGCAGGAGTCCTGCTCAGCTGCTCAGCTGCTCAGCTGCTCAGCTGGTATGGCCACCCTCAATACCTGATTGAGCCCCAGCCTCCACCATCCTGTTAGATCAGTGTACCCCAAAGTCCCTCTCCCTCCCCGGCCCCCGTGGCTGCTTGTAGGTAATTTTCCACTCACAGGTCCTGCTTGTCCGTGTTGTGTCAGAACTGAACCCAAGCTCTCCTCTGCCCTGGGCAAGCCCATCGCAGAGGTTCCCAGGCCACGGAGACACCCGGCTCAAGCTCTCATGAGCTTTAACGCGTAATGAGGGCTGGTGAGGCTGCTTTTCTTGACTACCACACAGCTCTTCCCCAAAGACCATCCTCCATTGTCTCTCCAAAAATCACAGGGGTCTGGGGGGGTAGGTGGGGAAGGGGAGGACAAGCTTACAAAACCTGTTCTCCTTTCTCCCTCAGACATCGCAGGGCTGAAGCTGTACATCTCTTCAAAGACCACTTTCCTCCTATTTATTTTTTTTAGCGTCTCATTTTTATTGAAGTAGGAAAACCAAATTTAGAACCCATTTTTTTTCCAACATCTTTACACTTTTTTCCTCTATTGGTATATGAGGATCACAGGAGGCAAAGTTGGGGGAGGTAAGTGGAAATGTACCCTTCCTGTTTCAAATCCAGGGCCCACAAAGTTGGTAATCCTAGACACAGACAGTCCATTAAGGCCAGGGTTGCACAATAATCAGACCACCTGGTGCTAACCTAGAGCATCCTTCATCTACTGGGTTTTCTCCACCAGGTCAGAGTCCGCATTATTCAAGTCCTGGGTCGAGACACTTCAGAACACATGACCCTTTGCATCTCTCAGCATGGCCGAGGGCACCAGAAAAGAAACACTGGGCAGCACTGAGCCCCAGAGACAAGCCAAACGCTTCTCTGAACCTTCCGCATGTATGAACTCACTCATGGCAACCAGTGTGCGGCAGACGGCACCATCGACCCACTGTCTAGAGGAGGAAACCGAGGCTGGGGCAGGCAAGGCAAAACACACAGCCCAAAGCCACACAGCTGGAGAGAGGCCAGACAGAAGCTTCAAACCCTGAGCTCCTCAAAGCCTGATTTGGAAAACTAAAAAGTGGACGGCTATATTGGGAAGTAAGAGTAAGATGAGAAAGAAAAGAAGAGAGGTAGAGAGGGACTTAGTGAAAAAGCCTGTGGAGACATTCTTTTCTTCTGGAAACATCTAGAGAATTTAGAATGTCCAGAAAAAAATCATGTAGCCAGACAGAATGTGTCAAAGCTGAGGTAGCTTGGGGACAGAGAGGGCATGCATAAGGCCCTCAACCCACCCCCAACCCCATCCCCCATTCCCCAGCCCCCAGCCCCTCCCATCCCCCAGCCCCCAGCTCCCACCTGCCCCAACCCCAGCCCTCAGTTTCCAGCTCTCCCAACCCCAGCCCCCGCCCCTCCCCCCAATCCCAGCCCCCAGCCCCCAGTCCCAGCTCCCCACACCAACACCCGCCCTCCACCCCCAGCCCCAGGACGGCTGATTCCCCAGAGAGCACCAGCACTGGATGCAGTGTTTCCCAGGCGGACAGAGCTGACTGGGGCAGGTGGAAACGCCACTGTGAGTTTGATCCTCAGACACTGGCCATCTAGTGGAGAAACAGTGGCAGAAGTCTGCTCGCAAAGGGCTGCTTGGGAGAATGAGTTTGATCAGCAGTGGCCTGTGCCAGTCCCTGACCTGCCCAGGGACCAGGGACATCCCGCAGGGTAGACTCCAGTCACCGGCATGCCGCCCTGAGCAGGGGCAGAAAGGAACTATGGGCAATGACCCAGAGCCTGAGCCATCACAACAAACACCACGCCTTTCCGGTTTCATCACAGAAGATGTGGTGCGCTTCCAGCCCCACTTTGTGCGCACCTCTGCGCGTGGTTTGCTAGGAGAGTGCACGTGCTCCTCTCGGGACTCGTGTGAGGGAACAGGGTGGCTACTCAATGCTATTTCTACAAGAAACACTTGCCCAGTTGGTGAGAGATGCCAAAGAGGCTCTCTTCTTTCATCTTCCAAGACGGCCATCTTCCCTGATCACAGCTCCAAGGAAATCAGGCTGAGAAGATTACAAAGCTAGCCAGGCACCGGCAGCTCACGCCTGTGATCCTAGCTATTCAGGAGGCTGAGATCAGAGGATCCCAGTTCAAAGCCAACCCAGACAAGAAATCCATAGATTGTTATCTCCAATTAATCACAAAAAAAGCCAGAAGTAGAGCTCAAGTGGTAAAATGATAGCAAAAGCAGCTCAGGGTCAGAGCCCAGGCCAAGAGTTTAAGCCCCAAGACTGGCAAAAAAAAAAAAAAAAAAAAGTCATGAAGCTAGAAGGAAGCCCTGAGCATTCTGCGTGCTATTCTCAATCACCTCAGGTAAAACCCCAAAGCCAATCGGTGTGATCAGTAAAGTCCTTGTTACTGCCTCAAAGTCTGTTTTGATTTCGAAAGGCATTCCAAATAGATACACTGGAAACCCCACCTCAAGCAGCCGGTTAATTTAATTTCACATGCATGTTTTATTTCCAGGGAAAATGCATAGGTTATTCACACAGAGAGGGAAGATGGAGTTTATGACATAGTCCTCATGTGAATGGGTTTTTATTATTTCATAAGGCAAGGGAAAGAGGCTAGGAAAACTATTCCCAATGCTGCACAAACACAGCAACTTCAAACTAAGATGGATGCGAATTGACATGGAACTTTCATAGTCAGGATTGATAAAATGTCCTATGGTGTCAACACAAATTAACTTCCTCATTTGTCTATAATGTTCAGCTAGAAATAGACTTCACACATACATACACACACACACACACACACACACACACACACAGTTCAATGGCCATTGTCCCGGCTTTCCTCTCACCTCCGGTCATACATTCCCATTCTCGGACTCAGGAAGGACCTGCATCCTTTGGGTAGGAGCCTCAGGCCCTGCACACAGCCCCGGTCTCACCCTGTCCATCTCCTTGTCCACTGGCCTCTCCTGCTGACCCCCAGACACCTGGAGGAGGAGGAGGGGTGGACGGCGGGTATGGTATGCGACATCTACCCTTCTGCCTTCATCACTTAGGAAAAGTGCACCTCCTTTTATCTGGGGGTGCGGAGAGAAGGGTACTGGGGCTAGGGCCTGAACTCTGGTCCTGGGCTGTCACTTCACCCCGCCTTTCCCCCAAGGCTGGTCCTCTACCACTTGAGATACGCTTCCACGCTGGCTTTTATTTTTTTGGTGGTTAATTGGTGCTCATGAGTCTCATGGACTTTCCTGCCCAGGCTGGCTTCAAGCAGTGATCTTCAGATCTCCACCTCCTCAATAGCTAAGATGACAGGCATGAGCACCAGCACCCAGCCAAAGTACAATTTCTGGTGGTGCTACTTACCACATACTGGTGCCTGTAGAAATATCCCAGGACCGCATGGTTACCATGGTGGAGGTAGTGAGGGTCTAGCAGGCACACACACCCCTTCCTGAGCAGAAGTCCACCCCTCCCTGGCAACAGCCTGGCCCCCAGCCCAGAGAAGTTTCCGGATCCCACTAGAGGAGGCTCCCGCTCATGCTGGCATCCCTAGTCTACAACAAGCTGACCTTGCATCCCAAACACCCCCGCTGCTACACCCCCAAAACAAGCCTGGCGGGAAATCCTGTGCACCCAAGGCCCTAAGGCCAGATTGATACCACTCCCCAATAGGGCCCGAGGGCCTCTCCCAGGGAGGCCGGCGGCTGCCACACGCCCTTCTCCAGAGGACCCTGTCAGCCACCTGCACAAGAATCTTCCCCAGCTCCACTTCTGGGGACTCCGTTAGGTGCACGCATCTGGTCCTGCCTGACAGCCGTGGAAAGCTGTTGGGAGCGCAGGCAGCAGGGCTCCTCCCGCAGGCCGAGGGCTGACGACTTTCCTGTGCACTCCAGGCTCTGGGACTCGCCAGAGATCTTGGCCTACCTTGGCTTGTTAACATCACTGGGATGTGTCTCTGCCTTCACGTGGCTTCTCTTGGTATCTCCCGCTCCATTCTCTTATTAGCAGTTGGAGAGCTCATCCCCCAAAGCAGGACCATTTCAGCTCATCCTTACCTAATGACACCGGCAACGCGCCTACTTCCCGATGGGCTCACGGAGTGTGAAGCGGATGCGGGTGTTTGGGGAGCATCGTTCTGTGACTCGCAATACCCACGCCAGACACGGAAGCCAAGCGCCTGCAAGCCAGGGATTACAAGAGCAGGCACAGGCCTCTGACTTTCCCCCTGACCACAGAGAGAAGCGCTGTGGGCCAAGTTACTGTGGTGGACAGGCCATGTGGCTGTGGCTTGGAAAGAAGCGGTCCCTCCAGAAGTTCTTCTACCTCTGTGTAGGGCAAACTTGGAAGCTACCTCAGAACCAAGGGGATCGCTGGGCCTGGGTGCCAGGCAGCATGAGGTTAAATGCCACCTGTCAGCAGCGGTTGTTCTGAGAAGACAGATGCCCGGAGGAGCTGAGTTCAGGTGCAGGCCCACTACTGGGAAGGCAGCTGTGGTGCCATGGGAAGGGAACATGGGTTGGGCCGTGCGATGTGCCCGCTCAGACCCTGCCTGGCCATCAGGAAAGCCCTGAGAACTCCCGCCAGCCACAGCTCCCCGCCTCCCTCCCGCAGGACAGGCAGCCTGTCACCAGGTCCCCACCAGAGCTTGTTCTTTCTGAGATTTTTATTAAGAGCAGAACAGCGTCCATGCGACGAAGGGAAAGAGCAAGGATGGCTCACAGCAGCAGAGTAAGAGAAGTGCAGAGGGTGGCTGTTACACTGGGAGCTCCCCGCACTCAGCATGGCGGTGAAGACCTGGGCATCCCGTCCGGGATTGGAGCCTGGGTGGCCTTCCAGGTCCATTCCCGGCTCTGGAGGCCCGGCTGCGCAGTGGCCACCTTGTCTCATCTTCTCAGCGGTGGCCATGGGCTGGGCCTCCCGACACCCCCGGGGCCCACACCCACCGCAGCACACGCTCCAGAGCTGCGCTGACAGGGTCAGCTTCCCGGCTGCATCGAAGGGAGCTGAGGTTACCACGCAGGAAGTTTACAAAGATACCATCAGTGTGACCATCAGTGAAAGTCTTGGTGTTAAATACAAAGGTGAGACAACATTAGACATAAAATAAAGCGTCTTTGTGCCAGAAACCACATCAGTGATGACACGCCTCCGCTCCTACTTCAGAGGAGCCTGGCGCTTGGTCAAAACATCTTGCTGAGATTGCTCAGCAGGTTCGGCTCAGATCTCCTAGGGTCCTCTAAGGAAGGGCGGAGAAAGACCACCCAAGCTTTCCTGTTACTACCCATCTCTCACCCACCTCTGCATTCATTCTCTCGGTAGGAATTAGGGGTTAAAATGGCAAACAAAACCACAACACACATCATGACAGCATTTAGACTTGTGGAAGAGGCAGATTTAATCAAATGGTCACAGACAGAAGAGTAGAAATCCCATCTCTGATGAGCTACAAAAAGACACATGCTGATAGAAGGCTACAGAAGAAAGAGACCTGATATGTGAGGCTGGAGTGTGCGTCAGAGGTTGAGAGGACCAGGGAGGAGAAAGAAGCCATCGTAGACAGAGTAAACAGGATGTGACGTGTGCAGACAGCACAGGGCGTGACCAGAAGCAGAACTTACAGAAAGCAAGCTGGAACCTGAGTTAAGATGAGCTGAGTGAGAGCTCACCCGTACTCCCAGCCCACTTTGCTTTGCTGTTTTTGGACAGGTTCGTTTCCTAGGCCGGCCTCCTATCGAGATCCCCTTGACAAAGGAGCTAGGATGACAGGCACGTGATTGCAATGCAAAACACTCTTTATAAAAGATTATTTTCTTGCGGTATGGGTTACATATTGTTATTATGAATATCTGACAGAATTCACATGTATTGTGATTTTGTAAAATTCATTAAATTATAGCTCCGTCCTTCAGAGTTTCATAACCTTTACGGAACCTGTTTCTACTACAAAGCTTTTCAATTGAAATGTGGTTTTCTAGTATTTGTGGTCCATGTTTTAGATATAAATGATTGATTTTATTGATAAAACATTTGAGTAAAGAGTACAGATTGAGGATTTTTTTATTTTTGGAAATAATAACTAGTGCTCTTGGTAGGGCACTTGGTGAATGTGAGCTGAGGTTATTTTTATTTCTCTTTTCCTGTATGAATCATGGTGATCTTGTTCTGTATATTTCCCTGTTGGTATCTGTGAAGTTCCATGTCTAGTCCCGCAAGGGATTGTATGTCAGTTGTGTAACATGTGTAAGTTGTCACTGATCGTTTAAAGATTCCAATCAACAGCACCAACTCCTTGGTCCTCTTCTTTCCCTCATTGCTCCTCGTTCTGAATTTAAGATCTACAAGTCCATGTCTTCCTGTTAAGCATTTATATTGCATAGCCAGATCTCTGAATTTGTGTAGCCTTAAAAGCTCACCAACAGTTCTTTTTTTATTGTTTTTGAAAGGTTTAATTTTCTTAAGCTAGTTCCTGTCAGTTTAGTTACTTCTATTTTATTTTTTAAGTCAGTAATTTAAAGAGCTGATAAAAATTTACAATGTCAAGGGCATGTTATCTGTGACAGACTGGCATTGCATAGAAGTAAAATTCTACTATACGTATCTGTAGTATATTTACCCATTGTATATGCCCACTAGACATCAGATTTTAGTGTTTATGTAAACACAAGGGGAAGTGGAGTATTATTATGACAGAGAATGACTCCAGAAGTTAAAAGTAAATTATGACTTTAAATGTTTAATTTGTAGATTCCACCAGGGTCCTCTTTGGCTGTCCTGGAGTTATAAAGTATAGCGCTAATTCAGAATGCACAGCTCTTGAATTTCAAGGCAGAGGTTTGCATCTGGAATGTCCTTAAAGGTCCATGGGTTAGAGTCTTGGTCCCAGTTTGGTGCTTTTCACCAACAGTTTTGTTAATTACTATCCATCCAGACTTGAGCTCCACTGGGTATCTTGGTTGATATCATCTGTGTTGGATTGAATTGTGTCTCTAAGAATTCATGTGTTGAACTGTTCAAAAAGAAATGTGCTTATTACCTAACCTATGTAACTGTAACACCTCTGTACATCACCTTTACAATAAAATGGAATTCACATATTGCAATCCTAATTCCCAGTACCTCCAAATGGGACTACATGTGAAGGAAGGCCATGTAAATAAGAAATTAAGGTGGCTAGATGCCAGTGGCTCACAGCCGTAATCCTAGCTCCTTCATAGGTCTTTATTGGTTGGATTCAAGGTCAAGGCCAGATTGGGGGAAAAAATGTTTGTGACATCTCCTCTCAACAGAAAGAGCTAGGCATGGTGGTACATGCCTCTCATCCTAGCTATAGCGGAAGTATGAATAGGAGAATCAAGGTTCATAGTAAGACCCTGTCTCAAGATAACCAGAGCACAAAAAGGTTGAAAGCACAGCTCAAACAACAGAGCACTTGCCAGAGCTTAAATCCCAGTCCTACCAAAAAGAAAAATAATAATAAATGAAAGAAGAGGTGTATGGAAGAGGCCTAGCCTACGACAACCTGCCCTTCCTACAGAAGAATTGAGCCCGGTGACATGGTGACAGGAGCTCTGGGCCAGCCTGTGGTAACACTGCCGCCCAAGGCCATCTGCCATCCAGGAAGACAGGGGTCAGGAGAACTCAGATCTGCCAAATCCAGACGCCAGACCTCCAACTCCCAGAACCAGAAGAACACAAAGCTCTGGTTTGTAAGATCCCTGTTCTAGAATACTTCTTCATGTTTGACCAGAAAATTAATATAATGCCCTAGGTAATATTTGGAAAATACTTAGGAGAAAGTCTTTATTGTTTATCTGAAAATCAAGTTTAATTCAGCATCTGGTATTTTCATGCCATGTCTGACATCTCCAAGTTCCAGATATCCAAATCTGGCAGGGTGGGGGCTATTCTATTTTCAAACTTTCCCCGTTCAATTTCTCTGGCCCTACTACTTGGGGCAGAGACAAAAACTGCAGTCAGGAGTCCTTTCCTGAGCTAGCCTTCCCTTCCTCGCCCAGAGCAGAGCAGTGTCTGAGGACTGTCCCGGGACTCGGCTACTGTCTGCTCACACGATTTTATCATATTCCACTTCGTGCACTAATCCATGAAGGGGGGAGGGTTATCTGTGACCCCTGACCCCGGCTTACCCCCAGATGTCATCTTGCATTGAACTGTTCTGAAGACGTAGCTAAGGGTAATAAGTGTAAGCAAAGTTAGAACTGAGTTCTTATTGTATTATTTTAATTAAAAAAAATAAATGTCAAGCAAAAAGATAGATGATAATCTCTGAGGTGCACAGAGCCAGCGGAGGAGGCTGGCGAGAGAGTATTGACTTCAGGGCATGAAATTTCAGGAGATGATCATCTCAGATCTAGAAATAGTGACAGGAACCATCCTTTCTCCCAAGAATGGATCACAAACTATATTTTAGAGCTCCAGAATGTTCTGGAAAAGTTGAAATATCAAGGGGAGGCATTATGCCAACAGAACTGTAGTAACGTTTACATAATGCTTGAAATATACCAGGTGCAACTTTAAGTTCTTACATACTTCCTCATCTAGTGGACAATGTAAGATTATTATAAGTTAGTTTATCATTAAAATAAGGCCATTATTATAAATTCAAATGGGGGAACATGAAGTACTGAGAGATTCAGTTTAGAGAGGTTCCAGAATTTCCCCCATCTCCCACTTCATCCATGAGGTGGGCAGGATTCAAACCCAGGTGTGCTGACCGGAGGGGCCTTGACCTCTAGGTCATTGTATGATCCCTCTTGAGTACTTATGTGTGGTTGCACACAGTTCAACAGAAACACAGTCTGATCACAGTGTCCCTCATTACCCAGCTCTACCTCAGCTTGAGCCAACTATTATGATTTTTTATGATTTCCATGAGAGGAGGGAACAATTGACAAGAAACGGAATTATTTCCATGATCCCAATAAAGTGGACTGCCTGAAAACAGAGAATGAATTCTAGGCGCACACATTCCTGTGGCTCAGTCCACCTTGGAGTCAGTCTTACAAAGACACCCGCACATTTCCATCCTCTCCAGATTTCTAACCGAACAAGCTACAGGGTGCTGGGTGCTACTAACTCACTCCTGCAATCCTAGTTACTCAGGAGGCTGAGACCTGAGGACCTCAGTTAGAAGCCGACCCACATAGGAAAGTCCATGAAATTCTTATAACCAGGTAACCACCAAAAAGCTAGAAGTGGTAGTGCATCAGCCTTAAGCAAAACAAATCTCAGGGACAGCACCCAGATTGTGAGTTCCAGTCCCTGGACTGGTGCACATGCTCCCTCCCTCTCCCTCTCCCCCTCCCCCTTCTCCTCCCTCTCCCCCACC
>NW_012267319.1:1171775-1178833 GCF_000151885.1 Dipodomys ordii
CTCTCACCCTCTCCCTCTCCCCCTCTCCCTCCTCCTCCCTCTTCCTCACCCCCTCTCCCTGTCCCTCTCTCTCTCTCCCTCTCTCTCCCTCTCCCTCTCCTTCTCTCTTTCACTCTCCCTTTCTCCCTCTCTCTCCCTCCCTCTCCCCCCTCACATACACACACAAACATACACACACACACATACACACACACACACACACACACACATACATACACACACAAAGTCCAAGGTCCTAGTCTAAATTTATATCGTGCATCATTTCTAAACGTATTCCTGTTTTAACCAGAGTTAATGACTACAAAATGGGAAAGGATCGAATCATCAGGCTCGTTGTTGGGAAGCCCATGTAAGGAGGACAACGACCTCCCCTCCCCTCTGCCCTGGGCACTTGGAGGAAGAGGAGAGCAAAGAACCCAATGTTCTACTTTATAATCGTTTGATGCATAGTTTCTCCTCTTGAAAAAACTGACCTTAAAAAATGCTCTTTTGGCTTAACAAAACCTGTTCAACTCTTTGTTTCCATCTGCAAATAGACCTGTGCCCAGGCAGGCGAAAGGAGATGCCACACGTGTTTCTTTTCTCTCTTTTCAAACGGACATGAAAGAGCAGATGTAATGCGAGGGACAGAGGAAGGAAGAGGAGTCAACATGGCTGACTTGAATTCATAACAATTTGGTCTTCCTTTCTATTCACAAGGAGGGCGTGGCGTTTATCATCATCATTGTAAACACAATGCTAGCTGGGGCTAGGTGACCAGGCCTTGGATCTCTGACTGGGACAAGAAGCCAAGCAATCTGTTCTTTAGATTATCCAAGAAAGCAATAACAATTGCCAAGTGAGAGAATTATTCCCATAATCCCACTACTAGAACAAAGACACTGTCCGAAAACAGAAAATCTCAGGAACCCAGGTTTAGACCGACTCTTTCACAGAGAAGACTTTACTCCAACTTCACACACAATTCCAGGCCTGGACAGTATAATTTAAAGATCTTTAATCATTTCTTTGTAGCCATGATTCATTTTCTTAACACCTAGGCCATGAAAAGCCAACTATGTGGACTATTATTGACCCAACAATTATCCTCCTAAATTTTACATCTGGAAGCCCTAGCCACCACTAGCACAGAATAGAGCTGTTTTTGGAGACAGGCCAGTTAAGAGGTGACTAACTCAGTATAAGTGCTGTTCTTATAAGAAGAAGAGGTAACACAGACACACAGGACCACATAAGGATGCCGGGAAAAGCGGCCATCTGTAGGCCTAGGACAGTGGCTGCATGAGCCAGGTCTGCTGGCTCTTCCGTCTCAGATTTCCAGTTTCCAAAATCATGAGAAGTGAATTTCTGTTGTATAAAACACTCCATTTGTGGGCCTTTATTACTATAGTCCTTACAAATTACAGCATGGAGGATTCATCAGGAAAAAAAAAACATGGCAAATAATAATGGGATATTTTCATGGTCTCATTTCAGGTGATTCATTTAGGTCAATTCAATAAGTCAAAATAGGTATTGTACATTTATTTTGAGAAGCATTATTAGTGCTTTAAAAATAAATCAATACTAAATGTACTCATTATCTTGCCCATGTAATTGTAACCCCTCTGTACAGTATTTTCACAATAAAAAAGGAAAAATAAAAATAAATCAATAGTAACATTTGCCACTAATTTGCAATATTTTTAACCAGGTTTATTTTTCAATATATAGAAAAGCAAATCCTCATTGTGTCAGATCTCCAGATGGAAATTATTACTATAGTTTCTCGAATTATCAATATAAACTCCACATTACTAGCCAATATTTCTTGGTATTTCTACAGAAACCATCCAAGCGCACGGTATGATTGTTTCTCAATACAAGACCTATGTCTTACTTATATCGGTGCCAAACTACTTTAATTTGTCATACAGTGGCCTGTACCCTTCTCACATTTTTTGCTCTGCTTTAAACACCTTCTCCTTTAGCTCTGCTTAAGAAGTTGAATAAAGCTCTCCTCCGGTTCCAATACACCACCTACAGAACTATTTCCCAATCAACCAACCCCCATAGCAGATTCCCCCTTTCTGAGCTTCTAGTTTACTTTGAATCATGAATGGACTTTTACTAGCTTCTAAAGGCTCACGCTTACAGTTACAAAAGAGACTAAGATCCGGAGGACTGAGATTCAGAGCCAGGCAGAAAAGTCAACAAGACTCCATTTCAAATTACTCAGCAAAATGCTGGGCTGGAGAAATGTTTAACTAGTAACAGCAGTTCTGAGCAAGAAAACCAAGGATCTGAGTGCAAACCTCAACGCTTGTGCAAAACAATGACAATAACAAGGGGCTACACTCTAGTTACTAGGCCAAGCATCACAAAAGAAACATATCAAATATCTAAAATGCTCCAAAATCATAAATTTTTTGAGCTCTGATAGGATGCCACAACTGGAAAATTCTACATTTGAGGTTGAACTTTCAAAAAAAAATAGTGTATGGGCTGGGAATGTGGCTCAGTGGTAGAGTGCTTACTGAAACAGGCATGAAGCCCTGGGTTCGATTCCTCAGTACCACATACACAGGAAAAGCCAGAAGTGGCGCTGTGGTTCAAGTGGTAGAGTGCTAGCCTTGAGCAAAAGAAGCTCAGGAACAGCGCCCAGGCCCTGAGTTCAAGCCCCAGGACTGGAAAAAACAACCAAACAAAAACCACAGTGTACTACAAAGATGGTAGAGAATGACTTTCAGGGTCTGTGTGTATGAAAACATACATGAATTTCACATTTACCCTTATGTTTCATCTCCAAGATAGCTGGTTGTGAATGTGTACACGCACGTGCACATAAAAATATCCTAAAGCCAGAGAACATACCACACCTTCCGGTGTCAGGCATGTGGGATGAGGGGCTCTTCAGCCTGCCCGGCTGCCTGGCTTCCCTCTAGCTTCTGAGACACCCAGGACAAAAGCCTCGGAGCCCTGTCATCCCTTCGATCATTACATACGTATTGATCTTCCTGTGGGATTGTTGAGCAGTGGCACACAGAGGTGAGAAGCCACTCCGGCCTCTGCCCTTGGAGACTGCCCGCTGGAGGAGCACACAGCCCTGTCATCAAGTGCACACCCACCACAGGAGAGTGGGCTTTCTTCCCTCCCCACACATTCCCTTTATTGTCTTCCACTGAGATGATACTTTGTTCCTGCCGGCGATAAATGAATATTTCATCTAAAACAAATGCTTACAAGAACAGTTCGGGCTCGCCGTGAGCCTGCGCACTGCACCAAGTCCTTAATGAGGACCTGGGCACCCGCCTCCTGTGGGAACTTCGTAGGAACGCAGACGCTCTCCGTCCATCCTGGACCCAATGAAGCAGAATCTTTGCAAGTGCATTACATTTCGAAAAGTCTGGCTCTTAAGGCTTTCTCTAAGTGTGTTCCGGGGCACACTACATCTGGAGCCATGTGAAGACCTGAGCTCTTGGGTTCAATGGTGGTGGATGGAGAACTGGGTGGACCAGGCCCTGTGAGTTCTGCAGAGTCCCCCTTGAATCTCCCTCCTTCTGGAGGGAGCGCGGCTGATGATGATGATGGACGGGAACCACTGAGATGCAGAGCTCTCGTTGTAGGTGCCCACCAAAAATGAATGTAGACACAGAATCATAGCCCTGGCCTACCTCCCCCAACTGAACAGTGTCATTATTTTCTTTTAAATGAGTGTTCCAAAGCTTGGGAAGACCGAAACAGCTGTTTTCCTAGTGAGCTCAGCCCCACACTCGAGCCTCCAAACCCAAGGGTTCAACTGGAAGTTTATGGCAATTTTCTATACCTATTCGATGACGATGACACAGCTTTTGTCTATTTTGTAAAGATCACACAGGACTAGCGGGAGAGTCGTCTGAAAAGACTGAAACGCTTCTACAAAGACACAGCATTCACCAAAGGGCGGGTCCACCCAGAGCAGGCCCACATCCAACATCATGTCCTCTGAGGCTTGTGCTCCAGCTATTCAGAGGGCCAGAAACAATGTGGAAGGCTTTTGCCCAAGCCTGAGATCTAAGTCACATCACGCTAAGTACTCCCCGTCCCTATGGGCACGCCATTCTCATATCTAACACCAAAGTCACCCATGTCCAGACACCCTGTGGCTTTCCGTGGTCCCTTCCCATCGTCACTCAACAAGCCAGGCTCCCATGCCATCAATCAACTAAGGACTCTCTCTCCCCACAGCCTCAACCTGTGTGGATGAGGGCCTGTTGTTTGTGGGTGGCTGGCAGCCATCAGCACAGGCCCAGCCAGGGGCTGAGTGGATTCTCCTTTGATCCTTGCTGCACTCCTGGCTACTGTGGTTCCCTGGGTATTAAGAACACAGGTTGGTGCGGCATGGGGCCCCTTCACATCACATCTGACCTGGTGGTGGACTCACAGTGGTCAGCCACCCAGCCACCGCAGCCGCCGTGAGCACACACTCATACCATGGATCTTCCTGGGCACGCTCACACCACGAGGAATATAAGGCTCCAAATTCTCAAGTCCAAACCCCAGAAGACCAGGGGGAAACCAGACTGTGGCTTTAATCTTCTCTACATCTCCCTGATTTTGTCCTGAGAAAATTAGTTGCAAATGACCCCTAAATATTAATGAAGCAAAGAATCTATAGAAAAATGGACATTGTTCTGCATCAAGGGGCAGAAAGCAGTCACCAGTGGCCCCACAGTAAAGGGTTTGGGCTCTATGAGAGGCCTAGTATCTGTGACACACACATTAACCAGAATGCCTTAAATACGCACGAGTAACGAAATGTGCTCAGATGTGAACTGGCAGCCGGCACTCACCAAAGCAGCATGCGAAGCCGATTTGGATTATTTTTTCTAAGACTGGGTTTCTGTGTTCTGAAATTTTTTTTAAAAAAATGAATGCTTAATCACCACACATTTCTTTTCAATATAAATGGACAACATTCTGAGATTTCAGGCAACAGGGACACAGCCCTGCCTGTCCTCATTTATTTCATTTATATGTAATTAGTTTCTCCTTTGTATCTGACTAGATACATCATAAGTCGGAGTCCCAGGCAAAATAAAAACACACCATTGCTTTTGTGAATCGTTTCTCATGAAAGCCCATTTCTTCCACTTGATTTTCATTTCAGATCACTGGTTCTAATCTCCAACTTGCCTAACTCGAGCCAATAATGTCAGATGACTTCTGGCAATAACTGTTTTAACCACTTTCTCCAAGTTCCAATGTCCTATAAATTCAGTAATTTGGACATACGTCTGTCTCCCTACAAAATATATTATGTGAATTTTTAAAAAGTAACAGAACCTCTTTATTGTAAGATTATATAGAAGGGATGGTTTTAAACTAAGGCATGATTCTACCTCTAACTTAGAACAGATCATTATATGGGCAGAAACTACTCAATCAGAAAGACTTATTTAGCACGTGGTTAATTACACTCTGGATTCCAGCAATTTCACATCATAGTTTTAGATGTAATTATTTTTATTGGTTTGTGTGTTTTAGTGTTGAGGGTCAGGTTATTTTTTTAAAAAAAGCATTGTTTTCTACTTGACAAGCAGAATCTGAATCTAGAATTACTCCTAGAAAAATCATATTAATATTTTATGTGATTCCTTGGCAGAGAGTTGATACTCATTAAGCTTGAAACAAAAATAAAATGTCAGTGAGGAACTAGGCAAAGCACTATAGCATAAATGCTTCATTTTATTCTGTAGGATAATTAGATGGTGTTGCTCAGACATCAGCTGAAAGGGATGATGGAGTAGATGAGTTTGATAACACTTTGAGAAGACAGAGAATGAAATCAGAGAAGCAGCTAGACGACCAACTGAGAAAACAATGGGAGTTAAAAATCAACCGTGCTTGTTGGGAATAACTCAAACCATAATCCTTTGGCTCCAGAGAAAGACTGCCCAGCACAGACTGATTAGCTAAGGTTGTCAATTAACCAGGCTGCACACCTGCTCTAGAACCTAAGCAGGCTGGATATGGTGATGAGGTTTTTCAGTAGCTAAATAGCTTTGAAAATAATTGGGACAAACAGAAATCCCTTCCCCACAGCAACGGCTTCACGACGTCCTGAGGAGATGCCCGGGTGGCTGAAGCGCTATCCTGCTGAAAGCAGTGGATTGATTTTTTCCGCTCCACTTCTTGCTGTTGGATGCCTGGGACCCGGGACTGAGCGCTGTCTGGACAGCACAAGCCAGCCACCTGGCCGGCTTGGCATCTGTGTTTCCTCCCTAGGTTGAGCCTGCACCTCAGGCTCGCACAGGAATGGTGGGTTTCCATTAGGTCCCAGTATCAGAGCCTCACAAGTCAACTCCAGAACCTGTAGGAGCCTCCCACCTTTCAGCTGAGTAGCCCGTCAGGACCTGAATGCGACCTCTATCAAGTTCCTCGCGGTGGGCCCTTCCACAAGCCCTGATGAAAGTCTGCTTTTATCTAAAACGTAACAGAACCCACACTGGTCCTGACAACCTGATTTGTCTTCTGTAGGAAAATTGCTTTCCAAATCCATTGTCTGTTTTCACATTGAAAAGACATATCTGGACAGCTGGTTTCCACACGGAGACAGCTTGCACAGGCCACTGGCATTGCTCGACCGTTGGTGAGAGCAACTACGAGGGTATGTGTGGCACGCATGTGTGCATACTCAGGCAGACAGCTGTCTCCAGTGTCGGCATGGGTGGCAGGCATGTGTGCACACTCAGGCAGACAGCTGTCTCCAGTGTCAGCATGGGTGGGATGCATGTGTGCACACTCAGGCAGACAGCTGTCTCCAGTGTCAGCATGGGTGGCATGCATGTGTGCACACTCAGGCAGACAGCTGTCTCCAGTGTCAGCATGGGTGGCATGCATGTTTGCACACTCAGGAAGACAGCTGTCTTCAGTGTCAGCATGGGTGGGATGCATGTGTGCACACTCAGGAAGATAGCTATCTCCAGTGTCAGCATGGGTGGGACGCATGTGTGCACACTCAGGAAGACAGCTGTCTCCAGTGTCAGCATGGGTGGCACGCATGTGTGCACACTCAGGAAGACAGCTGTCTCCAGTGT
>NW_012267319.1:1179583-1220729 GCF_000151885.1 Dipodomys ordii
ACTCAGGAAGACAGCTGTCTCCAGTGTCAGCATGGGTGGCACGCATGTGTGCACACTCAGGAAGACAGCTGTCTCCAGTGTCAGCATGGGTGGCAGGCATGTGTGCACACTCAGGAAGACAGCTGTCTCCAGTGTCAGCATGGGTGGATGCATGTGTGCACACTCAGGAAGACAGCTGTCTCCAGTGTTGGCATGGGTGGCATGCATGTGTGCACACTCAGGAAGACAGCTGTCTCCAGTGTTGGCATGGGCGATGTATATGTGTGCAGACAGCTGTCTCCAGTGTGGGCATGTGTGATGTGCATACATGCACACTTGTACTAACAGCTGTCTTCAGTGTGAGTGGGCATGACATGCACACATGCACACTCGTGCAGAAAGCTGTCTCCAGTGTGAGCATGAGTGACGTGCACACACACAAAAAACTGTCTCTAGTGTGAGTGACATGCATGCATGCAGAAAGCTGTCTCCTATGTGTGAGCGATGTGCATGTGTGCAGAAAGCTGTCTCTAGTATGAGCATGCATGATGTACATACGTGCACAAAGCTATCACCAATGTGAGTGTGAGTGTACACATGCAGAAAGCTGTCTCTGGCGTGTGAGTGATGTGCATGTGTGCAGAAAGGCTGTCTCCTGTGTAAGCATGCAAGATGTGCACACAGGCAGAAAACGGTCTCTAGTGTGTGTGTGAGGTGCATGCATACATACAGCTGTCTCCAGTGCCAGAAATCACTGGAGAGCTTTGAAAGCTCCGGGTGCAGCACAAGAAAGCTTTGTAACATCTCCTAAAAGCCATCTGACATTCAGTAACTCTTGATTTGTACCAGACTCAGGCTGCTTATCATCACCTGCAGTTCACTTCTACACTGTTCCCCACAGCCATGGAAGACGCCCAGCTGCCCCTCAGCAGATGAATGGATCTACAGTATGTATATATCATGCATACATGCGTGTTTCCTGTATCAGTGACTGCTTGTGGTTCATACATGTACTGTTCATGAATGTGCCCCTGTGTGTTTTACCATATGCATATGCATCATGTATACATATATGTATGAGATGCATATGAGATACATAACAGAATGGCACCCTCCCTCAGGAAGAATATTACATCATTTGCGGGAAGATGGGTGGAACTGGACAAAATTATGTTAGATGTAGTAAACCAAGCTCAGTGAGACAAAGGATGTATATTTTCACTCATATGTAAAAGTTAGATTCAAATTCTAAATACCAATGTAAATATATGCAGATTCACATACATATATACACAAACATTAACTAAAGTATGGTGTGTGTTGGGAGGATTTCAGCAGCGTAAATTCTTTGAACAACCACTTAAAGTTTAACAAAATGAATACCAGGAAGCTAGAGCATGTGTCTGTGGGAGGGCGGGGTGAGGGCAAGGGTCAGGAAGGCAGAAAAACGAGAGAGGAAGGGGGGGGTCAAATACAGTCGTAAGATTCAATGTATGTATGTGAAAATGGGACCCTGTAAACGGAGGGGCTGGTCGGGGTTGGGAGAGATGAAGAATTCAGATGACAGTGGTGATACTGATCAGGATTATTACACCCCTGTCCAACTACAGACACCGAAAAATAAAAACAAGAGCCACATAGCAAAACAAACAGTGATGATTCCACTCCCACACTACCCTACGGATATGCTCAGCACTGATGGGCCGATGACGCCAATGCCTTCCTGAACACAGATACTAATAGATGGAGAGAAAGATGCGTGCGGAGCTGTCTCCCAACAAGCCAGGTGAGGGTGTGGAGAGACACTGTGCTCCTAGGTAGTCATAGTAACTCTAGTTATTTGTATAATAAAGAGAATAATTAAACATCAACATATGCCATTTTAGTTCTTAGAGCTGGGAGATCCATGCTGGCTTGTCCTGCTTCTAAAAGACTCCAGAACTGTCAGAGCTGTTGTTAAATGTGGGTCACGATCCCAACTTCCGGGACTGTCCTAAAGAGCAGAGCTGCAGGAATCTGCCCCAGTTCACTGAGTTTGGGTCAACTTGGACGGACACGGGAGAAGGTGATAGATTAGTCTAGTCACGTTGCCATAACCAAAAAGCCCAGATTGGATCAATCACCCAAATAACAGAACTTGATTCTCACGGCTGTGCGGGGTGGGGGCTGAAGTTCCAGGCTGGGTGGAGACACCTGTCTCCTTGGCCTGGGGTCTCCCCACCCCATCTTCAGAACTCTACTCTTCTGTAGACACTAGGAAGAACTGATTAGAATTCACCCTAGGGGACATTTTAAGGTACCTACTCCAGGCTCCAATTAATAGCCATCTTGGGAGCTTCAACCTAAAAACTTGTGGAAGGAGCGAAATTCAGCCTGTAGACAGGAAGATGGAGGGAAGTGTGCCATGGACAGACTTCCGTCTTGAGACCCGGCAGTGGTGAGGGTGGGCAGCAGAGGCGTGTGCTGTGTCTGAGGAGTGGAGCACACGTCTCCGGACACCTTAAGGCACTGCCAGCCAAAGGGAGCACGCGCCTCCGCAGCCGAGGGCAGACGGCGCTCTGCCCGTGGCAGACACACTTCCTGAGGACTCTCAAAGCCGGCTGAAAATGGCCTGGACAGACATCTGTAGTCTCACTGGCGTCTGCTGCTCCTCCATGCTGGCCTTGTGGCAAGTGACAAGCATACCGTTTGTGGCAGGATGCACCGGAAGGGATGACCTCTAGTGTGTGCTCAGATATGTGTTAACTCACCTCCTTCCGGGTTGACTTCAGGCCCTTCTGCTCCATACATGGAACAAGAGGAGCTCGCTTCCGTAGCTTCAAGCCTAGGAGGGGAGAGGCCGATGCGTGTAGCTCACAGTTCACATTGTTCACACGCCAGGTGCTGCTGCTGTAGTTTTGAACCTTCAACGTCCACATTGACTCACACGTTGATGGTTTGGTCACTGCCTGTGGCGTTACTGCCACCTGGTAGAACCTTCAGGAACGGGACCTCGTTGGGGGGACCCTGGGAGCGTGACTTTGAAGGGGACATTGGGACCGTGGCTCCCTGCTTCCTCTCTGCTTCCCCATCGATCCCTGAGCAGTTTCCTCAGCCACGGTATTCCGGTGAGGCACTGCCTTATGAGAGGCCCAAAACAACAGAGCGGGGTATGTGCAGGGTAAAACCTCTGCAACAGATTCTTCCTGCTGCTCAGGCCAGACAATGTGTCACAGCCAGGCAAAGCCGACCTGACACCGTGACCGACTCTAAGACCCACAGGCCCTGGCCAGACGGCGTGGCAAGTTGTCTTCATCCCCCCATGTCTGTTCTGGTATAGTATCAGTGGCCCGGAACCCTGAGACAAGAAGTCTGAGGCTCAGGCTGGATCTAGAATAAGTGTGTTTCCATCAAGTAGCTGTATCGGATAGACAAGGATGGGGTGTGGATAGAGGCTTGTCGCATCCCACACAAAAGCCCCTGCATGTGCCCAGCCCACTTCATAGCTTACCATTTAGTGATAATAAAAAGTAGATGGATAAAAAGCTACTCATGTCTTAAATGAGACCCCTGTGGTGTCAGCTGGATGAATCTTTGCTTTGCAGGTATAAGATATTAGCATGATGGTTCTTTTTTTTTTAATACAGTCAAACAAGCATACACAAAGGAAAAATTTCCTATGGTGAGGAAAGAATTAAAATGGAGTGAGATATAGGTAACACACCCATTCCATGACTTGAAGGTAAATCTAGACAAGCGAACACTTAATAGTTTTATTGTGTGAGGTTGATGATGAATAGTTTGTGGTTTGGATTATTTTTAATTATCTCTATAATGAGCATGTAGATTTTTTTTGCTCTTAAAACAAGCAATGTTCTGTGGGAAAAGGCCAACCTTCCTTGGCATGAGGGCCTTTTTTCTGAAGATTATTAATTTCTTTTTAATAGCGCTCATACGGCAAAAATCAAATTTTTATATCACAAAGGGATTTACATTTATCTTGAGCTACACACTCTTTGTCGTCTATCAAACTGAGTTTAAGTTTCTAATTGAAATAATTTTTCAAGTGTTGAGCAATAAAGAGGCAATAAATGATATATTTAAATTATTTATCCATCTTACTTATAATTAATTCATTCTCCCCTTGCTGCACAGCGAAGCTAACCCAGCGCATTTGGTCTTTGAGTCCTTGCTGTCACTGGGTGGCAATGGAAGTGGCTGCTTTTTCCACCACACTTGGGTTTCATTGGTCTCTAGGGCTCCGGCAGCATCAGCTTAAATCACAGTTAAATGTAATGCCTCAGTTCTGCTGTGCAACACTCAAGCTCCGGAAAACAAGAGCGGGCTGAACAGGATACGCCTAGTCTTAGTCAAACCGAAAAGGGGGGAAATAAATCACCTACCTGGAAAGATGAACTGTTACCAGCAAAGATTGAGCCTGTAGCCTATAGAAGTGCATACTCCTTGGTTTCCAATCATTCTTTTACACACTAATATAGGTTTGTCTTTAGTATGTACTGTGCAAAGGACCCTCAGCTCGTTTGTCTGGACCACTGGTTTGTACATTATCTGAACCTCTTTCCCGGTATCTCTACATTTGTCATCTCATTGGAAATACATATCCTGCCACCAAATGAAAACACTACCTCCTCCATCATCACATACTTTGTCTTTCTATGGCTTTGCTGGTCCTGACTTGTATTTCCAGAGCTCCACAGTCATTGGTTACTTCCCTCTCCCCCACACACAGACTGACGTACTCCACTCCCTTCCTGTGCCCTGGCTCACACCCCAGAAGATCTCACTCCACCTAGGGCCCAACTGCTAGCGCTCCTGCAACTAAAGCATACTAACCTCAAATATTCTCTAAAGCTAGGAGCATCCACCTGGCCTGTTTGCAAGGCTGCAACCATTTTCTCTTGGTTCTATGAACAGACCCAAGCTCCCACATGGCAGTAATGAATGAGGACATACATGTAACAGAGATGTATAAGCCTATACTCAACAGTCACATACACACATGCATGTATACATATAGGTACATGTATGTGTTTGAAGATATAGGTGATATGGAGATGATATAGATAGATAGATAGATAGATAGATAGATAGATAGATAGATAGATAGATAGATAGATAGATAGATAGATCTTTGCTCCTCACTCACTAGCTGGCATATGCTATCTGCTCAGTGTTAGTAGGATTAGTGATCAAAGATTAGGCCATAACACACAACTCAGAGAACAGACAAAGACATTAAGTGGTCAGAAACTCAAGCCAAAACCCCTAAAAACACAAAGGTAGGAAATTACTCAGAAGTAAGTGTGGGTGCAGCAGTTCTGGTCTCCTGAGCAGAAGGGAGCAGCTATGGACCAGATGGGGTTGGTGGTCTGACCAGGGGCCTTCTGAATGGTTCAGGCAGTGTGAAGGCAAAAAGCCGGGTTCTCTCAACCCCCACGTGCAGAAATGATGTCAAAGATCATGAGGCATAGAACACACGAGACAGAAGTTAGAAATGATGAGGCAGCAATGTATTCAGCTCCTCTTACATGTCAGGTCTAGAGTCTACCCATGTTAGTCCAGTCAGTGTCCTAGCACAATAAAAAAAAAGGCACATACATGGGATGTATTCAAACCTGAGTTTTAAAAGCCATTGTAGGGTCTCAAGAACTGAAAGGTGGGAGGGTGGGAATGGCATATTCCAGAGAAGACTGCCTTTGGTGAAGGAGCCGGAATGAACAGTCCCGCCTGTAAGGTGAACACAAAACAACTCCTGTTGCCTCTAACTATGGATGTGGGATTGGTTGGTGCTACACAAAAGCTAACCACAGTTGAGCCAAGACTACATTTCTGCTTCATGAAGAACATATCCTCTCACGAGAAAAGATCCCAGAGCTTCTTAGGTTAGCCCCACTCCATCTTCTGCCAGCCTGAATCAGCACCACACAATAGCACCCACGGCCCAGAAACAAAATGAGCAGCTGGCTGGAAATGCAGAATCTCAGTCTTTCCCCAGAATCTGCATTTTAGGTCAATCCTCTGATAGGCGACGGTGATCACCCAAGTCCGAAACTCACTGGCCCACACCTTGGTGTGAATGCCTTGCTCAGGTGCAGGCAAGATCAAAAGTCACAAACTGGAAATTCAAGTGGGCTTTGAAAATGCATCCATTGTCAAGTGCAACTTGGGATTTGATTAGAAAACAACATAGTTATTTTCTTCCTCACTTAAAGACTGTAAGAATAGGCAAGAGCTGTGGCAACTAGTATAATACGACTTTAAAACTTTGCAGTACTCACTACAGCTACCCAATGATGCCCTTTGATGGGAGATACCTGATTCATAAGCCAGGGGCTGCTGTGCTGAACAAACAACCATCAAAACCTTTTGGTCCTCATTCGGGACGGTGAGCACATGATAAAATGATTCATTGCACTTATCTTCACTGTCTTGTCCCAACATCCCACCACAAGCCTTTCCTCCTCCAAACGAGTAACAATGACGGTCCAACTTAACAGCAAACACTATAGCGTCCCAAACACAAGCCGCCACCAAAACAGAACACTTCATGCGTGCTGCAAAGCTAGAAAATCAGTGCATGCTCTCTTCCTCTTAGTTCTCCAAAGGAGTGCAGTGAGCCAGAACATCTAGGAAGTAACAGAAAATGAGTAATGATCTTTCAAGATGGTGGACGGGGCGGTGAAGCAATGGCCCGTGCTTCTGAGACAGGTTCTCCCCAGTGAACGCTCAGGTTTTTGACAGGATGGTGGATGAATAAATTCATGACACGAGACAGTTCCAAAAATGCCTGTTTAAGAATCACTGCAAAATGAAGTCATCAAAATTACTGCAAAATGTATATTTTAAATGTGAAAAGCCAGGGTAAAGTGTGCTTTGTTACAATATTCATTATCAGTATTTCTGACTGCAGCCACTATAAACATTGGTTTGGGATTTCTTTTATGCAATTGTTTGGAACATAAGCAGAGAATGAGTGGAATAGGGAAATTCTAGAGGTCCAGAGTCTCCTCAAGCCTGCATTTCCTGCTACCCTGTTACTGAGAAATCTTGTTCTGTTTTGTACATTTTCAAAACTCCAGATTTTAATACAAGATCTGATCAGGTTAAGTTGTTCACTCTCAGGAAAATGAAGATCATGTACTAAAGATTTTTACCTTTATCATCTGCACCTAGTGTTTAATTCACAATAAAAATGTGCATATATATATATATATATATATACATATGTTACTAGCTTTAAATATATTTGAACTCAGCCTAGAGCTGATTAAAGATAAAATTCCATAGCAAACCATCAAATTCATCAAAAGAATATTTTGTGTAATAAATCATGTTAAGGGTAATCTATCTTTACCTTTGAATGAATATAAGTGATGATTTAAGGATTGGAAATCACATTACTCCATGATGGAGAGGAAAATGTCCATCTAGCTACAAGGAGAAGATAGTTGAGATCTGGTGATACAGATCTCAAGATGGAAGAAAATCACCCTACAAAGAAACGGAAATAAAAACCGGCACACCCAAGGTGGGAACTCCAAACAACTTAGATTAAATGTAATGATAGTTACATATCACAACATATACATCCAAACAACTCAAATTACATTAAACATAATGATATTCATATATCACAAAACTCATCAAAAACAAAACTTCAAGATAAACCAAAAAGGGAACATACCTGTTACAAAAATAACCCGACTAAGTACCAGCGGCTCATATCTGTAATCATAACTACTCTGAGGGCTGAGATCTGAGGATTGAGTTCCAAAGCCAGCCCAAGCAGGAAAGTCCATGAGATGCTTCTACCATTAATCACCATAAAGCTGGAAGTAGAGGTAGCATAGTAGCCTTGATCCAAAAGCTCAGAAACGATGCTCAGGCCCTTCAAGCCTCAGGACACAAAGAAGACATAACCTCAAATATTACCTCCTCCCCCTGAAAGAATAAAGTGGGATTGACTATTTGGCAGATATTCAATTAGGTACATTGTTTGAGTATCTCCCAAATAACATACCAAAAACTGAAATGTGGAAAGTGCAGGAAGAGAGGGTAAAATTCCAGGAACAAGCCAGAAGATAGCCAGCTAATTAGAGAGGGCACACGAAGCCCAAGATAGAAGGGACCTGTAACGTGGGGAAAATGTGGATGACTCAGTGATAAAGTCAACCAACACCATCATTACACATGTCTAAAAAAGATCCCTCTACATCATTGAACCACAAGTGTTTTCTTTTTTCCTTTTTCTTGTTTGTATGCTTCAAAAGTCCACAAACTACCTGTTCAGCATAATACTCTTTCTAATCAGGAAAAGTAAACATTATTGTTTTGAAGATTTAAATAAGGCCAACTTAAGATTTAAATATAGACAACTTAAGTTTAAGAATTTAGCACATATGGGCTGGGAAGGTGGCTCAGTGGTAGAGGGCTTGCCTTGCATGCATGAGGCCCTGGGTTCGATTCCTCAGCTCCACATAAGCAGAAAAAGCCAGAAGTGGCGCTATGGCTCAAGTGGTGGAGCACTAGCCTTGAGCTGAAGAGCTGAGGGACAGCGCCCAGGTCCAGAGCTCAGGCCCCATGACTGGCAAAAAAAAAAAAAAAAGAATTTAGCACATATATGGGAGCCTCTTTGTGCTCATGATTAATGCTCAACCACAGTCTAAGCCATTCCAGTGCTTTATTTTCAAATAAAGGATGATATCATTTAGACAAATTATACTATACAGACATGTTTAGATATGAGAGGCTAGGTTTACAAGAAAAAAACAATGTTAAGACAGACATATATACACACATATACAAATGTATATATACATATATATGTTCATATACACATGGACATGGAGAAAGCATGTATAAAAGGGTACCAGGGGCTCATGCCCATAATCCTAGCTACTTAGGAGGCTGAGATCTGAGGATTGTGGGTTAAAGTCAGTCCAGGCAGAAAAGTCTGTGAGACTCTTACCTGCAATTAACTACCAAAAGGCAGAAATCAAAGAGTGGCTCAAGTGGTAGAGTGCCAGCCTTGAGCAGATAAAACTAAGGGTCAGTACCTAAGCCCTGAGTTCAATCCCTAGTACTGACACTGAAGAGGAGAGGAGAGAGCAAAGGAGGAGAGGAGGGGAGGAGAGGAGGGGAGGGGAGGGGAGAGGAGAGGAGGGGAGGGGAGAGGAGAGGAGGGAAGGAGAGAGAGGAAGAAGAAGAGGAAGCAAAGAGAATCCATTTCCTCATCTCCAAATTTGTGTTGGCCAGATCGTTGGCTCTCTGTGCTTTGATGGGTCAGGTTCAAAGTTCTATCCTGCTGGGGCTTGGACCTGGGTGGAGCCTCCACATTCAGCTTTGAGTCTACATTACCAGTAGGCCGAGAGAGGGGCTAAGGCATTGATTCAAATTTATTGCTTGTGTCAGCCCTCATGAAGGAAAATCAATACCATAAATTCATCAGAATAACTGATCAGGAAAACACCTCAAAGCCAGACAGGCAAGACACATCTACAGAATTCCTCTCCCGAGAGGCATCGTGCTACACAGGACGGGATGACGTGCTGGGGTTTTCTCAGGCAGTTCTAAATTACAGGTGCATGGATCCGTCAGTCTCTATGAGAAAAGGGAAATTCATTCTTAATTCCTTGCTCTTCCCCTCGCCTTGGCTAAGTGCTACACAGCTGAGAGCTCATGTGTTTTTAAGAACAATTATGGAACATCTGCCATACGGCGGATACAGATGTGCTGGCAGGCGTTTGCTTCACAAACGCAAACGATGCCGCTGCGGACCTCGTGGCCCCTCGACACCCAGCGGTGACACGAGGGGAGGGCAGGCTGCCCGGGGAGCACCCAGATGGCACCCGCCACCCACCGGGCCTGAGAAACGCCCGGGGAAGGACTGCCGTGGGTGGGGGTAAGCCAGACCCTCTTACAGAATAGCACAACACCTAACTGGCTATGAAGTGGCCAGGACGAGGGGGTCGGTGATTTCATTTCACCAGAGGATAGGTAACATCCGGTCCTGAGCTGCCAGCCTGCCCCCTTCATCATCATCTATAGTGGTGGCACATTTGGACTTCTATTTCAACCTCAGAGTGATCTAGTCTTTGTACTACTAGATTGACTACATAGCTACTACGTATTTACACCGTGTTGATCCCATTCACGAGGCTGTGACGGAGGACCTGGGAGAGTCACTTTAAATAAGGACATGATCTGGCCTCAAGGTTTCAGTCCTGCATGGCAGAGAAGACATGAGCAGAATTGCCTTACCATGACGCCCAGCAAGACTCAGCAAAGACCGGAAGCAACCAGGGCAAGACATGCCCAAGATGCACCTTTCAAAGCCATGACCCCCTGGCCTGTTTCCTTCAAAGCAGCCCACCTTCAAGTTCCACCACCTTGCAAGAGACAATGCACATCTTAAATCCATGGCACATTAAATGGTTACCATCAGAGCCTTTATGAAATGCCCTTACTATGTCTTTATTTATCTCCTAGGTAACTCAAGATAGAGTTGACCCGCAAGATTAATCATCACAACCCCACACCTTGTCAACATGATACTCAAATACATCTTTTAAAAGCCATGTTTAATCTACAAGTAAAGACAGAAATGGCCAGGCGCCAGTGGCTCACGCCTGTCATCCTAACTACTCAGGAGGCTGAGATCTGAGGATCCTGGTTTAAAGCCAGCCCAGGCAGGAAAGTCCATGAGACTTATTACCAATGAACCACCAGAAAACTGGAAGTGGCGCTGTGGCTTATTTGGTAGAGTGCTAGTCTTGAGCTAGCACAGGGACAGTGCCCAGGCCCAGAGTTCAAGTCTCATGACTGACAAAAAAGAAAGATAGAAGCCAAGTCACACCCCACCTAATAGGATACATTCTCCTACTACCTACAATTAAAAATGTACTCATTCCTTCCCTAAAGTTTTTAGCAGGTCTAGTTTCAGTGTCCTGAAAGCCAAGGCAAAGTCATAGCTATGAGATCCGGTAAAAATCAAAAACACATTGTATGTTCCTGACCTATGATGACGGGCAGTCACATTCCCATTCCAAAAGCGAAAATGGGATCAGTCCAAAAAAAAAAAAAAAAAGGACCAACCCCAGCCAGACAAACCTTAAATTCTCAAGTGTCCTGTGACATCTGGGTGCAGGTCTCCATAACCCTAAAACTCCTGTGTGTATGTAAAAAATATGCAGATGCTTCCTCCACCTGGGCTAGACTCCGGAGGAAGGAGGAAGAAGAGAGGACGGAACCGCTCCCAACATAATGGCACCTGGACCACTGAGGACTTCTGGGAAATATCACACAACCTGGGAGATTTAGGTCTCAGTGACAGCATGGTCTCACTGGGCCCTGCCTGTGTCTCCAGTGTGAGTTCCCTCTGCAATCCCCATGAGCACTCACAGCCCCTCCTCTAATCCATTGACCCCTCAGGGCACCCCCATTAGCTCACGCTCTGCGGGGGGCTACTAAGCTCATTATAGCCATCATTCTCTGCCTCACCTCCTCCTAGTGGCATTATGCCCTCACTCCCCCACCCCAGGCCTTCTACACGGGCTCCACCCCTGCATCACTTTCCAGGTGTTCCTGCCCCCCAGCCCATCCCCCGTGAATGGCCTCAGCAGTGAGCCCCTCCGATGCAGTCTAATGGAGAGTGCTACCTGCATTCCTCCAGCTCTACCGGCCCTTACTCAGCTTCCTCATCCCGCCATGTTTTTACACCTTGGCGGTCTTCTCATGATGAAGGCTAGCCATTCGTGCCTTGCCTGGTCACACTGAACTACAGCCTCTATCATCTGCTCCCAAAACACACTCTACCTTGCTAGTGACACACTCTGAAATGCTGCCATTGTTGACCTACGTCTTTAATATCAGCTTCCTGAAAGTAGGAGCCTGGTTGGTAGTACCCTCACTACATAGGATCAGCTAAACCCTGGCACACTGTGGGTGCTCAATAAACATCTGCCACTCCCCTGGGTCACCAGTACCTGGCACACCACAGGAGATCAATAATGTGTGCATTCTGACCTTCCCTGACAGGTGTCTGAAGGTGTTTTAAAGGTTTGATCTCACCCTTGTTAAATAAACATAGACCTGCTACACAAATAGCTTTGGATGAAAAAAACAAAAGGTAAATTTGGCAAAAAAAAAAAAGTGACATAGTTTATTTCAAAACCCAGAAGTTATTCAAAACCTATCCTTCATTTGGACAACCACAAGGTTCCAAAAATTGGGGATACGATGACATGTACAAGTAAACTCAAAGACTAGACTCCTGTTGGTCTTATCAATATAAAACAGAGTCTTAGCAAGGCACTGGTGACTCACCCCTATAACCCCAGCTACTCAGGAGGCTAAGAGCTGAGGACTGTGGCTCAAAGCCAGTCCGGGCAGGAAAGTCCATTTGACTCTTACCTCCATTGAACTTTCAAAAAGTTAAAAGTGGAAAAAAAATGTCAGAAGTGGAACTATGGCTCAAGTAGTAGAGCACTACCCTTGACCCACAAAGCTCAAGGAGCTGGGTGTTAGTGACTCATGCCTATAATCCTCACTACTCAGGAGGCTGACATCAGAGGATTGTGATTTGAAGCCAGCCAGCCCAGGCAGAAAAGTCCATAAGACTCTTACCTCCAATTAACCACCAGAAAACAAAACAAAAAAAATGGAAGTGGTGCTGGGGTTCAAAGCACTAGAGCACTAGCTTTAAGCAAGAAAGCTCAGGGACAGCCCACAGGCCCTGAGTTCAAGCCCAGAACCAGCAGCGAGGAAAAGTATCTTAAATAGAAGACCTAAGGTAATATATAATGAGACACATTATAAATATTGGATCAATGGTTTATACTATTGAGCTCTGTTGCTAGATGACCACATAGACACATAGTCAATTCCTTCTCTATAAAGAAAACACTTACATCCTCAAACCTGTCACAAGTACCTCCTTCCAGCTCACCTCTGGATCTTCGGTAAGGAAGGAGGTTTGTGTCCGCTGTCTTTTGATTACTGACGATCTGGCCCTCCTGCCCCTGCTATCTGTGGGCTCCAGTTTCCCAGCCGAGCACCTGAGAAGGCTTTGGTCCATTTCTGCACTTGTGTACCAGAGATAAGGAGTCCAACACACCTCGCCCCTCACCCACACACTAGGAAGGGAAAAGTTAGTGCCCGTGGGCAGTGAATGATAATGGAAAGACCCAAATGGAACTACAAAGGGAAGAGGGGAGCCACCCAGGAAACAGTGGGTATGGAATCGTAGTGTGGCTGAGCCCTGGCAGGAGACGGGAACATTAAAAATAATCATAACAGCGGGTCACTGGAGGCTCACGCCTGTCATCCTAGCTACTCAGGAGGCTGAGATTTGAGAATTGCAATTCGAAGCCAGCCCAGGCAGGAACATCCGTGAGACTCTTACCTCCAATGAACCATCAGAAAACCAGAAATGACACCGTGGCCCAAATGGTAGAGCACTAGCCTTGAGCTGAAGAGCTGAGAGACAGCACCCAGGCCCAGAGTTCAAGCCCCATGACCAACAACAACAACAACAAATCATAATAAATAGATAAAGAAACCAGAAAGTACTGGGGAGCAGTACAGGGAGCGCTGTGGAAGGACGAAGCACTGAATAGCTGCCCCCTTCCTCTGTGGTCCATCCTTTGTGTCTCACAAAGGGCCCTCTGGATTCCCGTGCCCTCGTGGCTTTGGCTTGGTCTTGCTCTGTGCTGAATGTGCCTAGGTGTGATGCTCAGGGGCCTCGTTGAGGGCTGGAGCTTTTCTCCTCGCCTTTCCCAGGCGTGTTGCTAGCTGTGGGTTCACAAGTCTCGTCCCCCAGGGAGTGGCCGAGGAAGGCCTCTCGGGAGGCTGTGTCTCAGGGATGACCGGAGGGCGGGCGGGGCGGGAGGAGCTGGAGCTCTGAGCCACACGGAAGGCCGGTCCAGCCCCGGATCTGCACGGGCTGCTGTGCTGGGTTTGACTTCCTCTCCTTGAGCCTCCTCCTCGGCTCCTGTCCCCACTGATCGCAGTTCCTCATCACTGTTCCTATGTCAGCAGTCTCTGCGAATTTCCTGCATGCAAGTGGTCGCAGAGGCTCTCTCCTCGGGAGGGATGGAAGACCTCCGCCATCTCTTTTAAAAATATGGAAGCAAGAAGGCGGTGTTGTCCTCGCATCCACCCATCAACATGTGGACTCGAGAAGACTCTGGGCAGTTGAACAGGCCCCAGTATAACCGCCAAAGAATCTTTCATGCGGGGACTCTGAGCATCTCTGGACTTTACCCAGCTCTCTGTAGAACTGACAGAAGACTCTGGAGACAACATATTCACTGGCTGTTCGGTATGAGCCAGATCCACCCTCATCTACACGTGTCATCTACAGCCTCAGTCTATCTGGCCATCACATCCAGCCTCTGGCCTCTGGCCTCTGACCCACACACCCAAGGGAACCTCACACCTCTCCACCACCAGGGTCTGCATCACCCTGATTGTCCCTCCACAGTCTGTGGTGTGTCTCCTCGCTGTGTGAGTCTCTGCTCCCCCCACCCCCCGAGGCTCAGTCTGCACATGCCAGCGGATGTTGGCATTCATAACAGAAAGTCTAGGAGAGCCCAGGACAGCACAGCTATGGCCATACGGAAACAAGAGTAAGCAGGGGACAAACGCTTTTCAAATTAAAACCAGCAAGTTCTCTTGAACTTCGTATGCACTAAAATGGCTACAAAAAGAAGAAGCAGGATGCAAATGTCAACCAGGGCTAAACTAGAATCATGCAACACTGCCGGGGTCAGGGAGACCGGGTAATGGCAGACCCATCTTAGAAAATAATGTACAGGTTTCTTAAATAATCATACATATGTTTACCATAGGGCCCAACAGCTCCACTCCTGGGCATATACCCAAGAGAAATGGAAGCATTATGGATGGATAAGATCTTATACATGAATATTTATAGCAATTATTTGTAGTAGCCAGGATTTGGAGAAAATCTATACTGGGAAAAATCAACTGCACAACAGATAACCAAAAGGTATATATCCATGTAATTAAATACTGTTTGACTGCAAAAAAAAAAAAGGAATTAAGTTCTTGAAGTGTCCTACAACATGTTGAGTGGAACAAAGATGGTAAGTGGAAAAGGCCAGGCACAACAGAGCCCCTGCACACGAGTCCCTTTGTAAGACGTGTATAGGAAAGGCTACTCGTAAAGCAGAGAGTTGTTGGGACAGGGACAGAGAGTGACTGCAGGCTGTGACAGTAGACAGAGAAATCTAGAAACTTACAACTGCTGAATCATACACTTAAAACAAGTGATCATGTGGGACATGGTGGCTCATGCCTAGAATCCCAGCCTGTCAGGAGGCTAAGACCTGAGGATCATGGTTCAAAGCCAGCCCAAGCAGGAAAGCTGGTGAGACTCTCTTATCCAATTAAGCACCAAAAAAGCCAGAAGTGGAGCTGTGACTCAACCAGCCAAGCTCTAGCCTTGAACAAAAGAGCTCAGGATAGTTCCCAGGGCCTGAGTTCAAGCCCCAGAACTTACACACACACACACACACACACACACACACACACACACACACACACACACACACACACACTGATCATATGCAATACAAAGTATGCATCAATGGAGATGTCAAAAGTATTAAAGCTCAGAGCCTTGTAATTGCTCAATTCAGACTCCACCCCCCCTCTTGGGGAACACAGGAAAAGGGAGGTGGCAGAAGAAGGGAGGAGGAGATGCTGGCCTCCACGCCACACCCTGACCACTGGGCGGGTCGAAATGAAAGCACCTGGAGCTGCCACCAGAGACAGGAAGGTGAGGCAGCTTTCAGCAGCCATCTCGGGCTGGCTACAATTCTGAGAGCCTCGCCAACTGAAAGGTAAAGCGAGGGGCTCTGTGCTCTTAATCCTAACAAATAGCAATCTGCGAAGCCATTGCAGCGTTTGAAAATGAGATGGTAACTCCTGAGTTCAGAATAAATAGGAATGAGGACAGCTCCGTGAGGGGAGCCCGGCCGGTGCTGCTAACTGTGCTGGGATCTGCTATTCAAGGAAGAACTCGACACTACAGCATGCAGACCCTGGCAGCCGGGAGAGGGGAGGCCCGTCCTCCACAAGCCCCTGGCACGCAGACCCTGGCAGCCGGGAGAGGGGAGGCCCGTCCTCCACAAGCCCCGTCTTTCCCGGCTGCCATTTTATTCTATTTCCCACTGCAAAAGAAGAAACAAGAATGAAAGAGGCCTTACGTCTCCCAGTGTCTGCACCATGAGGGGCCGCTCGCTGGGTGATCTTCTCAGAATGAGCAGGGAGGATCAGACGACTACAGATAAGACTATTTCCCCCCCAAACAAAGCTCATTTTTGCTTTGTCCAGCTGGCTCCTTGCTGCAGCAAACCTGGGCAGAAACAGATAAGGCCAGCAAGACGGCCTGTTCCATCCTCCTCCCCCTACCCAAGAACCTAGTCAGTGATGCGAGCAAACGGGGGACCCTTATCACCCGCAAGAAAGCTAGCATCAACCTCCACTGGGAAATTAAAAGATAACATTTTCCAACCCTAATCAAATCTCCTCCATGCACTGGGCCCGGATGTCTGCTAGGACGGCTGTGATTATGCCTGCTTTCAAGCGAAATCCTGAGGAAAATGGTAAGGATAGCAATGTGGCAGACACCCTGTTGAGCCTCTCTCTCTCCCTCTCTCTCTCTCTCCCTCTCTCTCTCTCTCTCTTCCTCTCTCTCTCCCTCTTTCTCTCTCTCCCTTTTCTCTCTCTCTCTCTCTCTTTTCCAAAGCATTTTTACTTGCATTGTGACCACTGGAAGGAAGGGTTAGTGACGCTGGTGCTGAGGACCTGGACAGCCCCAATCATGACACTTTGCCTGGCCTGACCGTCTGTGGAGGCGGAGAGGCTGCTGGCATGTGACTAACACAGGAGCTCGGAGCCTGGCATTGAGGGAGTGATCAGCAGAGCCCCGCCCCAGGGGTCAGTACCTCACCATCAGCATCAGAGCAGAACCACACCCCACGCGACTTGGCAGAGGTCCCCTGAGATCCCAAAGTCAGAGAGGCGACCAGAATAGAAACCCAGCCTATCACCGCTTCCCATCTGCCATGGAAACCAGATCAAATCAGAAAGCCAGGAAGTTTGATAGGAGGGTGGGGACTGAGAGAGAGAGAGAGAGAGAGAGAGAGAGAGAGAGCGCAAGCCCAGAAATGAGTAGAAACTAAAGTGTTATGGGAAGAAGAGCAGTGCTAGCTAGACATGGGCAGAGGGTCAAAAGAAGACCATGGCATCTGTCCTCTTCTGAGTCATCAGAGACATCAAGGCACTGGAAGCCTTTGCTGCAGAACAGACCACTGGAAGGACAGCCTGCCACCTCCTCCAAAGAGGTGCGGTGAGGCCTCAGCGCCACCCCGAGTCCTCGCAGGAAGCCTGGCCCTAGTTCAGGCCCATACGTAATTACTGCTCACTCAGGACCACACGCTGCCTGAAGGACCAACCTATGCTCTTTTGATTTTCAGGAATACATGCCCGTAATTGTTCTTCAGATGCCCAAGCCATTATTTCTGAGGATTTAAACAGTCTGTGATTTTTCTCAGGATATAACTAGAATACGCACAGAGAAAGAAAATTGAAAATGAAAATCTACAGACAGCTTCCAGCTCCGCTCCAGTTTGACTTTTATATCTGACGCTGAACCGTGGAGGTGAATTTCACAGCAGTTAGAAGAGGGAGGAAAAAAATCATTGCCTTTACCTACTCAGTGAGTTAGGATTGAAAAATCTGACGGCCAAATAATGGGTTATCATTATTTAAAGATATGCAGTAAATTAGATTTTTTTTTCCTGACGCCAACAATTAGGAATACATACTTCCTGTTTCTAAGCAATTTCAGGTTTAATTAGGATTCTTTAAGTCCCATTTGTCTCAACAGTGTGACAGCTCCGGCTTCCCCTCCTACACCCACACGTCCCCTTTTTCACACCCTTCCCCAGCGTAGTACTTCAATGTGTGTCAGTGCCAGGAGGGAAGGCAGCGGCGTGTGAGCGCAGGGCAGATCACGCCTTTCTTCTCTGGGACATGCCGCTTTCAAAGCACCTATGATAAAAGGTTATTTTCCCCTTGACTGACAATTATCTCTCGGCTTAATTATTAAAGTGTCTTATTACGATGTGCGTGTTTGGGGGGCATCCAAGGGCCGGGCGAGGAAGCTCCCTGGAAGACGATGGTGACATCACAGGAGCACGTGCAGGAGCGCACCCTCTGTGTCCATTTACATTAGTTTCATCATCCATAACAAGTGTTTAAAAAGCAGAAAAGCAAGCATGCCGCATAATGCAGTGTGTCATAATGCATAATTATTAGGCCTTCTCCCCGCTACCCCGTCTCCTAAGACTTAAAAAAAAATCTCTTCAAGTAAGCATTTTGTTCTAAAGGCTTTGACAAAAATGCCATTTAGGGACTTTCAAATGTACAACTAGGCAATTTGTCATCATTTATAGGAGAGGGAGGAAGGTAAGGGGAAGGAAACACCGCAGCCCCACTTCCTGGCGGAGCGAGGCATTGTGGGCGTCTCAGTAGGAAAAGGGCCTTCGCCTTCCTGGCGAGACAGTGCAGATGCAGGACACCCCTGTCCAACCCAGCACATTGTGTTTTCAAGACAACTGCGGCATTACCGAGGACGTTTATTTCATGCTTAAACACAAGCGGAACATTTGCATTTGAAGCAGCCAACATTAATTGGAGGTTTAGAAATATAGTCCCAACTTCTTCTCTCAATCCCCCACCATGGCTACAGTGATAATGCAAAAAGATTAAAAATATCCTTTACTCTCAGATAGCACTTTTAGAAGATAAGATAAAAACCTAAGATAGCATTAAATTCATATAACCGCTGAATCACAAATGAATCCAAACAGGGAGGGAAAAAAAAAAGGCGTCCGCTGGTAAGACATCTTAAAATGGCTTGATATGAAAGAGCTTTCCTCTAGCTTGAAAATAAGATTGAGACCTGATATAAAATATAACACTTCCTGTTGAGGCAAGTGAGAAATCTGATAAGCCATGCACACAGCAGACATTCCCATCCACTCCTCCCCGACACACGGTGAAAGCAAATGTTGGATTCTTCACCACAGCCCAGCGCTATTTGTTCAAAAAAGAAATTAAAAAAAAACATAACAGAAAACCAAAAGCTGACTGTTTTAGGACTGACTGGAAGGGTTAATGTAAATCATTTAATGATTGAATGATTAATGAAGTCCAAAAGGCAAACTCAAGTGACCAGAAAAATTCTCTTTCACCTAATTTAACATTTTGCCATAATTGAACAGAGATCGCTCTCAGCACATCTTTGCTGGGCTGCGCCCAGAGAGAGACACGTGCTTCCCCACATGCATCTCTCCCAGACAACAGGGAAATCCTGGCCATCAGAACACCCTTGGGGACTCTTACCTAAAAAGACATTCAGTCTCAGGAGAGAAAAGCAAGAGTCAAACACATCCATCCCTGTGTGTTGAGTTCCAAGCAAACGCAGCACAGTGACAGAAGCCTGGGATTCAGGGCCAGCGTGCGAAGGCTGCGTCATCCTCACATACTTTCTTCCCCAAGGACCCCTTTCTCATCGGCCATCTTGAACACCATCTTGTACCAGGCTGTGGGAATGCGGCCCCCAATCCAGAACACATGGATGGAACTGCCAGGTCTTCATGTGCCCATCACTCCCATGATGCATTTGGCCTGATAGAAATCCGCCACCAGGATCTGGAGGCAGGTCAGCTTGGTGCAGGCTCGAGCTCGGGCCTTACCAGGCTGTCTTATCAAGGAAGCCCAGGGGCATCTGCCACCTTTGCTCTCGTCTAGTCACTCAAACAACAAGTAATAAGTAAGTCTCAAAGGCCCTCCCTTTCCTTCTGTCCACGGTCCTAGGACTTAGTGGTATCACCATGAAGAGGGAGTGGCAAAACAAGGAGTCGATTTGTTAAGGAAGATGATGTGTTTGGACATATTTAAGAAAAGGCTCCTTGCCGGGCACCAGTGGCTCACGCCTGTCATCCTAGCTACTGAGGAGGCTGAGATCTGAGGATCAAGGTTCAAAGCCAGCCTGGGAAAGGAAAGTCCAGGAGACTCTCATCTCCAATAAACCACTCACAAAACCGGAAGTGACGCTGTGGCTCAAGTGGTAGAGCGCTTGCCTTGAGCTAAAGAGAGCTGAGGGACAGTGCCTGAGGCCCAGAGTTCAAGACCCACCACTGACAAAAAAAAAAAGGCTCCTTCTATACACACAGAAACCTAAAAGGTGCTCAGTTAAAAGCTAAAGTCATCAATGTGTATTATCTGAAGATTGAACTGCATAGTTGCGAGAAAACACCAAGCGAAGAGAAAGCGAGAAAGGCCCAGGTCAGCAGGGCCCTGTGTGAACTCTGCCTAGCGTTGTCTTCCTCGCCAGAGCCCTCACCAAGAGAGGACCAGCACCACGTCGATGCCCTGGTGACACAACCGCTCCTCCAGAGCCGGGGAGGACACCTGCAACTCACAAAGTTGCTCGAGCATACTGTGCTGTGTAGTGAGTAGCTTTACAAGGTGACAACTCTGATTACCCCCATTGTGGTGAGTCACCTCCAGTGTCTCTACTTTGTCAAATTGCCTTTTATTCCCATGTACTATGGAGGGCCTGGGGCATTTTCCGTCTTCTTCTCCGACCACCATGGCACACAACGTTGCTCTCAATGCAGCAGTCTGGGTTCTGTTCCTCAGTCACAAACACTACCAACCCCTACTCCTGGACACCCACTCAGCCGGGGACCCTGCCTGGACCAGCTGCTTTTCTGCTGGACGCTGCAGGCGGTGTGAGCATGCTTGCTTGCGTCTCCTGTCTTCCCTGAGCTCTCAGCAGCTCATTTTAGAGACTAACAAAATTAGATCTCTCTGCTTATCTCCTTATTCTATTAGTTTATAGTACCTTGGCTTTTTAAAAGAGCCTTTCCCCTTGTCTTCACCTATGTCATGATTTCCCAATGAAAGGACCAACTCAGAAAGCATACTTATACTTTCCTTTTTTTTTTTTTTTTTTGTCAGTCGTGGGGCCTGAACTCTGGGCCTGGACGCTGTCCTTCAGCTTCTTCAGCTCCAGGCTAACGCTCTACCAGGTTCTACCTTCCCAAACTGGGCTGTTAAATACCCAACCTTGAGTATTTGGGGATAGCAAACCAAAACAGATTCTCCTTAAAGCCCCTGTTAAACAGGCTAAAAGGAATTTGTTGCTGCCTCTGGGAAGATTCCAGATGTGTTGGTACAATTATCGCGTTTGTGTATGCTCTGTGTGGTTGCGAATAAGTCATCTTCACTGGGGCTTTGCCATACTCATATAAGAGGGAGTGTTTTATTTCCTGTCCAGTCCTTGGTGTGATGCTTCTGACTCATTGCTTCACTCAAAACAAAAACAAAAACACAGTCAAAGAGTGACCTCTGTGCCAGGCTTTGTTCAAGGACCTGGAGATGCTACACGAGGCAATGCGAAATTCCTGTGTTCTCGGATCTGACAGCTTAGCGCATGGAGAAGCTACGCCATCAACATTTGTGGGGAAAATTTTGAACCAAGTGTCCAAAGCATATATGACACTTCTGCAATTACACAGGTATTCCATTTTAAAAAATCGTAAGTAAACTTTTTATTATTATTATTGTACTTTTTGCTGTGGGTTAAAACAGAAAAATTAAGGCACAGTGCTTCTTGGCTTTCCAAGGAATATACACTTCCAGATCTTTCACACAAAGAAACTTGTGGCACATAGAAAGAAGCTGTCATCCATCAGGGGAAAAATGCAAAAGTTGAAGAGAGAGAAATGCCCTGGGCCCCCACAGCCACACACGGTGCCCCGGCCACCTGTCCATACACAGACCCCAGCACTCCACGGTCTCCCAGCCACTCTCTTGGGGGACAGGAACTCAGCATAGCTGTCTGGCCTTCCTCAGTGGAGAGATGACAGACAACAAATTAAACTACTTCCAAGTGCTACAAAGAACCATGGAAGCACAGCAAGGAGAAACAGGTGGTCAAGGACACTGACCCAGAACAAACGGTCGGGGAGGCCTCTCCCAGGATGGGGATTCGGATGGAGATCTAGGGGAAGTGCAGAAGCAGAGTGTGGAAAGGCCCGGGGGAGCGAGGGGTGGCCCTCAGGGCATGCCAGGTGTAAGGAGTGGGTGGAGGTATGGACACAAGAAAAGCTCAGCATGTTGGAGAGGAATCCAGAAGGCCAGCGTGGCTGGAGGGAGGAAACGTGGGATGGTCAGCCCAAGCCAGATTCCTACCTCAGGGCCAGAGGCTATCCCACACGGGTAAGGCCTGCCCGTCTTTATTTTAGAGCAGAAGGGACTCCTGGTGTGCTTTGAGAGAGGAGAGGAGCCCCGTGGGTGGCTGACATTTCCAGCAGACCTCACTGGCTCTCAGTGATGCTGGGACGGAGCGTGAGCATCCATGCCACTGGGACAGTCAGAGAGCTGGGAGGAGGGCGGGAATGGAGGGAGAAGAAGACCTGGTCAGATGCTGACACTAGAGGCTGGGACATGATCTGTGAAGGGCAAAGAGGCCTCAAGGAGGACCTCAAAGGTTTTGTTCTGAGAAAGGAAGACAGCGTTAATGCTCAATTTAAGTGACAGCATTGTAAGTCGGGAGTTAGTTGGGGAGGACAGTTTTAGAGTGGAGAAAGTCTCCAATGCCTTGAAGATTTCCACAGGTGGATGTTGAGTCAACAGCTGGATTTGAGGGTCCGGATTGGGGCCCGGAGGGGATGCTTGGGTACGGATTCCGACATGACACCCTTGCACATAGATGGTAATTGGCACCTGGGCCTCAATGAAGTAGGGTAGACAGTGAATGAGGTAGAAAGGGGAGAAGATGGTTAAGAACCAAGCCAAAAAATAGCAATAGCTATCGTCTGACTCAAATCCCATAGTTGGCAAAGACTCTGAGAAAGAAAAGCCAGTGATAAGAAATGGAAGGCACTTCAGGAAGGAGACTGACCCAGTGAAAAGTGGAACAAGATGAAGTCTAAGAACTTGAGCTCATCAGTGACATTGACAAGAGTTTTTTGAGTCTGGATCCAAGAAGAACTGAAAAGAAAGGACAAAACATTGTGTCAAGACAGCTCTTCTCCAAGTGTGCACATGCTCACAGTTTTCTTATCTGTAATGAAACAAATGCAGACATGATATTGTCACGTTTTTCATGACCAGCAGGCTCTGTTCTACCGTCTAAGGGACAAGCAATATCCCAGGTGTGAACGGGAAAAACATCTGTGACAGATTAACCATGAAAAACTGGCTCTCCACCCTCAGTTGGAGAAGCACTGGTGAAGTCTGTCCAGCAGTTCTGTGGGGGAAAATTGTCCGAGAAATGAAGTGGGTGTGGTACTGTGCTTTACAATGGAGAAGACTGCAGAGAGAAACCAACAGCATGCTGGTGGTTTGACAGGAGAGAGGGAAAATGATGATGAGGCCTTCAACTCAAAGACAAGGTCCTCGGTAGGTCTGGGCGTGGATGGAAGTTTTAGCCTTTGGTGGAGACAAGTAGGCACCCATACTCTCACAAAGAGGAAGGTGATGCTTATAGTACTGCAGTGTAGGGCATGGATTTAAGGTTCCATATTCATGCTGCTTTGAACTGAGTAGAGTCAAGAGAACTCCAAGCCAAATGACCATCCTCACACAGGACCAGACTCCTGGTCTTCTCTCTCAGTCAGAGCTTCAGTTCCCTGCTGGCTTGTGGGGTTCTTCAAACTAGCCAATCATCCCCTCGGGGAGCAGGGGCCTCACTCTCTTGCTCTATAAAGCCTGCCCTCCCATAGTCCCTGGAGGTCTCCCTGCTCTCAGATGACTCCCAGGTGGTCCTGCATGCCACACCAGGCCCTCCTTCCCCAGAGTTGGGAAAAGGCGAGACTAATTTATTGCTGCCGATCTCACCTGGCTAGTGTCTCTGTCAGACGCTCAGCCATCCCTGCAGGACAGCCTTCCCTCATCCCTGCCATGAAAGGCAGGCAGTAAGAGCCAGCGTGGACACCCACGGAGGAAACCTCTGAGTGCTCGTGTGCTGGGAACACTGCCTGTGGTTCACCTGACCTTTGATGTTTCTCAGAAACAAAGAGTCTAGAAGGGGAAGGGGACTCTGATGTCTGCGGAGGTAGAAGGAGGTGTAAAGTAGACTTATCATAGAAGCAGGAAACAAAGAGGGCAGCAAAAGGAATCCAGGGGAAAGCTAGTCCCTCTTGAGCCCTGTGGCCATATTTAAGGTGGTTCTCATTGGATTGCGGAGTGAGTGATCTTCCTGCAGCTGAGTTCTTCTGCTTTGGAGCAATAGCAGTCGGGCTGGTGTAGTTAACCAGTAGACCTTGAGTCTCCAACGTTCAGGAATTCAAGGTAGGTGTGAGCACACAGTGAAAGGGGTCATGTGACAGCACCTGGTTGGAAGTCAGATGACAGGTTGCATGCACCTAATGGAGTCTACTGAAACCTGAAGGGCTCCCTTTCTGGTGTAGGTGCCGTAGAAATGGGAATGAAAACCATACGATATTCACCAGCTTGTTGGGAAGTAGAAGTAACCTGCAGCTCCCTGACACAGGGCAGGCAGTAACTCCTGCCAGAGGTCAGGGCTCAGGGATGAAGTGAGATTCCAGATCAGATTGCAACCAACATGGGCACTTCCAGCATCTTTCTCCAGGGAAACTGCAGAAAGTAATGTTTGTCTTCTACTATCTCATCTTCCTGGAATCGATCATATTTCTAGTCATTCAGATAAACATCACCACTTAAAAATAAATAGTAGCCGGGCACTGGTGGCTCACACCTGTCATCCTAGCTACTTAGGAGGCTGAGAACTGAGGATCACAGTTCAGAGTTAACCCGGGGCAGGAAAGTCAGTGAGACTCTTATCTCTAATAAACCACCAGAAAACTGGAAGTGGTGCTGTGGCTCAAAGGGGTAGAGCGCCAGCCTTGAGCTGAAGAGCTCAGGGACAGGGTCCAGGCCCAGAGTTCAAGCCCCGGGCCCTACAGTTTTACCTTTGCAGCAGACATCAGGTCATTTAGCCAGGGGGAAGGAAGATGGCTCTCTCTCTCTCTAGAATCAGGATTGAAGATGGGGTCCAGTGGAGAGGTGCAGCCATGATTGCACTGAAGCAGTATGTGCCGGTCACCACGTGTACCTGTGCACACGCACGTGCGTGTGTGCGTGCACGCACGCGCGCACACACACACACACACACCAAGCACACATTATTCTTAGAAAACGCCTACTGAAGCTGAACACATAAAAATGCCCAGGTAATGTTTTGTAGGCAATTCAAGATCTATATCGCAAAAATTCTAATTTAGTAAAACCAGTGTTCGGCTAAAAGTCAGACCTGTATCAACAAACACTGTTTCTTTTTTCTTTCTTTCATGGGCACCCCCCCAAACACACACTCCTATCCAGTTACAAAATAATTTGATCGTAACATTTTTGCATTGAAAGAACTGATGACTAGCTCAGAACAAATGAAATGCAGTGTGCCTAAAGAGAGATGTGGAATTTAAATTTATGGAGTTGTGGAAAGACCATAGGGCCTACATAACATGAGTGTAATATAAATGTCATCATTCCTGCAATTTTGCTAGCGATGCAGCATATAATATCATGAAATACTTCCTGCGAAATGGATAAAAGTTAATTAACCTGTCCTTTACATCCCTAACTTAAGTGAGTGAATGGGATGACAAGGAAACCAAATAAATTTTCCATATTTGCACACTCATTTTTAGTCAGTGTCTCATTTGTCCAAAATGATTTATTTATGCTCAACTTTTTGTTTTATTGGTGACTTCTAGGAATCAGTCTACTCTGTGTGTGTGTGTGCGTGTGTGTGTGTGTGTGTGTGTGTGTGTGCGTGCACGCACGCATGCGCCAGTTCTAGGGCGTCTACTTCCAACTTCTTTTTTTAGTGATGAGCTGAAGATAAGAGTTTAACAGAGTTTCTTGCTTGGTTTGGCTTTCATCCATGATCCTCAAATCTCAGCCTCCCGAGTAGCTATGATTACAGGCGTGAGCCACCAGTACCTGGCTCTACTCAACTTTTAAGCCAACTTAATACTGTCATCTTCAGTTTAAAAACTGCAAAGTTTGGCTAAGACCCTGATTAGTGTCAGATTGGAGGCTGATGACTAAGGTTTAGTAAGAAAGGATTATTTGGTTCAAGTATTAGTGGCTCATACCTGTAATCCTAGCTACTCAGAAGGCCGAGATCTGATGATTGAGGTTTGATGCCAGCCTAGACATGAAAGTCTCTGGGATTCTTATCTCTAATTAACCACCAAAAAGCCAGAAGTGTGGCTATGGTTCAAGTGATAGAACTCCAGCCTTGAATATAAAAGCTATGGACACTGTCCAGGCCCTAAATGCAAAACCCAGTACTGGCACATATACACACACATATGTGTACACGCACATGCACACACACACACACACACACACACACAAATTCAAGGCTTTATTTAGAAGATTTAGGAGGATTTGTTGTGGAGTAAACAGAGGTGAGGGCATCATGGTCCTGGATCCAAATGCTGCCCTGGACACCAGTCCCCTCCACCTCCCTGGTCACCCCCGGCCCAGGGATTGAATTCCAACTTCTCCAAATCTGGTTTCACTGCCTGTGACTCTGAGTCTTACCCATCTGATGGTCTGAGGATGAGTGAGGCCTGCACCTCACTCTATAGATAGCGGATGTGAAGAGAAGCATCCTGCCTAGCCCCCAGCTTTGGGCATCGGGGAAACGCTCTAGACAAAACACTTAGAGTAGTATCTCCCTTGAGGGAACACATGACGAACGTCAGCGCCCAATGTCGCCGGCACCCTTGCCATCCTGACAGCCACAAGCGGCGAGTGCATGGTGCGAGGTCTCTCGGGCATGCACACACACGGTGTTTCCCTCCTCACCCTTCAGTGACAGAGGAATTACACGTGAGGTCTCCTCCTCCACAGCCAAGAGACCCGCATTTCTACAAGTGACACTACGCAACTGTCAGAGAGAAGAACAGGAAAGCTGGTGTAGATATCTATTCTCTACGTTATCATCAGGGGTTGAGGGAGTCCAGTTCATTCAGGCACACAGGAGACGCAGCAGCTCTACATACCCACGATAACAGTGTCGCCACACGCTTCGGCCTGCCTTTCCCCAAGCTCTTCTATCAGAATGTTTCACATTTACCTGTGCAAACCACACTGAGATGCTCAGCATGCAAACGCGAATGCAGTAAAAGTATTTAGTATCAGCACCAGCACCTTTAAGCTGGAGCATTTTTTAAATATTTTTTTGGGGGTCAGACATTGGGCTTGAACGCTGGGCATGGGTGTTGAGCTCTTCAGCTCAAGGCAAGCATTCTACCACTTGAGCCACAGCACCACTTCTAGTTTTCTGGTGGTTAATTAGATATCAAAGTGTCACAGACTTTCCTGCCAGGGCTGGCTTCAAACCACAATCTCAGATCTCAGGCTCCTGAGTAGCTAGGATTACAGGCGTGAGCCACAGGGCCCAGCAAGCCATAGTATTAAAAAGCAACAGGGGGCTGGGAAGGTGGCTCAGTGGTAGAGTGCTTGCCTTACATGCATGAGCCCTGGGTTCAATTCCTCAGCACCACATAAACAGAAAAAGCCAGAATTGTGGCTCAAAGTGGTAGAGCACTAGCCTTAAGCTGAAGAGCTGAGGGATGGCGCCCAGGCCCAGAGTTCAGGCTCCATGACCACCAACAACAACAACAAAACGCAACAGGATGCTTTCTATGGAAACACAGACTTGAAATAAGCATGGGGCACGCCCTCCCAGGGCCTGCACCAGGAGGGAACCAACTCTTAACCCATACCCTCCATCAAATGTCTTCAAATAATTAGCACTTCCTAACTCAAATGTCCTTATTTCCAAATGTCTATCCAGTTAAGCCTTTGCCTTAAAGGCTACAGAAGTAACCTCTCTCCCACTACCAGACAACAAAGAGAATCTGCAGTGCCAAGTTGGTGGAGATTCAGATTCACAGCAAGAGCAGGCTGCAGGCCTTGGGCCTCGGGCCTCAGACCTCCGGCCTCCAGCCTCCATGTGCTCTTTGGTGACAAGACAACCAAGGAGCGAAACTGCACTGTGCAGAGCATTTAGCAGATATTTAGCAGAGCATTGAGCATTAAGCACATTGTAATTTAATCATCTGATCAAACATGAATTCACATAGTCACTCGAGAAGATGACTGGAAGCAGCCTTGTATTCTCTGTGACAAAGGAAAGAACACAGATTTGGCTTGTCTTTTTGTATTTGTTAAAAAAAAAAAAAGAGGAATCCAGGCATCCGGTAGCTCATACTCGTAATCCTAAATACTCAAGAGGCTGAGATCTGAGGATTGAGGTTCAAAGCCAGCCTAGGCAGGAAAGTCCACGAGACTCTTATCTCCAATGAACCACCAGAAAACTGGAAGTGGTAGGGTGCTCACCTTGAGCTGAAGAGCTCAGGGACAGCACCCAGGCCCAGAGCTCAAGCCCCACAACTAACAAAAAAAAAAGGGAAATAGTAAATAGAGAGTGGTGGGTGGTAAGCTAGATGCTAGCATTTTAGAGAATTGCTTCAAAACATCTTCTTCCAGAACCCATAGTCAAGGCCTTTTTTTTGGGGGGGGGGGTCCGGTCATGGGGCCTGAACCCTGGGCCTGGGCACTGTCCCTCAGCTCTTCAGCTCAAGGCTAGCGCTCTACCACTTGAGCCATAGCACCACTTCCAGCTTTTTTCTTTTTGCTTATGTGGTGCTGAGGAATCGAACCCAGGGCCTCATGCATGCAAGGCAAGCGCTCTACCAATGAGCCACCTTCCCAGCCCAGTAAAGACTGTAAGTAGATGCCACCTTATAGCAGCTAGTTTGCACAGAGTTCTCACCCCTGGCATTCTTAATGTCATGGACAGGATAGTTCTTTGTCTTAGAACCATGCTGACCATCATGGGCTGTTAAGGCTGGTCTCTATCCTTTGGATGTAGGTATCACTGCCCTGCTTCTAGAACTTGACAAGCAGCCCTCTGGCTGCAAAACCACCTGGCGTGGAGAGTCTCGGATTTAACTCAAAAGCAGAATTGAACTTATAGGTAGCCCATATCTCTTTAAAGTTAACAAAGTTAAGCTGCACACCTGTGACTCAAGCCTGTCCTCTTGGCCACTCGGGCGGCGGAGATCTGAGGATCACAAGTCAAAGCCAGCCTGGACAGGGGAATGCCTGAGACTCTTGTCTCCAATTAACCACCACAGCCGGAAGTAGAGCTATGGCTTAAGTGGTAGAGCACCTGCCTTAAGGGAAAAAATATTAATAAGGTCTTGAAGAGGAGAAAGAAGGCCCATTTTAGTCCTGCCTGCCAAAAATAATGAGCCTAAACTAACAGTCCTCTGTTCCACCAAGTCTCATGTCTGTGTGAAGAGCTCTGCGCTCATCCTAAAGCCTAACTATGGAAGAGTCCTGTAAGCCACCTCTCCTATTCAGGTTCTCTGAGAAGTGACCCAGACCCCCACCCCACGCTTACGCCTACCCCCAGGCTCCCAACAGGCCTTGCACTGGCGAAGGATGATAGCCGTTTCCACTTGTCCATGGAAGCCAGCCACAAAGTCTTCCTTCCTGTGTCCACATGTCCAGCCTGTGTCCTCCTATGCACCCTGCGTGTCCAATGTCCACCTGTGTCCATCCTGTGTTCCCTGAGTCCACCTATGCTTCCTGTATCCATCCTGTGCTCCGTGTGTCCACCCTGTCCATCCTGTGTCCACCCTGTCCATCCTGTGTTCCCTGTGTCCATCCTGTTCTCCCTGGTCCCTCCTGTGCTTCCTGTGTGCCAGGAGTCTCCGATGTTCTCCCCAGCCTCAGGACGGGAAGGTAGAAGGGGTTGCAGGAGACAGAGCAGAGCCAGCCTCCCGTGCTTCCTTCCTAGACCCCCATCGCCGTGGGTCCAGGCACCCATGAAGGGGCCTAGATCTGCTCATGCTGCACCCCAGGGGAAAGCGTCTCCCTCCTCGGAGTACAGACCAGACAGTCTCTATGGGCTGCAGTGCTTCATCCTAATAAAGAAAACTCAGCTGCATGATTCCCTTTTAAAATTTTTTACTTTTTTTAACCAAGAAAAGTAAGCGGTTTACTACTTACAACTCATGGGTCTATCTCAGGTTATTAAAACTGATGGTGGAAATACTTACGGCCTTTCCATGGGGAACAGAAGAGAAAGGTTGAGCTATTCTACTACAAAACTAAACAGAGCAGAGTCTGAACCACACTGAGTAGGCTGGAAAACTCCCAATCAGAGGGAACTTCCGGCTATTTTAAACGGATATCTTCTCCCCTAAACTCCCTCAGCAGAGCTCGTGACTCTTTAACTCCTTTCTAATTTTTTTGAAAGGCACAGAGGTGGAGGGGCCTATTGTTGCAGAGAGAGAGAGATGTCTACCCTAACTCACGGTGATGAGAGAGCAGAAGGAAATGCCTTCAGCCGGCAGTGGCTTTCGTACCAATGTCTGCTAAAGCGACGTTCACCACAGCCGCTCGGAAAGGTCATTTCCACAGTGAATCATGATAACGTCGCCAATAAATTATAACAGCAAACTTGTTTAAGATGCCTAGGAGCAAGAGACTATTTTTAATATTATCTAAAATAAGATCTTAGGGAACACACACACACACACAAAAGATATTTTTAAGGTTCTGAATTTAGGCCTCTCTCCAGCACACAGTCAAGGCTATTTTAGTTCAAAAATCAAGGACATGGTGTTTTGTAAAGATTATTCTTCCACTGATAACTGCTCTAAATTTTATCATACATGTAGCAAGGTCTAAAACATACGTACATCCTTCATGCCTATTTTCTCTTTTTTCTGACAACTTAGCAGAATGACACATGCTTCGCATGATCATATACTTAAGAGAGGAGAGCAGATGTCATGAAAATCCAACACACAAAATGACCCCTAAATCTGTCATGTCTCAATTGACACCAGGCTTCTGCCCTGATATCGAATGGAGGCAAGTGTATCGCCTCAAAGAACATCCTCTCCCTACAAACAGACCCACTCTCCTGTGCGGCCTCATTCCTTCCAAGCGCATCTCCCATGAGTAACCAACAGAATCACCCAGAAGGTGGGCTATCTTCAAGTTCCACCCTTGGGACTTTCTCTGCTAGGACCCTAGCTGTGACCAAAGAAGCCAATGGAAGAAATGAAGTAGAATCAGGCCTACAAGCTATAATATTCAATGCCATGCGTGAAAATGGAACCAAGCAACTTGACGGGGTGGGTGGAATTGGAAGAGATGAGAGAGAATAACGGGAGGGTGGCATTGATGAAGAAATACTCACAAACTGACATGTTGAATTAGAACCCTCTGTACAACTACTTAAGGAAAATACAATTAAACAACTTATTTATTTACTCGGCCAGTCCTGGGGCGTGAACCCTGGGCCTGGGCACTGTTCCTGAGCTGGTTTTTGTTTTTCCATTTTTTTTTCTAAAGGCTAGCACTCTACCACTTGACACACAGAACCACTTGAAGCTTTTTGTGTGTAATTGGAGATAAGAGTCTCACAGACTTTTTTGCCCAGGCTGACTTCTAACAGTGATCCTCAGATCTCAGCCTCCTGAGTAGCTCACAGGCATGAGCCACTGGTGCCTGGTTGAATAAATAAATTTTAAAGAAGCACTTTTGTAAAACTACTTCTATATAATTTTTAAATTGTATAAAAGGAAACTAGCTCTAGTGAGAGACTAGAGAATAACAGGTAATAGAGATAGATAGATAGATAGATAGATAGATAGATAGATAGATAGATAGATAGATAGATAGATAGATAGATAGATAGATAGACAGATAGATAGATAGATCAGTAAAAAGATGCCAGTATACATAAATAATTTTCAAGCTACTAGAATCTACCTTCTCATTGGTCCTGGCCAGATCACCCATGCCTCTTCCAGTCATCATAGACTTTCTCATCTCCACATGGTAGTCATGAAGTTCTTCTACCCTTCAAATGCATTCCTTCTAATCAATCATGATCCAAAATGGAGTTCCCCAACAGTGTATTGTGATGGACTTAAAACTTTACTGGGTCAACTTCCAGCCTGTTCCCTGCCTCAGTCAGGTCTAGGTGATCGCTTTCCAAGTGTGTGTTTCTAAAAAGGTGGATCCTGAACCAACTGAGCAAGAACACCCAATAATGCACACTCCTCAGACAGGAACAACCCAGGGCTACAGGACCGGAGCTGGGAGAGTACACAGGAATGGTTATAATGGGTGACTCGGCTGACCCCCCAAAAACAGCTGGGAACTTCCCCCCCTGCAGCCTGTCCCCAAGGTCCCGGCACTGGACTTTGCAATGGGAGAGTCAGGACTAGAAGAACACCACAGGAAACGACCATGTCTCTCTTCCCCTTCCCCCAGCCTGGCCCCCCTGTGCATTGAGAATCTGTCCTGAGCCTCCCCTGGGGACGGTTCAGCGAGAAGGACATTCACTCCAGCCCGGTTCATGGTGTCGACTGCCTGACATGCACAGAGGGAGTGTGCCCGTGGGGTGGACACAGCGTCTCCCTCCACGGCCCTGTTCTTGCCATCTGCCTGAGCTCCTGCTGTCTCTGAGCACATACACCACAGAAACAACAGCATCCACAGCAACGGGGCAATAGAGGCAGTCACAGGGATTGGGAGACAAAAAGCAGTTTCTTGTGACTGGGAATACCCAGGGAATTGTAGGTAGCAACGACAGGAGATCCCAGGAGACCAAGAAATCAGCCACTAGTAAAAAGATCACGCCAAGCGGGTTCCAAGATCACCTCTAGATTAACATTTTCCTCCCCAGACGTGTCTAGAAATGCCCCACCAAGCCATCCTAAACCAGGAGCCACCGAGGTGTTAGGCCTTCCTGATGTGGATGGTGAATGCCAGCATGCAGGCAACGCAGCTGGTAACCAGCCGTCCATCCTCAGGGGCCGTGAGCTCGGATTCACAACTCGGCTAACCTGTGCAGGGAGAGTTCTGGCACGGGGGAGCCCTGCCCCTTTCTTCTGCGCTTCCTTTTCCTTAGCCAAAAGAGACAAAATGGCTACCACGGCAGGGCCCTCCACCACCACGGCAGCTTCGCCCTGGCATTCTGGCACCATCTTCGGGATGCCACCCGTCATCATGGGCGGATGACTTCGACACATTCCTGAAGTCTTTCTAGCAGCATTAGGAAGCATTGTTATTTCTACCCTGGCAGCTACACATCCATTATTGAAAATACAACTGATTTTAAGAAACAAACACAGTCATGAAGCAGCCTGGAACCTGGGGTTTTGGCCTCCTAGGGGAACACGTGATCAAATCGTACCAGAGATACGGACCTTGAGTTCCTCTCCCGAGAAATATGTTTACCCAAAGTGCAAAGTTTCCACAGCAGAGCTGAGTGTCTCTGCAGACAGGCAGATGAGACGCAAAGCACACAGAAGGGCGTTGGTCCTATTGTCTGCGTACAGGCCTCTATGCTATGATGACATCAAGGGAGCTTTCCCATCAGCCCTTCCAAACCGCACGGCTGTCCAGAGCCAGAACCATTCACCCTGGCTCCACCACCAGCACCAGCGTCACAGGGGAAGCAAGCCACGGCAACCCAGAGGTCAGCAGGGCCTTCACTGGAGGAGTGTCATGACCACAGCATCGTCTTCCAGAATTTTCTAGTGAGGCGAGAATTCAGATCTCTAGGAAGAACGATACACTGACTTCCACCCTACTATTGATGAGGGAAAAGTTATTTTACTGTTAAAAGAGTTCAGGCTCATGAGAGCCCAAATCAGCAGGCACACCAAGCAAATCTCCCTCCACCACCTCTTCATCCAATCCATCCCGGAGCCTAGGGCTTCAGACCAACCCACATCGCCAGGCTTCTTTCCAAGATGAAAGGCAGATATCTCACCAAGAGTCTGGCTGTGGGGCAGTCCAGGCCTCGCAGAGATCCAAGCGAACCCCTGTATTGAGTGACTCCCCTGTCACTTGGAGCTGCCTAACATGTTGTCATGAGCACGGACCTTCCTTAGGAACGAAGACTATTCCATTTCTCTAAAACCAAATCATCATCTAAATTGTATATCTTTAAGGCATCTTGAGGGCCTGATGCTAAGTGAAATAACCAGATACAGGATGAACAAGGCTCAGATCCTACTTGTTTGTAGAATCTAAAATATGAAATAAAGACTTTTCTAAGGGAGCTTACGGTGTCCTGTAACATGTCTGTCAACCACAGAGCCCAGGAAAAATCCCACCTTCCGAAGCAGGTCTGGCCGGTTCTAAGTACCCTCTCACCCTTGAAACGCAAGGACTTAGCCGCAGGTGAACATGGAGGCCTATGACAGTCCCATGAGCCCAAACCCAAGCCCTCCTCTCAGAAACTGCTCTGCTCTGAACGTGCACATTGCTTTTCTCTTTCTCATGTGCTGCCACCGCACCTCAGCCTGGAAGACAACACCTGCTGCAGAATGAATGTGTGCAGCAGTGCTACAAACACCCTGTCCTTCCTCCGCCTGCAGGCTTGCTCGGGGCCCTCCCGGCATGTGCACACGCGTGTGTGCATGCACGTATGTGCAAGTGTGCACAACACAGGAGTGCGTGGCATAGGTGCCCTCCCCCATCCCCCCACGTCTGACGTGGACTCAGACACTGAGAGCCATTTCTAGAATATTCTGCCAAGAGTCCGATGCAATGTTGCACTATTTCCACCAGGGTATAGTAGGCTTTGTTCCGCCTCTGAAATTTTGCGCAGCACGGGGAGACGGGGACGCCAGCCAGCGTTTAGCATGGAGGTGATCCCTTGCATTTTCAAGGCTTCTTTTCACTGCCTTTGCCTCCCGCCGCATTTAAGGATTTCTATAAATAGGATTGCTTGCTCACTCTTAAATCTTACTCGCTGTCTTCTGAGCAAAAGAAAAAAATATATATATATACACACAACTTAAAATAGGTACGTAGGCAAGATTCATTAATCGCTGTCATTCTGCCTCTGAATAGTAGCCTCTTCCTCCTCCTATCTTTTCAACCTGATTCATCTATCTCCTCACAGTTAAACCCTGGCGTAGCATTTACACAGATGGAGGGGCATGAAAACCAAAGACCATACAATTGGATGTTTAAAAAAAAAGAAAAAAACATAAAAACAAAATCATCAGTGTCGACCAACATAGAACCAAGACAGATCTCCAGAAATCAAAAAGAGATGCATACTGTAAGCTAGACGACATTGAACTTGATTCCTACATTTGAATACAAATTGGAATTTTAATACTGATTGAAACATATTCCTTTCATGTTACTCTGATGAGAGTATGGACTTTTATATTTGGTTTCGCTGGAAAATAAGATCATGCCAAGAAACCCATAAATCCATGACTATTAAGAAAACGATAGTATGGCTTTTAAAAGATGATTAAGGCCTAAGAAATGGAGCTTTTTTTTTTAACATTCTGGGTGACTCTTTGATGAAGCAATGAATTCCTGGGCGCTGTGGGAGAAGCTTAAAGGGCAGGTTGATGCTCTCACTGGCTTTAAGAACATGACAAGCAAAAAGCATTGCACAGGAATCCCACAGCGTGTCGGGAGCCTGCAAGGGGCCCAAACCAGAGAGAGATCGTCGGCTGAGACATGTGACACACGCTCCACACCGCAGACGGCACCAGAAGCTGCTGTGCCTGCTGCGTACGGCCCACATCCCCAAGGGGCGGACCTCTTTCGGCAGAGGAAGGAGATGGCTCACAAACGCTTGAAGAAAATTATCCTTTTCCCAACAAACTCTTTAGCCATAGAGACAACTGGTCAGAGCAAGAGGACACTTGGCTTCCTCCCAACACTCTGTACGACCCACCCACTAGAATTAGTGGGTAGAGGGGAGATGAACCACACAGCAAAGGCTGCTAGGTCCAGAAGGAAACCAGATAGCAACCTGTGTACTGAGGACATGGCTGGGTGTGGCCTACATTGCAGCGTCCTGGAGACCCATCATCACTCAAGCAAACACCAAATCAAGTTCCAGATAGCAGGACCACATCAAGGGGGAAATCCAAGGCCTTAGAAAAAGAGATCACAGAATCACAGAGGGACAGATCATGGGACCCAGCCTTCTGAACATCATGGGCACAAGCTTCCTGACTTTTGAACCAACATCCAGGGCTCTGCACCTGCCCATTGGTGCTTCCTACTTCCTGCCCAGGTGGAGGTGTGTCTCCTGCAGAAGGCACCCACTAGCACAGAACAGCACCACCCATCCACCCTGGGGGGCTGCTGGAATCTTCCATTCCAGTTGTCTTACCTCAGGAAATTTAGCAAGGGAAATGCATCTATGATTTTAACAAATTACATTTTCAAAGCATTAAAGAGCATAAATATCATGGGAGGAGGAAAGGGCCAGACAGAGAGAAGGGCAGAGGAGTTCCCTCCTCCAGCTGTCTGGAACATGAAGAGTTAACCCAGCGTGCTGGGAAACAGGTGCTGCCTGATTTGCCTGGAGGAGGGGGAGGAGTCCCCCTCAGTCTCTGGGGGAGACTGAGGGGAGCACCGAGGACCAGGCCGGCAGCGGCATCACCACCAGCAGAGGAGAAGCCGGCTCTTGGAATGACATTGGAAGGTCAGCCAATCAGGCAGGGAGCTTTCAGCCTCAGAGGCCCGCGCCACGCCAAGCCGGGCTCCCTCTCCAGTTTGGAAGGGCTATGCAAATGCCCTTCTCTGCACCAGCCCCAGGTGGAGGGGCGGGGGAGGGGAAATCCTCCTTTACAATTTAAAACAAAGACCTGCCAGACCTTCCCTAGCCAGCCATCCTCTGCTGAGGATTCCTGTTTAAACCCATTCAAGGCATGGAGTCTGGGCTGGCCCAGAGATGCTGGCAAGGTGGCTTCCCGGCGGTCCTCCCTCCATCCCAGGCAGCGGCTTTGCCTGTCTGCTAAGACTGGCTGGCTGGCAGAAGTCCTGCGAGGTTTGCCGCCTACTAGTGTCCTAAGGCGGGGACACAATTGACATGCAGGTACACCACCTCCCTGTCTCCCTGCATGGCCAGGCCCAGCATGCACTTCAGCAAGGCAGCCAAGAAAATGCCCCCTCGCCCAGACACAACCCACAGCGGCGGACGTGTGCGCCCCAGGCGCCTGCCGGGCTGTGGGAAGGTGAGCCAGCCACTCAGGTACAGCAGAGCCTGGGTGTGGAGGAGCTATCTGAAAATGACACCACCTCCCCCACCGCCAATGTCCTGCTGATGCAAAGCGTATGCTGCCTCACCACTTATTGATTATGCATGAGTCAAATTCATAATCTCAGCTGATTTGAGGAACTCCACATACCGCAAGTTTTGGTCGATGTGTATATTCATGTCTCTATTTTCGAAGCATGAATTCTCAGTCTCCTATGGGGTGGACCCCTCCCATCAAATGCCAAATACACAAGGAAGCCAGTCTCCGTTGGACAGAGTCAGAATATCTTATTTGCCCCCTGGACGCACCAATGCTGAAATTCTGGCCAGCTACGTGGAGATCATGGCATTGGAGACGTCAAAAATTTTGTCTCCCCTCCCATATTGCCATGAGTCACTGATTCTCTGTAATGGCGCGGTGACACCCAAGCTGCAAAGGAGACAGTCAAGGAGCAGAGGCAGATCGGCTGGGCTGGCATTTATTAAAGGTCTGCCTGGCATTTTGGTTTCCCACACAGGGCATCTTCCATTAAAGAAAAAAAGCCTGGGAATTTTAGATGAACCCTGGAATTTTGAGGTCGAATTTTAATCTGCTTAACAAAGATAGGGGAGAGGAGAGAATATTTTTTGCTGACATCCTGTTACTGGGAATTAATTTTTTTTTACAATATCACCTTCAAAGCCCTCAGAGTGCATCCGTATGTACAAAGGTCTGCTTCGGTGGTTAAATAAAATACCAGCAATGCAGTGAGCAATTCCCATCCGGCAAACGGATGGTGACCAGAAGCGCAGGTGCAGGAAGCACACTCACCTTGTCCTTGTGAGCCCCTCGCCACCGCCACCCCACCCACCCTCACCAGCACCCCTCATCACCGAGAGCAGGGTGCGGTAAAACTCAACCCCTCACGGCTCAGAAAAGACGGTGTCAAGGGATGTACGTATGTGATGTGTGTTAAAAAAAAAAAAAGCAGAGATGCCCGGATACAGCAGGAATGTACTCTAATAAATCTGCTCGCTCCCCCTCTCTGCTTGTCAGCTAACCTGCTGTATGCTTTTCATGGGGATTTGAACTAGACTGTGCTCTGGGTTTGAATCAAGAGGACTCGTGACGGAACAGGATGCAGAGGGCTGCATGCGCTGGGTAGACATGGAGTGGCGTGTGTGTGGATGCGCGTGCATGCACACGCCCCTCGGTCTTGCACAGTACCACTGGCCCTCGGGTGAGGATTTTTGGAGCACTGCAGAACAGCTGGGCTGCTTACAATAATTCCGGCACCTTATCAGGTGAGGTCATTGATAAGCCTTTAACCCATGAAGGGACAGCCCTTGAGCTCCCTGTGCCTGTCCAAAATGCAGTGGCAGCCTGTCCAACAGCCATGCTTTTTATTAAGAAATAAAGGAGCATCCCATCACATCAGGAAGAAACATGCAACTGCTGCCTCCTGCTAAGGAGAGGAGACACTGTACTGTACACTGCTGCTCTGACTCCTTCAAACAGCAAACGGCATAACCTTGTGCAAATACCATCTTATCCTCTCAGGCACTTTGATGTTTGAGGCCTGGCAATAATCAGGTAAGGGATCAGAGTTCATAGTAATAAATATTACTATTTCAAGGTTGTTGTTTTTTTCAAAATCAAGAGAGGCCAAAACATGATAGCTATCGACCGAGAAAATAAAAAATAACATCTCTCCATTTTTTTAAAAAAAAGTCTCATTCAGATAGGTTGGAACCATTACTTTCATGTTTTTTGAAATACAGTCTTAGGAACAGGCAGTGTTCCAAACCAGACTCTATCTTATTTTAACCTGAGTATATATTTCATGATGCTCTGAATCATATGTGTTGAGCATCTTTCCTTGAAAAACTAAAGCTGCTTATACACACAACCTCCCCCCCTCAAAAAAATTGAAAAAGCCCAAAGCTCTGTGGGCACACTTCTTGTTTTTCTCAATGGTTGATCATACAAAAAGAGGGCCATTTTTAATCCATGCTAGCTCCATAGTCTTCTAACAGAGAGAAGCAGACCACAAACTGGAGCCATGTAAAATATTCATCTGCATGTATGGTCCATATTGCATCATCCGAATTGTGTCATCCGTCTACCCATGTTCATCTAGTACTCGTGATTAATTATCAACTGATATTAAGTCTTGAAGACTGTACCCACAGCATTAAACCTGCATGTACATACATAGGTTATCTGTGCATCTATTTTCCCTGACGAACAAGGATATTGAGGTTTAGCTGCAATCTTTTCTCTCTCTACAATCCTTTCTATATTTTTTAAATCATGGGATAGTGATCCTAAACTATCTCTCTCTCTCTCTCTCTCTGCCTGTCTCACACACACACACATCAGAGATGCCCATACATGCCCATAGTCATGTTATACATGACTATTTCTGTCATTTACTTCTTAAACTGGAAAATAGGTATCAGTGGGCTGATCATCAGAAGCACTGTCTCACTCAATATCCTGACACATATACTTCGGTCTCCATCCTATAACCCAGGTCTTTTGCAAGGAGCTCAGAGATGTCTGCCTTGACAGGTAACTCGGGCTGCTGAGCTTGGCTGCCTTCAACAGGCCTGCCTCATTTGTGCAGTTTTTGGTGAGTTCCCATGAGCACAGGAGCAGGCTAGCAGAAAGGAGTGACTTCCCCTTTACTCATTCTAGCTCCCAAGGCTCACCCTCCTCCTCGCCTCCACCCCAGGAGGCAGGCTGGACTGGAAGAAGGTCCTCTGGGAAAGAGGAGTATCTAGTCACAACTTGTTGCAGTTTTATTTCCCCCTTGAAGGAAATCTCAACATGAAACTTTGGAACACTTTGCTTTAGATTCTTAGGAAAGAGCAAAGTACCATTTTGATCTTCCATTCCAGAGTTCCTTCTGTTTGGCTTCGTCTTTTCTTAGTCATCATTAAAAAAAAAAAAAAATCAAGAGCAGCGTTTGTGTGTTTCCTTAGGCCTGCTGGCGAGCAAGCTCCTCCGGGGCAGGTGAAGGGGAAAATGCAGCCAGAGATTCCTTATTTTATCTTCCAGGAAAATCGTAGACAACCCCCCCCCTTTCCTCTCTAGGTCCAGAGTTCCTCCCTCTCTCTCCCTCTCTCCCCACCTGCGCAAGGAATCCTGCTCAGTGCTTTCATTTAACAGACATCAGGTTCTACATTTGATGCAGATGTGTGTCCTGAAATCCGAAATGGGAATTAAGGCAGGAGCAAAGGACACCAAAGCACTGTCTGCGGCTCCCGCCTGCCAGGCAGCCATTGGTACATGGAAGTTCCTATCTACCAGGTGACAGGCAGCCCAACAAGGTGCGGCCACACTTGCTAATTGGCTCTGACTGTGGAGGGCAAAGAGGGTTCCCACACACGCGGGGTGGGGGCGCGGGGCGAGGGGAGCAGGGGCGGGAGGGGAGAGGCGCAGGGACCCTGCGCACCGCTTCCCTTCCTTCCTTTTTATTTTTTCACAACTATACAGGTGTTTTTTTTTATTTTTTTTTCTAATTTGCCAATTGCCGATGATGTAATGCTCATGGGTGCATATTTTTACATAGACGGCCGGTGGGGACCGGGTGCTGCGCCCGGAGCCTGGGAAGGACCGGCGGGTCCCTTCTCAGAGCCTGCTGCGAAGGAAGGAAGGTGGGTTGTCGCAGGATGAGGGCGCATGTGGGCAAGGCTGGGGCGCGGGCAGCCCCCGCGGGCCCTGCGGCCCCGGCCCTTAGCAGGCTGCCCTAGTCCAAGGGGCCGTCTCCCCCGCTCCTCCCCCTGGCCTCGCCTGGCCCAGGGGCGCCTGGCCGCGGAGTTAGGCAGGGAGCTGTCACTTGGCCACCATGACAGAGCCCCCCCTCCGCCCTCCCCAGGCCACCTCCCCTCTCCAAAACCATACACATGTGTTTAAAATAAACCAAAGCGTGCACAATGGAACCCCGATGGGGGGGACGTGGGGGGTCATCA
>NW_012267319.1:1221104-1241365 GCF_000151885.1 Dipodomys ordii
CGCAGCCCGGCAGCCGGCGGGCGGGCAGGCGCATCTTTCCTCCCCGTGGCCTCGATGGCGCGGGGCCCCCGCGAGGCTGCCCGCCGGGCCGCCCTCCTCCTCCTCGTCCTCCTCCTCCTCCTCCTCCCTCTTCCTCCTCCTCCTCCTCCCTCTTCCTTCCTCTTCCTCCTCCTCTCCTCCTCCTCCTTCTCCTTTCCTCCTAGCCTCCTCGCCTGCCTGCCGGGGGTGCCGGGCTGGCTGAGCGCGGAGAAGAGGGAGAGAAGGAGAGAGAGCAGTGGGGACAGGACCCCTCCCCTGCTCTGGCCGCTGGGGCGCTCTGCAGTCTTAAAGCAGCAGTGGAGAGAGGTGCAGCCGGACTGGAGGCAGGACCCGGAGGGGGGGGAGAGAGAGAGAGAGGGAGGGAGCGCGCAGGCACCGCACCGTCACGCAGGCACCAGGATGCGTTTCTCAGATGCTTAAAGAATCATTTCCACAACTGATTGTTTTTAGTGGGGGGTTCCCTCCCTCTCTCTCTCTCTCTCTCTCTCCCTCTCTCTCTCAGCGGAGACCATTCTCCAGGCCCACCAGCTTCGCGCAGAGGTGACCGCACAAGGTTAGCAGATTTCATAAATCGTGCAGCAGGATTCGTGTGCACGCCTGGAAATTTTAAAAAGTCAGCTCATCTGCCTCCAGGAAACCCTCCCTTCCCGGTCCTGGCAGCCCTGTGAAGAGATCCCATTCCTCTGGCTAATTTTTAATTATCCTGAAAACATCCTGGGATACAAACACGAGCAATTCCAAGTCTGTTCTCTGAATGGTGTGGGGGGGGGGCGTGGTGATTAAACTGCTGATAACGTGTGTGATTCCACACACACGCCCTCTTCACACTGCTCTGTGGAGAAGCCAACGGAACACGTCCCCAGCTCACTACCCCCAGTCCTGGACGTTAGAATCATATTCAGATACAGCTCTCCAGACGGCCTGCATTCTTGTCCATCATTTTGAAAGAGAATGACCTACAGGGCTGGAGTGCCGTGCACCCCAGTGTAACAGCCAAAATCAAGTGAACCCCGTCAAGGCTACAGAGACCCAGAAAGCATTTGGGGGAGACAGGAGGGAACCCCAGGCTGGTGTCCTAAGCCCTGGGTACCCTCTGCCTAGGCTGCACACCCCGAGATGTTCTACACACCTAACAGCTCACACATAGCACAGGCTAAGGAAAGTGGAGAGGCAGAAACAAAATGGTGCTTTACCACGGTTGGGCAGAAGATGGCCAGGCCCATGTGTACAAGGAAGGGTCAGCTGAGCCGTGATGCCTCGGCTGCCTTGCTCTGCAGCTGCAGGTGAAGGTGGTCACGGGCGGCCTGCCTTGGGCTTTGCGGGCACCGGCTGTTCACTCCCTAGGCCTTCCTTCCTAACGCAGTCTGAGAAGGCAGGCAGCCAGCCCTGATTCCATCCCTGCTTCTAGCTGGATCTCTGTTTGTTCCGTTCACACATTCGTCAGTAGACATCTGCAAAGGTCAGCTCAGCCTGAATCAGAAAGAGCTCCAACACTAGGATCCACACACTGGGCTCAAAGCCCAGGCTCTGCTCCCCACCTCTAGGGACTTGTGCCTGGGATGGGAGCCTCTGTTTCTTCTTATGCAAAATGGAAATGGCCAGGGCTCTTAACTCCCAAGGCTGTGGAGCGCTGTGGCTTTTGCCCTTGGTCTTGTGTCCATCAATGACTAGAGTTCTTATTGAATTTGGGAGCAGGGATGGCCACATAATTTTGGTGGGGGTCCAGTATAAAATACAAATGGAGAACTCCTTTTAAGGAAATTTTAGGCCTGGTGCTGGCAGCTCATGCCTGTAATCCTAGCTATTCAGGAGGCTGAAATCTGAGGAACAGGTTTAATGCCAGCCCAGGAATGTCCATGAGACGCCTATCTCCAATGAACCACCAAAAAGACAGAAGCAGAGTGACGGCTCAGGTGGTAGGGCACCAGCCTTGAGGGGGCGAGGGAAGAGAAAAGCTTCAGGACAGCGCCCAAATCCTGAGTTCAAGCTCCATGACTGGCACATAATAATATTATTAAAATTAAAATGAATTAATTTAAAAAAGTTCTGATGGGCAGTCCTGAGAGAAGTCTGTCTTTTCTTCTGCACCTATCATGAGGTCTTTCATTTGCGATTTCATGCAGTGCCTCTTGGAGTATGGAATGGTCTGATGAAGGCAGCCCTCCCTCATGGGTGCCAGGACTCTACCAAGCATGGCCCGCACAGCCCACATCTGCCGCTGCCCCCCGCCCGGGAATGGGGACGGCCAGCCAACATAACAGGAGATGGCCAAGTGAACAGAGCACCTGGATCAGCAGTGGGTAGAGGCCCAGGGGGCTTGCAGAAGAAGCTCTGATGCTGCCAGCCTGGGGTGGGGACCACGGCTAGACCAGCCTCGAGACGCCATCCCGTGTGCACTCCCAGACCCGAGACGCCATCCCGTGTGCACTCCCAGACCCGAGACGCCATCCCGTGTGCTATGCAAGCCCTGAACCTCCCCGTGTGCATACCCAGGCCTCACCAGGATAGTGGGTAAGAGTGGGGCACAGACCTGCTGCCCCCTAAACAACCAGCTGCAGACCCTGTGGAAAGCAGAACACTCACAGGAACAGAGCCTGGTCAAGACCTGGGAGACTAAGACGTGGTGGACAGGCAGCACAGAATCCGAGGCTCCATTGATGGAGGAAGTAGGAGCCCAAGAATACAGCCACTTTCAGAAGGCCTAAGGCGGCAGCGGAACATTCTAGCTTAAGTGCAAAGCCCTCTGAGCATGGAGGGCTTGGAGGACCCATGCACGGCCATCGTTCTATCCCATGAAGTCAGCCCTCTGTACGTGGCTCTGATTCGTCTGCCACTGGCTGAATGGTAGAAGACTGTGACTGGGTTGGACTCATGCACCGCGTGTATCCTTATGACCGTACAGAAGTGTGTACATCCTACATAACTGAGCTAATGAGATCAGATATTTACCCCTGGTCAGCGCAGAGAAGCGGCTCCTAGCGGTACCTAGTAAACGTTTGTGGACTGAAGTGGGACTCTCCAGTGCGAGTGGAAAGTGGGGCCTGGCCTATGGTATTCACCCAAAAGCATGGCAGAAACTCAGAGAGGAAAGTGAACACTCCGTTCTGGCTCTCCCAGAAGCCTTTGGGAGGAAAGGGAACCAGAGCCTCTAGGTCCTTACCATGTCTCCATGAAAAACCGAGTCTGTGTAGAGGCAGAGAGGGTAGAAACAGCTCACCAGGAGTCAGCCCTCCATTCCTCCCACCATTGGCAGATTTGAGCATCCAAGAGGAGCTGCCCATGAGCTAAAGTAAACCATTCTTGATTACATGGGACAGGGCAGGCTGAGAAAGAGGTGGGGACCTGGGGGAAGGCCAAGGTCATCAAATGCGTATGGCCCAACACAGCTCTTCCCTCTCCGTTCTAACCAATGTAAGATCTACCCCGTGAGGATCCACCTCTGGTCTAAACCCATTCCATATGGAATTGCTCTCTCTCTCTCCTACAATTCCATCTTATAGATCAAGGTCAACCTTTGTAGCAGAAGAGTCAAAGTAAAGGTCAAAAGGCCAGCTTTGGGCCCACAAGCCAGGCCAGAATCTTCCAAGCTATATCAAGTGGCCACGCCTCCTCCATCCTCCCAGGGAGGACTGGAAGAGCTGCCCCGAGGCTGCCCTGCTGGGCCACGGAGGGCCTATCGGGTAGAAACGTCCCTGCTTGTGGGAGGCTGCCCCCAGGCTCCCCTGTCACCCCTGCACAGTGAGCTCCGACCAAGACAGTAAGCCATCTCCCAAATGGGGTCTCGATTGGATTCCTGGGGCTGTCAGGGCAAAGCACCCCAACTCTAGGGAACAGAAATGTCCGATCTCACAGTGCTGAGGCTGAGCCCAAAGTCAAGGGGTGTGGAGGGGTGAGTAGGGTGGAGGGGAATCCTCCCTCGTTTCTGAGTCTGAGGTTGGCACCAAGTCTTTCACACTCCTTGTAGTTGCTCAGCTCTGTCTTTGCCTCCATCGGCCTGTGGTGTGTGTGTGTGTGTGTGTGTGTGTGTGTGTGTGTGTGTGTGTGTGTGTGTGTGTTCCTTATCCTCCTCCTTTTTTTTTTTTTACAAGGCATCAGCAGAATTAGACTAGGGACTCATCTCATCTTGATTCATTTGTCACCTGCAACCTACAACAACCCTACTTGCCTTGCAAGTAGGCCACCTCCAGGGGCTCAGTGTGCAGGGCTTTATTATTACCATTCGGCAAGCATGAGTCACAGCTGTCCTCACGACAGCATCTGAGATGCCTGGTGGCAAAAGTCAAGAGGCTCAGAAGGCTATCCTGAGACTGGGCGGTGCCCCAGCCTGCTCAGACTGGAGGTTTCCGGGACCACCTCCCGTGCTGGCCACTCTGGGTCCACACAGTGGACTCAGACGCCACCCCGAGGTGTGTCTCCTCCTGGAAAGTGAAATGCTGACAGCCCCGCCTCTTACCTGAGAACAGTGAGGACACTCTTGAGTTTGCTCAGGGGTAGGCAGGCCTGCTGTGAAGAGCGTCACACACAGAGCAGCGGGACCTGGAGCGTCACTGGCCTGCCGAGGATTCAGGTTTTGATAAGTGGCACCACCCCATGTGGGCCTCCTGGGGTGGTGAAGGACAGAGATGGCCTGGAATAGCCGCAGTGGCCCTCCCGCGCCTTCCCCCCACCCGTGGGCAGATGGGGTCCCCCACCAGGATTTGGATTCTGTCTATTGTAACAGCCCTCAGGAGTGCACAGGTCAGGCTAAGAAGGGTAGGGTGGGGGCGGGGCTGCACTGGTGATGGTGTAAAAACCACATCAAGCTGAACACACAGCACCAGCTCACCTGACACCCCACCTAAGAGCATGGCAGACCATCGATGGTCAACACAGAGCCGCTCTGCACACACAAGTCACAGCGGATTCAAATGGTGAGTCTAATCAGACAGCAAGACAGACAAATGGTGAGTGTGATCAGCAGAGATGGACGATGTGATTCTAGTGTATGTGCCAGTCCTTGGCTGTGCCTGTTGCTCAGTGGTTTTGTCTCCATGGTCTGTGTTTGATGTGGTATGTGTTTCTATGTGTGAGTATGCTGTACATTTCTGTGTTTGTGTGCATGTATCACAGTGTCTGAGGGAGTTTTAATATGTGTAGTATGTACATGTGAGTATGTGATTGTGTCTGTGTGTATACATTTGTATGTGGTTTGTGTTTCCTGTCTGTGCATTGCATGTTTGTGTGTGGCATCTGAGTGTCATTGTGTGTGTGTGTTGTGTGCTTCTGTATACTTCTGTGTGATATGTGTGTATGTGCACATGTTGTGATCTGTGAATGTGATGTGTGGTTTTGATCAAGTGTATATGTTTGGTGGGAGTGTGTGTTTGTGTGCACACCATGAGTCTGTGTGTCTGTGTTTGTAGTCATGTGTGTCTGTGTGCTTTCAAGCTGGGGGCTGGGGGATCACGCCTATAATCTCAGCCTCACAGGAGCCTAAAATCTGAGGACTGTGGTTCAGAGTCAGCCTGGGCAAGAAAGTCCATGAGACTTTTATCTCCAATAAGGCAGTAAAAAAAATTGGAAATAGAACTATGGTTCAAGTGGTAGAGTTCCAGCTTTGAGTGATAAAGCTGAAGGATCTTAGCCAGGTTCTAAGTTCAAGCCCCAATAATGGCACAAAATAAACTATCCCGCATCTGTTCATCACTTCCTCTCATGATGCGGAAAGTGACAACTCATTTCTTCCTCTTTCTGTGGGGCCTAAGATTGGTCTGTCAGTCATTAGACGCTTCTTATTTGAAGTTCTAAAAAGTCGTCTGGCTGGGGTGTTTTTTTGCTCTCTGGCCACTTCAATGAATCCATATTTGTTGACTGTTGCTTGTAAGCATAAAGTCATAAAAATAAATAATACACAGCAAAATTACCTGGATTTTTTTCCTTTGGCATAAATGCTGGTAGGTCTTCACTGTTTAATAATCCTAACTCAGTTAGGCTTCGGGGAAGCTCATGTACAATTCCAGCTGAGATTGTCTTGGAGACTATGGTAGCCCGACAGTCCCACCACCCTGTTCCGTGCACCAACAAGACCTATGAACCACTTCGGGATGCCCCATCTGCTTCTAGATGGAAATGTCCATTTAGGTTCCGTGTGTGTGTGTGTGTGTGTGTGTGTGTGTGTATGGTGTGGGGGGGTATGTGTGTGTGTGGTGTGTGTGTGGTGTGTGTGGTGTGTGGTGTGTATGTGTGGTGTATGTATGTGTGTGTGCGGTATGTGGTGTGTGTATATGTGTGTGGTGTGTGGTGTGTGTGTGGTGTGTGGTGTGTGTGTGGTATGTGTGTATGTGTGTGGTGTGTGTGGTGTGTGTGTGTGTGAGTATGTGTGTGGTGTGTGGTATGTGTGTGGTGTGTGGGGTGTGTGTGTATGTGTGTGGTGTGTGTGTGTATGTGTGTGAGTGTGTGTGGTGTGTGTGTGTGGTGTATGTATGTGTGTGTGTGTGGTATGTGGTGTCTGTGTGTGTGGTGTGTGTGTGTGTGGTGTATGGTGTGCGTGTGTGTGTGATATGTGTGTGTGAGTGTGTGTGTGGTGTGTGTGTGTGTGTTATCTTCCCTGGCCACCACATCTGGTGTCCTGCCCAGTCCAATGACTTAGAAGTCTTCCGGCTTATGAAAAGTAAGCTCAGCTCTTCTCTGTGTCCAGTTGACTTCAGCAATCTCTCCCCCAGGCCCCCATTCCACACCCATCCCAGCTGACAGCATCTCAGGGCATCACCTGACTGGACAACAGCTCTCCTGAGACCTGTCAGAAGAGGACGCTGCATTTCATCTCATTGCATCTTTGACAAAGAGCCCCACACCCCACCATCTGTCAGTTTGGGATGTGGGGGGTCATAATCAACCACCAAAGGAAGGAACAGGAAAGAACATGACTCATTCACTCCATTTCTCTTTTCTCTATTTGGACTTTCTAGAAGGAGCTGTGACAGCCCAGCTTCTAGAGAGCTCAGAACCTGCCAAGGAAGCAAGTGCTTGCACAGAACCTGCACGCAGATATTCAAATGCCCGCCTGCTACCAAGAGAGAAACAGAAGTATCTCCGTACCACAGACTCTCTTTTGCCTTTGGCCAGCTCTCGTGAAGATCCAATTATAAGAGTAAGTTCATGTGAACCCACCAGGAAGACAAATGAAGCAAAAATCTGGACCGGACCAGCCTACAAACCCCATCCTGTCCTGGCCCAGACATCTTCCTCCCGACCAGAGAAGGAAAGGAAGATGTGGTAAAGAACAAAGCTCTGGGTTCACTGTGCATCAGAATGGGGAATCCCAATAACACCACCTGTAACTACCTGCTTCCTGTCAGAAAATGCGAAAGGAGAAAGGAGTGTAGAAAATATTCAGACAAATTACAGCTGCAATGTACTTACATGGGGTCATATGCATATGTGCACAAACATATTGACTACAGTGTTTGCAGGGGAGAATTCCAATGGTGTAAGTCCTCTGAAGAACTCAACTACAGTCTGACAAAATGATTAGCAGAAAGCTGGAACCTAGGATGTCCACAGCAAGTGAGGTCAAGGGAAGGGTGGGGAAATGTAGCTATAATGGTTACTATACATATGTGAAAATGGAAGTAGAATTGAAGGGACGTTTGGGGGGGGGTTGGGGGCTGAACGATGGAAGGGGCGACACTAATCATGATGCATTGTACTCATAAACTGATTAAAACCTCTTTTAACAGCTACTTAAAATACCTTCATAAAATTTTACTCAATTTAACAAGAGTTGTTAGTAGGTAGAGATAAGGTGCTCAATAAGCCCAAGTTAGAGATTCAAATCCAGACATACTACAGACCATAGATCAAGTGTCAGAGACCAAAAAAACATCCTGAGAGCAGCGAAAGGAAGACAGCTCATCACACGGGGCAGTGCAGTACAGACCAGCGATTCCTCCTAGAACAAACCGTGGGGCCATGCAGACCAGCGATTCCTCCTAGAACAAACCGTGGGGCAGCGCAGACCAGCGATTCCTCCTAGAGACCGTGGGGCAAAAGCAGTGGGCAGCATTCAAAGTAACACAAGTAAAAGTGCTTACAAGCCAAGAATCTCATATCTAACAACACTCTCTCTCCAATGTGAAACAAAGTAAAAATATTTCCAGAAGGTAAAAGCAGAGAATTACTAGCAGACCTGCCTCACAAGAAATACTAACAGAATTTCTTCTACCTCAAAACAAATGATTCCAGATGGTAATTCAAATTCATACAAAGTAACCAACAAAGATTACCTAGTAGGAAAGGGAACATTACAACAAGCTCCCTTACTCATGGATGTATTACATGTCGTTTTGACCAAACTTAATCAGGGAAACAAATAATAAATAAATATAAAAAGAAATTTCAATGGCAAAGCTCTCAATTCTCACATGTGCCTTATGTAATTAATTGAGTTGATGTAGAGAAGAAATCAGTCTGTGTTTTTGTCACTTGTGTTTAAATCATTGTGTGATCTGCTGTTTCTCTAATTTTTCCTTTGCTTTAGTGAAAATGTACCTCCCCAAAAGCATGCTGTGCCCTCAAAGCAAGCCCAAAGTATCGCATCTGGGTGACAAAGTGAAAATGTGAGCTTTTATTGAAAGGCGGCATGTCTTCAGCCAAAGTTGGGTGCCGTCATTAGAACAGGAACCTGCACCTGCAGTCCAAAACTGAACTCTGGGTCCTGCACATCAGCGGCGCTCCTTGGAGCCCCTCACCCACAGACCCACGGCAGAGTGAAGTACAAATGTCACATCATCCCATGCATCTTCCCTTTCCTTCTCTTCACTGATTTACGAAGAAGCTGCATGAAATTCTGTATACGGAACTCGATTATTGGGCCTATGGCCTATAAAATATTTTGTTAATAACAACCTCAGGGAAGTATGAAAGTTGGAAATTAAGAGTCCCAGAAATGTTAAATAAGTAGCTTAGCCAGGTGCCAGTGGCTCACACCTGTAATCCTAGCTACTCAGGAGGCTGAGATCTGAGGATCGAGGTTCAAAGCCAGCCTGGGCAGGAAAGTCCATGAGACTCTTTCTTCTACCTGATTAACCACCAGAAAACCAGAAGTGGTGCTGTGGCTCAAGTGGTAGAGCACTCACCTTGAGCTGAAGAGCTGAGGGACAGCTCCCAGGCCCAGAGTTCAACCCCACAACTGGCAAAAGAAAAAAAAAAAAGATAACAAACCTTACAAATGTATGAAAGTGTGATACAACAGTAACATTTCTTTATCTCATGTGAATTAAATTAGTGCAAATCTGAGGTTGATTATGTTAAAATGTATTTTCTAAATCTTGGAGGAATAACTAAGAAGCTAGAAGACAAGTAGTGAATAATTACTGAAGTAATTTTAATGCTACATTAGGAAACATTTAGTCAATGAAAAAGAAAGCAGGAAATAAGGATCAAACAAGATGCCTGACATGTAAAAAATAAAACTAGTAGAAAAATCCAACTGCAACATTAAATATGGATGAGTTAACAAAGCAGGCCAGGGGTAGGAATTAAGTTTGATGGAAGAGCACTTCCCGAGCAAATGCCAGGCCCTGAGTTTGGTCCTCTGCTCTGTAAAACTAAATAAAGCAGAAAGCTACAAAAAAACTGACCAAAGGCAAAGACAGCCAGACTGAGCAAGACACAAACACAATGATACAACATTGTCAGATAGTACACTTCACATTGAGAATGGAGGCTCAGAACAAGCTGACAGAGAAAGAACTACAATCATAAGAGACATAGAGTTATTTACTAGATAAAAAACACATAAAATAAATCTTAAGACAAAAAATGTTTCTAGAGATAAAAAACAGAAAGTTTTATAATGTCAAAAACATCATTTTTAAGGATGTGACAATTGCAAACACATACGCTTCTAATAAAAGTAAAAATAGGTAAAGTAAAAGCCTTGGTACCAGTAGCTCATATCTGTAATCCTGGCTTCTCAGGAGGCTGCAAAATGAAGATTGCGGTTCAAAGCCAGCTAGGCTGAAAAGTTTGAGAATAAACTACTCAGAAAAAGCCAGAGGTGACACTGTGGCTCAAATTGTAGAGCTCTTGCCTTGAGTAAAAAGAAGCCCAGGCCCTGAGTTCAAGCACCAGGACCAGGAAATAAAAAAGGTAGAAACAGAAATGTGGCTCAAGGGGTAGAGAGCACTAACCTGGAGCAAAAAACTCAGAGACAGTACCTGAGCCTTAAGTTCAAGCCCCAGGACAGGCTCCAAAAGAAGGAGGAGGAGGAGCAGGAGGAAAAGGAGGAGGAGGAAGAGGAGGGAAAGAAAACCTAAAACTAAGGTAAAAACTGAAAGAAAGGAATAGGCAATATGAAAACCAAAATAAAGTATCTCACATTCAATAATGGGTGCAACTACTAGACAAAGGCTCACCCAGCCCAAAAAGCCCTGGCCTGCACCTGGACCTCACTCTCACTGTCCTGTGCTAACCACTGGAGCAGGGCCCGCCCTCGGGCTGGGGCAAAGCGTGCAGAGAACATGCCTCAGCCCGCAGAAGCAGCTCTGCCCGACTGACTACGCTCTCTGACCACGATACAGCTGAGGAGAAACATCACACGGGGAAATCTGTGGAGCTCTGCCCGACTGACTACGCTCTCTGACCACGATATAGCTGAGGAGAAACATCACACAGGGAAATCTGTGGAACTCCCAGCAGTTCAGAATTAAGCCTGTTACTAAGTGGAAAGTGAGTAAAAGAAAAAAATAAAAAGTTAGAAAATATTTGATACGAGTGTAAATGAGAATACAACACCAAAATACAGGCAACACATGTTAAGCGAGCAGGGGTTTGAGGGAATTTTATAGTTACAAAGTATACTCAAATTAATAAAGATATCAAATCAACATCTCACTTGACCTTGTGAAGACATGAGGATAAAAAGGAAAATAAACCTAAAGCAAGTAGATGAATAATAATAATGATTAAAAAACTAAACCAAAGAATAGACACACAGTCGATAATTATCAGCACCAAAAGATTTCCTTAAAATACAAAAACAAAATAAATGAAGTTGAAAAATCTTTAGACTGATTTAGAAAAAAAAGATTAAATCAGGAGGAGTCATTCGTAATTGAATAAAAAATTACATTCTAATAAAGCGTGAAAATTAGATAAAATCCAATAAATGAATGCCCATATATCCCTAGAAATCACAAAAGTACACAAAAGCACAAATTAGAGAGAAACTGTGGGTAGATTTACAACTAAAAAGACTGAAATGTTACCAAAAACTTCCAAGGTAGTAGATGATAGTAGTGATGCTGACTTTACTGAGTTGGTCCAATGAAGACAGGAACCAAATGGCGGCAACCAGAGCCCAGGAAGAGAAGCTGTCCGGGTCTGGTCTGCGGGTGAGACCCTGGCGGCCATTGTCCCAGGGATGATCTCTCTCACCGGCCCTGGGAAGGAGGAGGCCGACTGGTCTCTGGCCTTCCGGTCCTGGGGGACCAATGGAGACAGGAGAGCTCCCACCAGGTCCTGACTTAGGACAAGCTCCTCAGGGTGTAAATGGAAGCCTGCATTCCAGTCCTGGCCTGATGCTCAGCCTGGTACAGGCCTGGCCGGCGAACGCTCCATCGGAACACAGCTCACGTCATCGGGAGGCTCGGCTGGGTTTCCCCACATCCCATTCACCCTGCTTTAAAGAGCGGGGTCTTCCTAGATGAACTCATCATTTTAGGGACACCATCGACAGAACTAGATGATATAGACACAGCTAGATGATATAAACTACGACATGGGTAGGCCATTTAGAGCAGCCTGTTTTGGCATCCTTAGTATTTTACCTATTAACCTTCTTTGTTAAAAACCAAGACATAGACACATCCATGCGGTAGGCCTCCACAGCCAGCATTGTCCAGCATTGTCCCCAGAGATCCCATCCCCCTCCACAGCCCAGCCACTTGGCCCTCAGGAGTCAAGACATACAGGGAGATTTGCCTTCTCTGGCCTTGATGCTTTTTCTTCTCCAGAGGCAACTCCCTTTTTAGTCATCTTCCTTTTTAATAAGTAAAAGGAGTACACTATACGATAACAATTAGCATTATAATAACATCATAACAACTGAAGCCATTAACTGTCATTAGCAGATACACAGAAAAGGCGTGGAGTACGTGATTCCGTGCGGCGGGCAGTACGGAAGGCGTGTTTCCATCAGTGTGAATACGTAACTGCTTGTTGCATGATGCTGTTTCCATGGTTACAGGGCCACTTAGGTAAGAGGAGTTTGTCAGAACTGTAGAACCTTATGGACTATTTCAAATATTCAGTCCGTCCTTCTGTGGCTCCTGTATCTCAAGTGAGGTAGGAAAAACTGAATCGATTTCTCAATGTTCATTGTCATACATGTTTAATGACCAAACAATATCTGAGGCATTTGGAAGAAGAAATCACAGCCCTGGTTTCAGGTGCTGGTTAGCGTGTCTCTGTGTCTCACCTGCCTTTGTCTACAGAGTGCTCGGGTCTGAAGGAGCTGCTCACAGGGACTTCTGTGATTGACACAGAGCCGTGTCCACAGGCACAGGCTCCCGAGGATGGAGAGCAGGTGGTCAGACCTGCCAAGCACACTAGTCAGGGATATTCCACCCATGGGGTGAATATCTCTGCTTTTAAAATGATGTAGAAAAAGCCAGGCACCAGTGGCTCACACCTGTAATCCTAGCTACTCAGGAGGCTGAGATCTGAGGATCACGGTTCAAAGCCAGCCCGGGCAGGAATGTCCATGAGACTCTGATCTCCAATAAACCACCAGAAAACCGGAAGTGGAGCTGTGGCTCAAATAGTAGAGAGCTCGCCTTGAAGAGCTGAGGACAGCGCCCAGGCCCAGAGATCAAGACCCATGACCGACCAAAACAAAAGAAATACCACACTTGTTTGTGGCAATAGGAGCCATTGGAGGTCGACCTCTACTGCCTCCTGCTCAGCTCACATACTGTCAGCTCTCTGCACAGATGCACTAAGCTGGAGAGGTGCTTACAGGTTTCTTGTCTGCAGCAACTGAAATACCCAATGCAAGAAACACAGGTGGCTACAGTACATGGAGCCCGGCTGTAACTTGGGAATCATGTGATGCGAGGTCCATGTCTGAAAATATCAACACTGCTGCTGGTCTCTCTGCTGGAATGGGGTCCTCCTGGAGGTCCGAAAGTGCTGAGAGTGTGTGTCTCCCTTAGCGTGGGTGTGGGAAGGATGGGCAGCCCACGAGCCCGTGTCACCCCAGGGGCAGGGCCAGGGTACGTGGTGGAGAGACCACTAGCAGTTCTTACGGCCATTGCAGGGGTGGCCCACGCAGTCGGGGTGTCGAGCTCAGGGTTTCCCTTGAGCATTTCCAAGGGGATTGGCGTTGCATTCGTGTTGTGGCAATACGTTTGGGCAGCTCTGCTTTAAATGAGGTTGTCAGCGATGAAGTCCAGGCGCTGGCCCAGTGCACAGATGGCCGTTCCAAACCGCATCCCAAGCCGGGCGTGGTGATCATACCTGTAACTGCAGCACTTAAAGGGCAGAAACAGTAGGGTTGAGAGTTTGAGGTGACATCCGTCTCAGAAACGAAATACAAACCAAAGGGCTGGGGACATGGCCACCGCCAGTATGGGACAGGAAGTGGAGACCATATCTCAGCATGGAAGCTCATCTTCTTCTTTCCACGTGCTCCACCACCCCCACAGGAGGTACCCAAAGTCCCAGAGCTCAGGGGACACACCAGTGCGCTGACATGCCAAGTCTAACAACGTCGGAAAGTCCTTTCCCTTCCGCTGTCCAAGGGCCCACACCTGACCCAGCAGGACCAGGCTGAGGGCCAGCCCTGCTAACGTGGCCGTGGTCTGGCACCTGCTCTGGTTTCCCACGGTATTTTCCACAGACGGTTTACCATCCTCAGGACTAGGGGGGCCCTGAGCCCCCGTGTTCCCAAATGGAACTTGATAACAGCGAATGTACTAGCTGCTCTTTGCGTGTCCGTCCCAACCTTCAGTGCTGTGGAGGACGGCCTCTCCGCCCCACTGTGGACAGACTTGACGTTCTGAAAGGTGATGGCGCTTGGCTGGAATTGGGTATCCGGCCCCGAACATGCTCCCTCCCCTGGGAGCCAGACTGGAAGTCCCAGGGTCTCAGAGCCGACAGAAGAGTCACCGACGGTGATTCAAAAGTGACTCTGAACAAGGAAAGGACGCATGAGGGGATCCTAAAGGTCTGATTGCCATAGACTTCTCAATACAAACAAGTTCCGTAGGCAGGCGGGGTCCACTCCTAATCTCCTGGCGGATGAGTTGAGGTGATCTCTTGGAAGCACACCTGAGCACAATCGCCGTGGCCCGTACAGCCATCAGACACACTTCCCCTTACCTTCCTTCCTCCCAAAGGTCCAGGAAGGGATTGAACAAGTCACTGTGTGCTGGGGGACATCGATTCCAACACACAGGTCACACAGTTCAGTGTCTGGATCAGCACCAAGGCCCAAAAGATATAGAGTGCCAGTCCTGGCCCTTTTGCTAGCATAGACCCTGCACAGGACCACCGAGGGTCGGTGCTCAGGGCTCAGTCGGTGGCCATGGAGTGAAGACCCAGCCAGATCTCTAGACATGGCTGTGGCTCCTCCGGCCACCCCAGTCCGGCCTGTGCTCCAGCTGTAGCCTCCTCTCCTCTCTGTCCCCTCTGCTTGGCCAACACCTATCTCGGTCAGCTCACAAACCAGAGCAAGCAATGAGAAGGCCAGGAGACAGAGCGGCAGAACAGACTTCAGAGCAGACTGCTGCTCCTGGGGATTTTGGGGTTTTCCTTCGAAGGTATTTTTAAATGATAGCATCCCTGAGACATAATTGATGTGCTCTGTACTTAACCAATTAAAACCATCAATGCCAGTGACTCCACATATTCAGAGGTGTGTAGATAGCAGATAACACCACTCCAAAAGGCATTCCCACCCCCCCCACCCCATGATCAGTTTCCTCATTTTTTTTTTCAGCTCCACAGGCCTGGGCAAGTATCATTCTCTTTCTCTACAAATTAGCCTCTGCTGGACATTTTGCGTAAGTGGAATCATTGCCTGTGATGGTCTTTTGTGTGTGTGCGTATGTGTGTGTGTTTTCAAGGTTCATTTGTGTTGTAGCTCTTGTCATTATTTTATTCCTTTTTTATGGCTGATATTCCCTGCTTCATTCCTCGGCTCATGGACACCTGAGCCGATTCCTCTCCTAACCACGCTGGGAATAGCATTGCAGTGAGTGCTCATGCACCCATTTTTGCATGGGTGGCTTTTCTTTCTCTTGGGTAGAGACCCTTGAGAGTGGAATTGCTGAGGGACTTGCAGGTTGTGGTCCAAGGTGGCCACACAAGTGTCCAGCAGTGCGTGGTGACCAGGGCTGGGCGGAGACTGATCTTCCAGGCAGAAGTTTCCAGGGCCCCTGTGGCCAGGCGAGGACAACCCCTACTCCCTTTACGACACACATGTTCAGAATGAGCTCAGTCCTGAGGGCAAACAAAGGGTCCTTCAGCAGTGCTGGAAGGCAGCAAGGTGACCAGCACCTGGGGATTCCAGAACCATCTTCACTCTCCCTTCCTGAAGAAGGGCAGGGCCATGGGGGTGGGGGGACAGGCAAGGGCCCAGACGTGGGCTGAGGGTGGGCAGCTGCACCTTGGGGTGGTCCCGGGCTGTGGAGGAGTCAGGGTGGCCTTTCACCAGTGGCGTTGCTCAGGCACAGAGCTTGGGGAAGACCGTCCACTCAGGAGCTCCTCGGTGGCGGCTGAGCAGAGTGGTAGAATCCTGACACACTCCAAAGGACTGGTCTATGCGGGTGACCTTACGGGCACACTCCAGCTGCAGTTTCAGCACTCTATAAATGACCTATGAGAGATGACCAGAAAGGGCCCACTCCTCTCCCTGTCCTTCCTGTCCAGGACAGACAGACTCCCTGCCAAAGCCCTCCTCCTCTTGGCTACAGATGCCAAGAGCAGCAAAGTCAAAACCAAAACCAATACATGAGTGAAGACGGCGGCCCGGGTGGTGTCCCCTGTGTGTGCCCTGCTCTGTGAGTTGGGGGCGTCCACAGGCTTGGCGGGTGAGCGCCTCTGCTTAGCACAGAGCACGCCACCCTTGAATCATCACCGAGCAGCAGAACAAGCTAGACTCTTCTGGGGTGCTCCCACAGAGAGCAGACAGGTGTGGGGAGGAGGCCTGCATAGGAGGAGGAGGAACCCCAGGAAGCAAAAGAGTCATTTATGGGAAGTTACACTGAGGCTGTGGGTGAGCCAGGAAGCCCAGAGAGACCTGAGGCCTACTCCGCGAAGTGAGGCCGGGGACGACTCACTAGATCCTTTTGACCAGGGCTGATGCCCACTTTACCACGCCCTGTAATCTGCAGAGACTGGTGAGCAGCACCCCTGGCAGGCCGTGGCCGCTGGCTGCTCCTTCACGTCTGCAACCAGGGGGGTCTGATGCATCTTCCCAGCTGAGTCCCCAGACCCTCAGTTACCACCACCCAGGCCCATGCACCCCCACCCCCCGCCTGCTCCCGGTCACGCCACCTGCAGCCACAGCCCAGCGGGTCACAGTATTGATATGATGCAGGATGATAGAGCATCCTTAGTATTGCATATAATGCTATGTTATGTTAATAAACAGTATTAAATATAATTAAATGATATGGCATATAAAAGATTGGGGTGTTTCAGGTCCCTACATAGCCAAGCAGCTGTGAGTCCCAAGTCTCCCAGAGTCTGGCAAGAAGTAGACAGACCCCCTGCAAGCCAGACGCCCGGAGCCCCATCCGTGGACACAGTGGTGCTGTGACACTACCAAGAAGGAGACAGAGGAGCTAAGTGAAAACACACACATCGGAAGGTTTGCAGTTCTGGCCAAGGCCCAGGAACTGATCCCCATGACGGAGAAAACACACATGAAAAAACACTGGAGTCAGGGTGAACTTCAGGAGCCGGGAAATCTGTGGGAGAGAGGGAGGAAATGCCATCTGGGAACCCAGATCAACGGCTGCTGGTATTTGCCCAGTGACCAAGGGTCAACACTGAAGCCAGGTTCACCTGGTGGTGTTGCCAGGAAGAGGGAGGAGAGCAGGGGGAGAGAAGAGGGGAGTGGGGGAGGGAGGGGAGCTGTCTCCCTCCTGGGATCGGGAGGGGGCCGGGAGGGCCTCAGCTGACCAGTTAGGCAATAACAAGTCCGGCAGTTTATTCCCCTGAAGGAGACAGAATCATGACTAAAAGCAGGTTACAAAGAAATACAGAGCTAAATACCAGTAATAAAAAGTTGAAAATGCTCCCTGTAAGTTGGGATGAGAGGAATAATACAAGTTTTTTTTTTAATTCCAAGAATGCTAGAACAAAATGTATTTCTTTAAAAGATACAATGTTTTAAAGCAAATCAGTGACATGAGGTGGGTGACATTTTATGGGGCTACGGGGGCTGGGGAGGGGCGGGATTAGTTTGTTGTCCTCTGGGCACAGGTCATGGTGGGCTGGGCACAGTGCGGGCCCTGCCTGGCAGTGAGGTCCTCAGCCTCTTCTGCTGTGGGGCTGGTGGCATTGGCCTAGGACATCCGAGGGTGGCAGCTCGCAGTTTACCTGATGAGTGGACGCCTGTCCAATGGGCTTGGCCTTGAGGGACACTGGGCAGTGCTCGTGCAGTTCACTTTTGGGCCTTAGTGCAGTCTGATTATTTTGTGTGGCACACACAGTGACACTGGGGATTTTTGTCTTGGTGAAGAAGCAGTATTTTGAACTCAGGCTTTCTCCTCTGGCTACTTCTTCTCCTTCTCAGTACCTCGGCTTCCTCCTCAACCAAGTAGAGACAATAAGGGCACCTAGTTCAGAGAGGTGCTTTTAATGAAACGTGAGAGCCAGGTGAAGCACACAGGATAACACTTGGCTGGGAAAATGTGAGTTCCCATTATTAGGATCATTACTGTCAAAAAACATTAACTTGGTGCACCAGAAAACCATTGTATGAAAACCAACTAAAGACAGACCCAGGCTGAGCACTGGTGGCTCATGCCTGTAATTCTAGGTACTCAGGAATCTGAGATCTAAGGATCGTTGCTCAAAGCCAGCCTGAGCAGAAAAGGCCCTGAGACTCTTACCTCCAATTAGCTAGTGAAAAGCCAGAAGTGGGTATAGCTCAAGTCCCAGTGCACCAGGCTTGATCAGACAAGCTAAATGAGCATCTAAGGACCTGGTCTCAAGCCCCAGTATCAGCACCAAAAAGAAGGAAGATGATGATGGTGAAGGAGGAGAAGGAAAAGAAGGAGGAGGAGGAAGAGGAAGAGGATGAGGAGGAAGGAGGAGAAGGAGGAAAGAGAAGAAAAGGAAGGAGGAAAGAAGATAAGAAAGACCCATGCTCTTTTAACTTACATAGTAATTTAAAGTAGTAATGTGGACATTAATCGTGGGTAGGTATGTCAGACTGTAAAAGAACCACTTCCCCCAGTCCATTCCTGCTTCCTTCCATGCTGGCCGGACAACTGATGGAATCTGATCACCCAAAGTAGACCTTCTCCTACTGAGATACGCCAACAGCAAAGGCACTGAACACATCTCTTAAAATTATGTGTATATATCAACGATACTGTGGTTGACCACAATGAATTCAACACTTCAAAACAGCAGACAGAGGCCATTGGTGGTATTTTATTAACACGAAATAAATTCCTAGTGAAGGCATGGAGGGGATCATTTGAGCACACACTTGCCACGGTTCACCAACCAAATCCGAGCACAGATTTTCCTCTGTGCAATGTTAAGATGGGGGCTGCCATGGCCGTCTAGATCTTCATAAAATGCAGCAGGCGCCTGTGAACTCTAGCTGCCAAACTTCTGTAGGACACGGGCAGCGTCCTTCCCTCCTGATCTCGGGTTTAGGTTCCGGTTGTCCTCTAGTCTTCTTGGGAGCGCTGTAAGGCCCCACCCACACTAGTCTTGACCATGTTGAGAAGGACTCCATTCGTAGGTTTTACTTCCGCTGGGAAATGATCCCTTCCCGGGAAGCCCGGCCCAGCCCTGGGAACCGCAGTGACCAGTGTACCTGGGGGAGGTGACCGCCCCTTTCCCTGAGGTCACATCCCAGACCACCCAGTTTGCTCTCCCCCCATACACTCCTGCCTGCACTGCGTGGAAGTCTCCTTTTGGCTAACCTTGCATCTCCCACATTGGACAGTGCATGCTTGGAAAGGAGCAGGTACACCCAGATATACAACCACTTTGCAGACGCACAGCTACTTTGCTGACACACAACCACTTTGCAAAAGCATTGAGAACGCCATCCCCCCAGGGACTCCTGGAACACCTGGCCCAAAGAAAGCTACCACCCAACAGAACAATTCCTCCACAGCCGACTGCTGGTCCACCTAGCCCTGACTCCACTCAGGACAACACTGTGCATGGCATCAGCCCTTTCCCCCCTTCTCTGCTGGCCACGCAGACTCAGCAAACACTTTCTACTCCACACTCAGACCAAAGCACCTCAACAAACAAAAAAGAACATGCGTGTCACATTCGCTGTCCCTGGCTCATTTCACATCACAAAATATCTTCTTGTTCTGTCATTTACTATAAATGACAGGCCTTCCTCCTTTATACTGGAGTTCTATCCCACTGCGTATATACACATGTGTGCACATGAGGGTATGTGTGTGCACATATGTGCATAAGGCTTATATATACATACACATGTATGTACATGCATGTATCTACATCTGTATAGACATATTTCTTTATCCGTCCATCTTTCAATGAGCACCTAGATTGACTTTATATCTCAGCTATGTGACCAAGGCTAAAATAAACAGGAGAATGTGGACTTCTCCTTCAGTGAGCTACCTAGAAGGAGGCTAGCTAGGTCATACAGCATGAATCTGTTATAAATTAGGATGGTCAGCAAGGAGAACAACTCCACCAACAATGTATGAGCTTCCTTTCCTCCACATCTTCCTCAGAACTTGCTTAAAAAATAATCATTACCATTCTAATGGGAGTAAAAGAGTATCACATTGTAGTTTTCTTTTGCACTTCCCTGGTGGCTATAATAATAGTACTTTTCATGGACTGGTAAGCCATCTGCAGTCCTTTTTTTTTTTGTCAGTTGTGGGGCCTGAACTCTGGGCCTGGGCGCTGTCCCTCAGCTCTTCAGCTCAAGGCTGGTGCTCTACCACTTGAGCCACAGTGCCACTTCCAGCTTTTTCTGCTTATGTGGTGCTGAG
>NW_012267319.1:1241481-1252427 GCF_000151885.1 Dipodomys ordii
TCAGCTTTTCAGCTTAAGGTTAGTGCTCTACCACTTGAGCCACAGTGCCACTTCCAGCTTTTTCTGCTTATGTGGTGCTGAGGAATGGAACTCAGGGCCTCAGGCATGCAAGGCAAGCACTCTTCCACCTTCCCAGCCCACAATCTGCTGTTCTTTTGAACTATGTCTGTTCAGATCATTTACTCACTTTAGGCAAATTATATATTGCTTCTTGTTGTTAAGGGTTTGAGTTCTACATATTCTAAATGCTAACCTTTTTATCAAATCAATGGTTTGCCAATATTTTCTCCCATTCTGTAGATTGTATCTTAGCTCTGATTGGCTCCTTTTTTAATGCTGATTCTTCTTCAGGCTCTGAGTTTAACTTAATCTTATTTGTCAGTTTTTGCTTTATTTTTCTATGCTGTGTGTGTGGGGGGGGGGCGGTCTTTGTCCAGAAAAATCCCTGCCTATACTAATGCCTAGACATGTTTTCCTCACAAAAAGGAGTTGTGGCTCAAGTGGTGGAGCACCAGCTATAAATGAGCTGTTTCTCTGATGCATCCTTCCAGTAACTGCATCATCTTAGGTCATATATTCAAGTTCGTTGGTCCATGATGAGCTAGTGAATTTTAAGGCAACTGCATAAAGGTAACGAAGTTACCCTCCTTTTCCCAGTGTATCTGTATTTTTTAGGACCGACACAGAGACTTGAACTCTGTACCTGACTCTTTTGCTCTTTGACTTGCACTCTACCAGCTGAGCCATGCCTCCAAACCCCCTCATGTATATTTCTGGTGCCTCTGTTGACAATTTGTTGATTCTAGCTGTATGGATTTCTTTCTGTGTTCTCTGTTCTGCTCTGGTAGTCTGTGTGTCTGTCTTGATAGCTGAGGTAGTGTCTGAGGGCATAGAAGACACAGTGTGATAACACTGGACAAAGACAATTTACACTCAGTGAGATGAGTGGAATTGGAGAGATTTCAAGATACCACTCAGAATAGTACACAACTTAACGATAAACACATGGTCTACTCCTGCATCTCTATTTCATATTTCTGCCTGTGGTTGTGAGGGGGTGAGTGAACCCAGAGAAGCAGACATCATGAGTAAGGATGTGCTGTACAGAACTGTGGTGTGTCACCCGGAGCAGTCACTACACAAAAATTAGTGTGCATAACCACTCCATCAAAACTGTGATCATGGACACAAATCTAAATTCCCCATCATTTTCACATGTCATGAAACATTATCCTTCTTTGTTGCTTCATGAGGCCATTTTAAAGTGTTGTTTTATTTAAATCACCCTTATGAGTGTAGTTTTCAGACCATGACAGTGGTTTCCTGGGCCTTGGGCACATCAACCACAAACAATGCTCCCGCAGGAGGCTATGGTCATGGACAGGTGAGGTTGGGAATGAGTTACTAAAAGCCATGGACTTCGCCTTTTATAGCCATACCAAATGAGGAGGGCCAGGGCACGTGCACCCAGCAAGGGTTTGTTTCAGTGGGACAATACCTGGCACCTAGGTGATGCCCGCTGCATTGCTCTGTATAAGATGGTCTGCTAACTTAAGATGCCCTATGTGAAAATCATTTACATACAATGTGATATTCCGGCTTCAAACCACACCTTGGAGCCTATATAAGAATGAAACAGGAGCTTCTGCCATGTGGTTTCAGGAATTCCCCTGTTCCCCAAAATACTTCTGCAACAATTCAGTCTCAAAAGTCTTACCCTTTCATTTCTGCAATGTGAATTTCTGCTGGTTGCAAGGCTGCAATCCCAGCTTGGGCAGACTGTTCCTGATGAGGCCTGTGCACACAGTGTGTGATGGATACAAAGGTCTTTACCAGGAGAGGAGAGGAAGCTAAGTTCTGAGAGGAAAACCAAATGGAGAGAACTCCACCTGAGGACAGGACTCTAGCACGTCAGACTCAGGGTTCTCAAATTCAACTTGACCAGCTTCTCCTTGTTTGTGTAGCTCTGTGATCTGTGATCTCTGTGATCAATTTTCACAGTAAAGACATGTGTGTTGTTTTTTTAATGGTTATACAAGTTCTATTTCTGCCTGATTCTCCTCCTCTGCCTCCTGACTGCTGGGATTGCAGGTGTGAACCACTCATCCTGGCTTTAAAGGGACCTTTGTAAAAATTAATAGTGAGTACTAGGTAGAAGTACATCTAAAACAGCAGAGTTCTGCATCTTAACACAAATTTAACAACCTCTCTAAATTATATGAGGTGATGGGCTCCATTATTCATGATTTTCACACCTCAGATATTTGGTTGGAAATATTCGTATTTATACAGGTATTGAGATTCCTTAATTTTTATTTTATGTGATATGATGAGATCTTTCAGGCTTCTGAATGATAAAATACTAGAACAAAAAAAATGTATACTCTCTCCCAGTCTAAACTGAATATCAAACTCATTTTCTAAGTCATTCATTTCTTAAATCGATCTTTAAAACAACCACTTGGCTTCTCAGTGTTGCTCTGTTATGCCAGGAGCACTGCTGAACAGCTTCCTTGAAGGGTCCTTCATTTCAAGTCTCCTGCTCACATGAGCTATGGAAGACTTCATCAAGAGGGCCGTCTGTCTCCAGGACTTCTGGCATCAATGCCAGTTGGCATGGCACAGGAGTAAGGCACACACATTCTCCAGTCTCTAGCAAATGGATATCTTTCCCTTAAAAATGATTCCTAAGAACTTTCTATCAGAAAGCAAAGAAAGTTGATCAGGTATCAGTGGGCTCCAACTTCTTGTCTCCTAACTCCCCAGAACTCTTAAGGGTCGAGCTCCAAACAGGATGACACACCCCTAGCCGAAGCGCCACAAAAATGTTCAGATCTTAGGTTAGACTCTAGAAGATGCTGCTTTAGTCATTGCCTAAAATCTTGGTGGACGCCCGCGATGCTGATGCACTAGCCACTGCTACACTTTGATTTGACTTATTGCAAATATTTAAATTTCATTCTAAGTTGGGTAGTTCCCCCTAGAGGTACGAATATTTTATTTTTCATTTCGTTGCATTTGAATTGGTAGGCACATAGACCCAAATACACTCAGATACTAAAACACGGAGGCTCCCTTAATATGTCAAAGTTAATCACCAGTTTTATGCCATGATATTTCACATGGTGTTTCCAATATTTCATTTTCCAAAAGTTTAGCCCAGGCCATGCGAGCTGATGCTTGCTCATCTCCCTTTACAAGTGGAACCCGCAATGCTGCAGAATTTTTGTGTGACTGCTGTACTTCCAGAATGAAATACAGGCCATGTCAACTACCTCTCCGTATTCTCATCTTCACAACTTCCTTTCCTCCCAACTGACCCCTGAGGCGCACCAGTGATCATTGTGCTCTTGGTTCTGCCCCTTGAGTGTCCCTTGCCCTGCCCGATAACGAAGTGCCACCCCTGCCAGCCCTGCCAGCCACCCCATAGGTCGACATCAGAGTCAGGCGCGAGCAGTGGAGCCTTCACACCCTCACTACCAGCGGCGGATCCACTAGAACATTAATGACTCGTTAACTGAACTCCGATTCCTCATTAAGTGCCCACATAGGCTCTCTATCAGAAGTTATTACAATACTGTAGCCTCGTGTGCATTCCTAGACAGGCGCAAACCTCTGAGGAGAAATCAAGTGGTACGAAAATATCCAGCTGAGCTGTCAGAACCCCACGGAGTGCGCTTGTTTGTCTGGCTTTGGTAGTGAGATTTATGACCTTAAATTGGGCAGATTGGTTGCCTTTCTGAGCCACAATTTCCCCATCCAAACCTGGAGATAATGACTTATCTTCGCATGCCTCTGAGACATTCAAGGGTGATGATGTTTATGAAATAGGCCAAGTTTGGGGGAATAAGGGCAGGAAACAGTCTGCCCTTCAGCCTGCCAGGATCCCTGAAATAGAATTCAATTCTCTACTCCGTACAATTAAAAAAACAAGCCACTGGAAGCTACCTTTGCCAGCCCATGTGTTATTCGTAAGGTCTCACTTTTGCATATTAAAACTAGTCTAATTTCCAAGTGTGAAAGTTGTGTGGGTTTTCTTCAGTTTAGGCATCACACAGACTTAAGCAGCTGCAAGAAAAGCAGAAGGTGTGTCTTTATATCCTTCCTCTACCACGGCCTGCCTCCTACCAAGGACCAGGGGAGAGGAATCCTGAGAGCAGGAGTGGGAAGAGTGTTCAGAGCTGGAATCACAAGAATGTGCTGTGATACCACTGGTGCTGTGCATTGTCCTTCATTGGGGCCATGCCAAGATGCCACTGTGTGTGTGTGTGTGTGTGTGTGTGTGTGTGTGTGTGCGCACACGCATACACTGATAGCAGAGCTTTGAACTCAGGACCTCACATTCTTGTGCATGGTTGGTACTCTACCATTTGAGCTACACTTCTAGTCCAGCTCTTGGCTGGTTAAATTATAATGAAGTCTTGAATAATTTTCTCCCTGGACTGGCTTTGAATGACAATCCTCTAAATCTCAGCCTCCTGAGAGACTAGGAATACAGGCATGAGCCACCAGGGCCTGGCTTCCCTGAGGGCTCTTCAATGGCTTTGGGGGTGCCCACTCCATGCCCTCTACGACCCGTACCATTTAAGGGACCGCATGACCATTGAACCCCATGGCTGATCTCCAGCAATTTGCTGGTGCTCTTTCCTGGCTAGGCACCAGCTTTAGGCTGGCAGTACCTGTGGACAATCCCAGATGAGAAGCATGCTCTAGCTCCTCCCTCTGCTGCTAAAGATGCAGCCCAGATTCAGAGCGATAAACCAGAGAACTGTGCTTTCTACCTTCGTGACAATGACGTGCTATTGTCTTACAGAGCTAGACTCAGAGCAAAACGGTGACACAGGAGACACTTAGGCCAGGTGAGACTCTGTACTTGGGCCGCTGGCCAATACAGACAAGAGATACATGATGTCTGGAGGAGAATGACAGGAAAGTTAAAGGCTGGTGAGGATCACTGTGAACAAAGCGGAGCTACAACCTGACTGAAAGCACAAACATCCAAAAAAACATTTAACAGCAAAAGCTCCAGCAACTTCACCTCCAAATGTTCATCTCTGGTATTACTGATCTGCCTTAGAGTGGTGGAGATCACAGCGGCTTTGGCATCACCAACAGAGCCCAGGCCACTGCCCTCAATCGCCTTGGCAACCCTTCTCTCTTTGAAAGGTGGTTACACTGATCTTTTGGTTTTATCCAAAATGAGTGTTTTTCCATAGCAAATTCACCACTGAGATCGGCAATCGTGTTTCCAGGAGATGCTAATGTAGATCGCAAAGGAAAGACGCCACGCTGGAATGGACACCGCTTATCTCCCTTTGCTGATGGGCCCGGGGTGACCCTCGGCAGACCACCTGGCACTCCCAAGACCAGTTGCGACAGACCATTCACTATTAACCAAATCTGCAACACAAGAAGTCAAAGAACAGGCTCCCCACACGGGCACTGTGCCACAGAACGGCCCAGCGGGGCCTAAGGAGCTTGTCAGGTGTGAACGGGAAAAACACGTCCCTTTCCCTGAGCCCCGCTGTGAGACATCCATGGGGAGAATGAACGCATCGGGCAGGGGGCAAGATGGCGGCGAGGGGATGAGCCGGAACACGTGTGGCAGAGGAGATCTCTAGCCCAGGGTTAGGTGTCGAGTGTGTACGCTGTCTTATTACTCACCATTCCCTTTGCTTGGTCTGCATTTCTCATCACTCCTCTTCCAGTGCTGGTGTTTCCTCAGCCCTGACACTGCTGGTCTCCCGAGCCACCGCCCCCCCCCCGCTTCCTTTCATGACAGATTGGCACAATGCCACCCGGACCAAGCTTGGTCTTCACATTTCCCTCCTCTCTTGTACCTAAAATGAGAACAGTATTTGCCTTTTACTAAAGAAGTGTTGACATCCCCCCACCTCACTGCTGGCTGAGATCAGGGCTGCCGGCAGGCTGCCAATGCATCCGCCGGGGCTGAAGGAAGCATTCAGGGGCTGAGGCTGAGGAGAGGAGACCCCTCAGGGGGCCAGGGCACAGGTCCTTAACCTTTCTGACTACACCTTTCTATAAGATCCTCCCCACCACGAGTCCAGCCAGCAGGACTCGACCAACACTGTCCTTCCCCACCCCGAAGCCCTCCGCCACCCCACGCCAGTGCCTTCAGCTCACCCCAGCCCAAGCCCCGGCAACCATCTCAGAAGCAGAGCCTTACAGTCCAGCCGCTGGCAGTGACAACACTCACAACGAAGAATCCAGGCCTGGATTCAGACTCGGGAGTCCTCCAAACAACCTCCACATCGACCATCATCCCACAGCTCGCAGAATTGATGAGCACAGTACTCACCAAACAAGGATCCACTTAGAAACTCACATAAGAATCGCCCACCGGGTGACAGGCGGCGAGGCTGACTTGTTCCTGCTTCCCGGGAGCTCTCTGTGCTGTGTTCATCGCAGTTCATGCCATGTTTCCCACAAAGATGTTTAAACTCTTGCATAGGGTAAATACACCCACCAAGGAATTGTACAGCCTGCTGATGAAGGCCGGGAGTCTAGATTGCCCAGGACTAGTGGCCTTAAACATGTTAACCTGACAACAAGGTTCAGCCCATGTTGCATGTGCATATTCTCACTCCACAGCATAGAATCAGAGGTCATTGACTCCAGAAGAGAATGCAAAGATCATCAACTGAGTCGGCAGGTACCATAGGGAAGAACAGGATGCAATGATTAACCGAAGGAATCATCAGAGAGGTGCAAAGGAAGCCCCCACCCCCTTGCAGATTCTACTGCAGCCCCCACCCCCTTGCAAAAGAGTCTACAGTTTCTGGAATCTGTGAAATGGGCATGCTGGGTAATGCTGCCTCTTGGGGCTGCTGAGAGGGTTTGGGGAGACCAGGCAGTTAACAAATTTCACAATTTGTAAAGCCTGGGCAGCCATTATACTGGATGCTACTGGAGGGGCTCTGTGACCCGGGGAACCCCAAGGTCGTAGACAGGACTCGGGAAGGGAGCAGGTACTGCTGATCTTGCTAAGAGTCCAGAGGGCTTGCATTCATTCTCACGGTGCTGTCTGGACGCACAGACATGAGTCAGAAACCAATTCAAATGACTGACATCACAAGGCAAAAAGGAACCTCACCTCCAGGAAGGGCCCTTGTAAGTACCTGAAACTCCAAGCTTCGGTGGACACTTCCTCAGAGTCCAAACTGTAGGATTTCAACACTGATCTGACCAAAGAGGACAGCACAAAATCGGAGGATACAGGAGTAAGAAACGAACGTTGTTTCAGCACTGGGTGGGGGCAGGGTTGGAGCTGAGCTCTGAGTCCTCGAGGGTGGGCACTGTGAAAAGCTTCCGAGGGGAATGGAAAGGTGATCGCACTGTTGGGAGGGACACTTAGCTATGGCGGGTTACGATGTAATGTTAAAATAGAAACACATCGCGGTCCATAAGTACCCAATGTCAGGTCAATATAAAAAAAACACACGTTGCAGATTTGTGATCTGCAGTGAAGATCACAGGGAAGCCTGACACAAGCAGAGGCACCTACAGGTAAGGGCGGGTCCAAGGGGCTCAAAACCAGGAAAATGTGGTCTATACACACACTGAAATCCTATGCCTCCATCAGAAAGAATGACATTGCCCCATTTGCTAGGAAATGGAAAGACTTGGAAAAAGTTATATTACATGAAGTAAGCCAGGCCCCAAGAAACATAGGTCCCATGGTTTCCCTTATTTGCAATAACTAGTATATGTCTGGGACAAGCAGAAAAGGTAGATAAGTTGATGTTAGGGGAATGAATCCCAAGATATGTTTACAAATGTTTTTGCTTTCTTGTGATTGTTTCTAACATATTTATAAGTTGATTTCTTTGTTGTTTTGTATATCCCTCCCCCACGGCATAACCCCTGCTTTCACTGTATTTGATGTTGGTATAATTTGTGAGGGGGAAGGGAAAAAGCAAATCATTTAAATAGGGATACAGGCGGACCCATTGCAACGATGAGATGTACAAGTTGTTATGTCGAAAAACGAATTTTACAACTTTGGCCAAGGGGGAAGGGGGGGGATGGGAAGGGATGGGAAGGGTAAACAAAGGAGGAGGCAACAATGCTTGGTAAGAAATGTACTCAGTATTTTGCCCATGTAATTGTAACCCCTCTGTACAGTATTTTCACACACACAAAAAGAGAGGTACAACACCTGACAGAGCCAACAGCCTCTGCCAGAATATGCAAATCGGAAGGAGCTGGAGAAAGAGCTAGAAGAGGCAAAGCCCGGCCGGCTTCACCTCTGCTACCACCTCCCCGACACTGGAGAGAGCGTGGCCGCAGTGGCCCCCAGCCTTGTCCTCTGAGCCGCCAGGCACCACCGCAGCCCCTGCCACACGGCTCAGCAGCAGGCCAGCGGCTCAGGCAGCAGGGCTTCTTTTCAGCCCACGGGCTGCCTGGCCTCTTTGCGGTCTCTTGGGCACGCCTGACCACCCAGCTGGCCCTGGCGAGTCTCAGAACAGCTGTGCCTCTGTGCCAGGCAGTCGGCATTTACCTGGCATCCGCTGAAAAAAGAGGGGAAAACAAGGAGTAGCTGTTGGCCACGGGTCACGCTTTAACGGGCAGCTGCTTTTCAATCGTGCCAGCTCTGCCCTTGTGGGGGACTTAGCCTCTCACACCCCACCAGGGCTTCGTGGGGAAGGTGTTGCTCTTCTTTCTCACTCAGCCACTCTGTGTCCCTATCTGGTCACTGTACGAGCGTTGGAGAATGTCACCGTGATGTTTGGTCCTCTCTTACCCACCCAACATCCCTCAGCCATTTCTTCTTCCACGCCGTGAGCCTCGCTCTGAACTGAGTCACAACTCCTGGGGGAAGCCAGACAGGCCTCCGTGCACATCCAGGGCCAGGGAGATGTGGAGCATGACCCCTGACCTTCCCAGAGGCCCCTGCACCTGGGCCAGCAGGCTGGAAACCACAGGCACGGACCAGTGCTCGCACGCTGTCGATCAGCCTACAGGTGATCTGGCGCACGCTGTCTGTCGATCAGCCTGCCAGGTGATCTGGCGGGCAAACGGCCAGTGCTGCACCCTGGAAACCTGCCTTGGGGTCGGAGGCAGCTCCGGTTGGCATAGTGGAGCCAGGCCACCTGGGCCCCATGCAGGCCTCTGCACACGCAGTCTCTGCTCTGGTCAGGATGTTTGCAAAGCTGAGCGTAATCTGAGCTGCTCATTGCAGCTCCTACCACCCTCCTCGAGGGCTCCAGGTGCGTGCAGATGGGGTGGGGAGCCTGAGGCACCACGCCAAGGCCAGGATCTAGCCAGTGAGGTCCCCACGGCACCCCAAATAGAGCAACCCCCTTTCCCGTGGTCACTGAACCAGGCCCTGGCCAGGCCCCTCTGAGAACCGCTTTCTTGCTTCCTGCCTGCCTCCCTCTCTCCACGGTCATCAATACTCTCTTTCTTCAGAAGCTTACACCACCGTCTATTCACATGATTGTCACTTTATGAATCACCAAAGCATCTGTGTCTATCTGAATGACCGCAGGAGGAAGGGCGTCAGGCCCGGTCCTCACCAGTCCTGGGCCACCTGTGGGTTTTGGCCGCTCACAGTGGCTCAGCCAGACGCAGATGTCTCATCAGCTGCCCAGACGCACCGGAAAACACACTCCAAATGTGAACAAGCCCGGTTATCTGGGTATTCTTGCTGTTTGTGTGAGGGGCTGTGTGAGTGTGTGTGTCTGTGGACAGGCATGTATATGTGTGTGCCTGTGTGCATGTGTGTATAAGTGTGTATGGCTTGTGTGTGTGTTGATACCACGGATGGAATGTGCCCTTGGCTAATTGTGCCGCTCCTGTGCTCACTAGTAATCATGGTCTACATGACATTAACGGCAGTGCTCACGATGGTGGCTACGGCACAAAGGCAGGTGACACGGGGCAAGACGAAAAGGCAGAGAACGGCATGCACCCCGCAGAGACACCTGGCTCTCCTGCTGCCTTCCAGCATCTCACAGCCTCTGCTGCTGGCAAAGGCGTTGACTCTACACAGCCAGAGACTCAGGAGGCCCAACCGCCTTCTACACTCCCTTCACCAATGCATTCGTTTAACCAGTGTCTGCTCAGTCTGAGCACAGGCTGTGAATGTCCCCAGGCCCCAGGAACAGTGTGGACAACCACAGTCCCTGCTTATGCAGATCTCAGCAATGACTCCCTCAGGAATGGTTACCACTCTCTAAACTGCTGGCTTCTGCTGACTAGCTAGCATGTCATCCTGTGCATAGAGATCCAAAGTCTGGGCAACGTGCAGAGGCAGAAATAAACATTCCCTGACCTTCCTGGGAACCACCGGTCCTAAGTGGCCCATAGAAAGGTGATGTTTAAAGACTAGAAAAGGAGAGAAGCCAGAAAAGAGACATAGAACTGCGGTTAAGCATGAAGAGGCAACGACTCAGCCTAACACAGCCACAACAGGGTTGCTGGCCAGGCAAAGGGGCTTGGTAAAGAAACCAAAATGGAAAGGCAAAGCTTTGGGAGTAAATGTGGCTTGGAGGAGATAAGAGGAAGTGAAGCTATTCTGAGGCCCCATGACAAGGAGAAAACACAGGCTCAGGAGCTCTGCCTGCCTCTGTCAGAGCCTGGGGTTCACCTGGACCTGGCAGGAAAGGAAAGCATTCTCTCTACCTTATGGCTTCCATGTCCAACATCTGTGGCTCCCACATTTCCCACTGAGCACCCACTCCCAATCCAGAGCCCGCTGCAAAGAATGCACACGCCAACCACCGTGTCTGTACTGCACCCCACAGTCCCATCCCCCTGGGTGCTTGTCTTTAATGGGGCAGCTGGGGCATTGGCCACCAGACCCAAACAGGGCAAACAGACCTTTTCTCAGGAATGTTCCTGGACTGGGGGAGTGATGGGCTATTTTCTGTGGTCACTGTGGACCAAAGCCAGCAGAGCAGGAAGGAGGATGTCAGGAAAGA
>NW_012267319.1:1253472-1255316 GCF_000151885.1 Dipodomys ordii
AGGAACACAGATGACAGGAAAGGAGTGAGCATGTGGCTGACATCTGGGAGCCGTGGTAAGAACCACCCATGGTCCTCAGGGTTGTTACTATTGACTCATCTTAACCCATTGTCTGTGCTTGGACACAGCCAGATGATTAGGGGCTGCTGGGTGATAGTGCCAGATATTATGATTCCTGAGAGAATTCAACATGGAACCCTTTAATAAACACCATAGCAAGCACTGAGTTTAGAGTCCTCTTCATTTCCCATGCATGGAAGCAGATGTTTCTACCTCCCTTTCTTGTTTCTCCCTACTTTATTCTGTTTTACTAAAATAAATACTTGCTGAGATGGTAGAAAGAAAGAAAAAAAAAGGAAAAGTGTGGTGGCTGTAGCTGCGTCTCTCTTCAGCTGGAGATCCAGCTGCTTGCTTGCCTCCCCAGGGACTGAGTAAAGGATTTCACTCAGCATCCTCTCGGAGAACTCTCTCATCCCATCCAGATCTAGTTCACTTGCTGTCTTTCATACCCACATGGCTCTGACTAGTACCTCTTGGCTCTAGGTTGGTCTTGTCCTGTGAGAGACTCTTGGAGCCTTATCACTGGGCTCTAGCTCCTCTGCCTCCTCCAGTGATGTCTGGCCTCTTTCCTGCAGGGCTAGAGGTGAGAAGCCACAGTGGCCTTTCCACTCCCTGTCACATCGGCTCTGTTGGGCGTCCATGCACTCAGCCTGGACTGTCAGCCTGTGCCATGCTGTAACACCATCAACAGCCATCCGAAAACGCTGATTTATAGAATCATGCCTTATGAAATCTTTAAAAAAAACCTCATCACTGTGCATATGCCATTGGAAACATTTTCAAGTATCAGAACAATGACAAGATCAAATGTTTGGAAAGCTTAATTTGTACTTAAAATATTTAATCTTGGGAAACACACATGCTGAGCTGTTTTCTTTGGAGGCGGGTTCAATGTGCCATCAGGTCTGAGTAAGTGTGGCTGTCAGATGGTTTTTCTAGGGAAGGTGTATTTCATGCCAGTGTGGTTCACAGCTTACACTACCACACCACACACCAGTGCCCTTCCAGGAAACAAACACCTGCCGTCCACATCCAGCTCAACCACCCCGTGCGCTCTGCCCACCTCATCCCACTGGAGGCTGAAAGACAGTGACGTACAAACAGTTCTGCGTCACTTTGTCCTGTGTTCCTAGAGCAAGCCGCCTGTCTTCCCTCGTAGCTTTTTCTGCACGTGGAGGGCAGTGAAGAAACCTGTAACTGCACATGAATCTGTCCTGCAGCTCCATTCACACCAACACATCCGAAGTTCTGCCCATTGTGCTGCTCGGCTTGACGAATCATACCAGACCATGGTGTCCAGTCACGTGGCCCAGTCCATCTAGACATCACCATGTTAGAGCAAAATGAGTATTTAAAGCGGTAGACTTCCAGCAAAGCAGATGACCCTTCGCGCAGTGAGCCCCTCCAGGTGACGTTCTTCAAACAGCATCCTCTGGAAGGGGAGGGTCTCTGAGAGCAGATGGCCTTCAGATTGCAACATCAGCTCTGCCCCAGCCTCCACTCCTCGCCCCCATCCCAAGAGTCTATCCACCCCAAAGCTGGCAAACTGCACCTTGGCAGCATTTGAAGAATATCCCTTTGATCCACAGAGAGCATTTCATAGATTCACACAGGTCCACGCTGGGGGCGAGTTTACCTGAGCCCTCTTCCTCCTTATACCGCGAATCTCACACCTTCATGATGACCCAGAGATTTAAATTCTGCCTCAAATTTGATGGGCAAGAAGATACAGCCAGAAGAAGAGGAAGAAGAAGAAGAAGGAGGAGGAGGAGGAGGAGGAGGAG